>NW_011494861.1:8276048-8276432 GCF_000754665.1 Bison bison bison
TCAACCAGAGTGAGAGAGAGAGACATGGGGAGGACCAGTATTTCCGTAGAAACTGATTCCCCAATTCTTTATTTTTCCATGGTCACTTTTTATTACACTGAGATGTTATGCAAAAGTCACGTGGGAGCAGCAGTCCTGACTTTTATTAAAGTCAGGTGCTTCACACAAATGTATACAGAGGTCTTAGGGGTGTTACATCATCTTCTGGCCAGGGGGGCCTGCTGACAATTCACGACCCTCTCCTTATAACAACGGTTAGTCAACCAGGACACTTATTTCTCCAGGGGTGATTATGCTCAACATCACTCATTATCAGAGAAATGCAAATCAAAACCACTATGAGGTACCATTTCACACCAGTCAGAATGGCTGCGATCCAAAAGT
>NW_011494861.1:8276532-8283180 GCF_000754665.1 Bison bison bison
TCCGGTCCCATCACTTCATGGGAAATAGATGGGGAAACAGTGGAAACAGTGTCAGACTTTATTTTTCTGGGCTCCAAAATCACTACAGATGGTGACTGCAGCCATGAAATTAAAAGACGCTTACTCCTCAGAAGGAAAATTATGACAAACCTAGATAGCATATTGAAAAGCAGAGACATTACTTTGCCAACAAAGGTCTGTCTAGTCAAGGCTATGGTTTTTTCAGTGGTGATGTATGAATGTGAGAGTTGAACTGTAAAGAAGGCTGAGTGCCGAAGAATTGATGCTTTTGAACTGTGGTGTTGGAGAAGACTCTTGAGAGTCCGTTGGACTGCAAGGAGATCCAACCAGTCCATTCTGAAGGAGACCAGCCCTGGGATTTCTTTGGAAGGAATGATGCTAAAGCTGAAACTCCAGTACTTTGGCCACCTCATGTGAAGAGTTGACTCATTGGAAAAGACTCTGATGCTGGGAGGGATTGGGGGCAAGAGGAGAAGGGGATGACAGAGGATGAGATGGCTGGATGGCATCACTGACCCGATGGACATGAGTCTGAGTGAACTCCGGGAGTTGGTGATGGACAGGGAGGCCTGGCGTGCTGTGGTTCATGGGGTCCCAAAGAGTTGGACGCGACTGAGCGACTGATCTGATCTGATCTGATCTGATAGAAGAGCAGATCAGAACACAGAAACACGTAAGGGCATGGGGAGAATTCGGCCATCTACACACCCAAGAGAGGTGTGGAAACATCCCTTCTGACACTTTGATCTTGGAGACCCAGGCTCTAGGACTGAGAGAGATCAGTGGCCCTTATTGAGCTGTTTACATTGCCCCATCTGTGGTGCTAGGTGACCATAGCCCGAGCAGACTGACCCAAGTAAGTGCTCAGGCAAAGTTCCCCGTTGGTGGTGAGGCCAATGGTGGAAAAGACAACCCGAGAGGGACAGGGTGAGTGGTGAGGAAGAGGGGAGGGGATGGTATGGAGACTTCAGTCCTTCCCAGCTTCCCAGAGTATGGACTTGTGACTTGTCCAGGAGAGGGCCATGGGGGCAGAAGAAGCAGAGAGACTCTGACCCCATAGAAGATCTCCAGGAGAGTACCCTCCTGCTCCTGCCTGACCCTGGGTGAGCATCAGGTCTCTCTGTGTCATTTCAGGGTCCCTGAGGCCATGGGCTGCAGCTGATCTTATTTCTAGTCCACCTACACAGAAAGGAGATATCCTTGTACCTGCCTGCCCCAGGGTAAATTCATAGCCCTCACGTGCCTCATCCCTTCTCTGACCACCCTTGATGGGACCATGAGAGGACCCTGGGTGACCCAGGCTCCCCTGGAGCCACTCACGCCTCTCCCATGAGGGTTTGGAATTGGCGACTATAACTTTGTTTTTCAGATCAGGAGACCTGTCCCATGTAGGTTCTGAGGTGGACCAGATGTCTTTAGAGCGAGGAGCAGGGGGTATACTCAGAAACAGAAATAGAGCCATGGGGACATCATGCCCAGTTTCCCAAAGCTTCTCCCAGAAGCTCCCTTGCACACCAGCTCTGGGAGACATCCCACAGCTTTTTAATAAACATCCACCCCTGCCCCTCTGTTTCTGTGGCTCTGGCTGTTCAGGCTAGCTTGACCAGGCTGCCAGGACTTGCAATCCTGAAGGCCCAATTAATTCTGGCTGCACACCAACATTCTTTTATTTTCTGTGTACCGAAGCAAGTGACAAACACACCTGATTGCAGGATTGATTTCTGATCCATTCGCTGTTGGAGAAGCATGTCAGCTCACTGTCTGAGGACTCCCAAGAGCCCAAAAGTCCAGGACCTCCACTGCTGCCTCCTTCTCACGACCCCTACCTGGGACTTCCACAGGGCCTCTGTGCTCATTTGTTTCTGGGGTGTTCAGAACTCAGCTCAGCATGAGAATCAGCTGCTGGACAGAAGCAAAAGCCACCTGGATGCCATTGGAGACCACACGCTTTTCCTACGCAAGAGAATTTGTCTCCCAACATAAATATGCTTCCCCCATTAGGCCCTAATTACTCCAGAGAGAACCCGTCTGCCAATCAGCGGCAGACACCCGACTCAGGTTGATAAGCAGAGCAGATTTCTCCAGCCTTAGTCCTTCAAAGTATTTACTCTGCTCAAAAAAGCCGTTGTCCCCTCCGGGCTTCCAGGGCTGTTTCTCCCTCCTCCCCTCCTCTGCGTGCACACACACCTAAACTGATGCTCCAGCCCACTGGGGCTCCCTCCCTCTCTCCACTCTCCCTTTTCCTTTGTTTCTCTCCTACCAGCCTACCATAATGCAAAACAGAAACGAATATTCAAAAAGCACTTTCTGTTTTTAATCAGGTTTGGGGAAACAAGCCTGCATGCTGCTTCCCCAGTCAATAAGATGTTTGACATTTAGCAGGGCCTCGGTGAAATCTTGTCTAACAGCTCCATTTTTAAATGCCACTCCAGATCTCCCATCTCTGAGTTGTAGAAAGCACTTGTCCTGCAAAGTATTATCATTGGTAAAAATATTAAGCAGAATCTTCATCTACTCAGAGTCACCGGGTAATTTGGCTGGAATATAGATCACCCACCACCCCCGAGGGGGAGTAGCTGGCATCTCCTCTGGGCATGAGGGTGGCTCACAGGAGGAGGGGATGGACCGGGGATGGGGGTGCTCTGCCTTGCCCCCCAGGTGTTCATGCCACTCCTGCACTGTGTCCTTGGGCGTCTCCTGGGCACTTTCTGGAATCCTGTGACAGCTAATGTCTATGATGGGGACTCAGGCAGCGGGAAGAGCTTGGGTCCCAGTGCAGGAGACTGGCACTGTTTCCTGGTCGTGTAGAAGGAACTTGCTGGTCAGTGGTGTCAGGGCCTCTGGCTGCCTCTGTGTAGGGATGGCAAACTTCAGGCAGCTAAGGTGAACAGACACGCATCTTTCAAGGGAATTTGCACCTTTATCAGTGTTCAGCCCCAGCCTGCCTTTATGTCAGCTGAGGACTAGGTGAACTCCATGTGAACAGTTTGAGCTCCGAGGGTGGCCGTTGTAGATCACCTGTGTTTTATGTGTCCTCTGATTTATCCCTAATGCTTGAATATAATCAACTATTGCCCTTAAAACACTTCCAGAACTCAGGCATGAAAACATACTTTTCTTTGATCCCTATCACTGTCTCCTCTAGAGGGGCATCTGTTTGGGTGGGCACTGCTTGCTGGAAACCCTCACATTAACCAGGAGATGTTTAAGGAAGAGTCAACCTACTTGGGCAGACTCCGGGAGACAGTGAGGGACAAGAAGGCCTGGTGTGCTGCCGTCCATGGGGTCGTAAAGAGTCAGATACAACTTGGCAACTGAACAACAGCAGCAGCAATCTACTGAACCTTGAACTTGAACTCTGTTTTGTTTTGTTTTTTAAGTTTTTGATACAGCATTGCTTCTGTTTTAAGTTTTGTGTTTTTTTTTTTTTTTTTTTTTTTTTTTAGCCAGGAGGCATGTAGGATCTTAGTTCCCTGATAGGGATTGAACCCTCACCTCCTCATTAGAAACCAAAGTCTTAACCACTAGACCATCAGGGAAATCCCTGAACTCTGGTTTTAAGAGGTCTGGAGCCACATCCACTCTGCCTCTGTGTGAGGGGATTCCCACCACTGGAAAAGGGCTGTGTACCTCTATTGGAAAAGCTTCCCATCGCTGGAAAAGGACCACGTGCCTCTCTCTGCTGTGAAAGTTAGAGAAGGTCTCCTGCAGCAAAGAGTCGCCTGGCTCCAGTGACTTCATCCCACAGGTAGTAGGAGGAGGCAGTAAGAAGTTGTTGAAGGTTTTGAGTGAGAGACCGTTTCAAAGCGGTGGTCAAAGAAAGTGAGTCGACTGGAGACGCTGGATGCGGAATGCAGGATGCAGGTACAGGATGGCAGTGCAGGGGTGGTCCGTGCCCTGGAATCCTGAGCCACAGGGTGGACGGGCAGGAATAGACACAACAGGGTAGGTGTGAGACTCTAGGCATGCGGCTCACGGTTTAGCTGGGCAGGAGTCAGGAGGAGAGACCCCGAGGGTACCCAGGATTCCAGGGGCATGCGGGGACCTGAGAGTGTGGGAGACAAGGCTGCTGGCTGGTGGGCTCGGGCTTGATTTAAGCCCTTTTGCTTTTGAGATTACTGGATGTGTACTTGAATTTTTGCCTTTGAGTGGAAGGGGATATGGCAGCTCTTCCTTCTGCTTTGGCAGAAAGGGGTTGTCTGGCTTGATCAATGAGTCTGAGTGTGAGATGGTATTCTGTGCATCCATTGAGGACCCTGAGGTCTGTGACAGAGGTGGGGGGATGTGTGTATGTGTGTGCTCACACACCTGAATTGTCTCATTACTCTGGACCTGGGGTTTCTTTGGACCGAGCTCAGATTTTTAGCTCAGATTATATTCAGATGAACCTGGCCATATGGTAACATTGATTATGTGCACCGTGTTTGTATGTGTGAGCATGTGTCACCGTGTGCTCAGCCCCTCAGTCGTGTCTGACTCCGTGTGACCCCAAGGACTGTAGCCCACCAGGCTTCTCTGTCCATGGGATTCTCCAGGCAAGAATATGGGAGTGGGTTGCCATGTCACTGTATGTGCACATATGTGAGACAGAGGGAAGGTATGAACAGCGCAATGTGGAGAAATGTCTTTATGGAGAAACAGATGGCCTTGGGAAAAAGGGTTGAACCCAGGAAACCTTCCAGCTGCAGCTGTATCCCCTGGCATGCACCTCCAAAGACACTTGAGCAAATTCTGTCTGATTGCACTCACTCCAGACCTTCTTACCCAGATGAAGTAAGTATGAAACAGACGCTTCTGCCTAATGAGAATTTAAATTTCTAACTTTGTTAGAGGCATGGGGATGGGCGTGACGTACATTGCTAATATTCAGAGTGAGAAGAGGCTGCCCAGTGCCCAGCTCTCCCCTCCCTCATGAGTCCCCAAACCAGACCCAAACAGTGCAGAACTCAACTGGGACATTGATATGGGCATCGTTATAACATAAGAACCTTCTGACTCAGAGTCCAACTGGCTTCACTGAGTCCAAGAGTGTTTATTGAAAGTCTTCTGAGTGTGAGAAGGACGACCTATCCCTGGAGAAGCAAGACTCTGTTGTCTTAACTCACGGGAGAGCACAGAACCTGGGGCGTGGTCTTGGACTCGCTTCTGCCACTGCTGAGCCCTGTGACCTTGAGCAGGCGACTGAACCCATGGAGTCTCCATGCTCACGTCTGTGAAATGGGACCACATATCTGTCTCTTGAGTTCTTGTGAGGACTCACTGGGTGATGTACGGAAAGCATTCAGTCCCATGCCAGACACACAGTAAACACCCAACTAACATGATTTGAAGAAGTGTGCTCACACACCCAAAACAAAAACGATGCTTTCAGGGTGATGTCATTTATTACTTTCTGGAATTACTTTTTAGAAGCATTCATAAGCAATTATTTATTGGAAGGACTGATGCTGAAGCTGAAGCTCCAATACTTTGGCCTCCTGATGCAAAGAGCTGACTCACTGGAAAAGACCCTGATGCTGGGAAAGAATGAGGTCAGGAAAAGGGAGCGGCAGAGGATGAGATGGTTAGATAGCATCACCAACTCAATGCACATGAATTTGAGCAAACTTCGGGAGATAAAGGAGGACAGGGAAGCCTGGCGTGCTACAGTCCATGGGGTCACAAAGAGTCAGACACAATTTAGTGACTGAACAGCAACAACATAAGCAATTTCAAAGGACTTTTCCACATCTTTGTTCCTAGGTGGCTTATTTTTATGTTGCATTAGTTCTAGCCTACCAAAATCATTTTGAGAAGGAGGTTTATGCATCACAAACAACACTCTGTCCTTGTGTTTACAGAATCGATGCCGAGGGTGCTCTGAGATGGGCAGAGGAGAGGAACTGGGTGGGCAGAAGAGAAGCAGGATCCCGCTGGTGGGCCTGGACAGGTGGCCTCCCTGAATGGAACTCGCCTGAATCCCTGGCTTATGGCTGAAATAAGTTCTGCCCCTTCCTGCAGAGTTTTCTCGTCCCAAACCCAGCCTCTTGGGTTCCTCTTGGCGCCTTGGTCCTACAGAATCCTCATCTACTCTGTGCTCTGTTGGTGCAGAAGAGCAAGGCAGGTGGGTCATCTTGGCTTTTTTTTGTTTTCCTCCTATTCTGGGATCACCCCCCACCCCCCCAGAGCTGGCTGTGCTGCAAATCCTGTGCCCCTGCTATAGTGGTACCAGGATCACAAAGAGTAATAAGGACCCCAACATCTACAGAGGCCCCCATATCACCCCAAGTGTGTGTGGGTGTTTGCTTTCATCACCCAGCACAGCAGAGTTGTTCTGATCCAGGATGACTCCTGGGGACACACACTGGGGGTGAGGTGGGGGATCACTTGCCCAGCTGCACAGTGAGGACTGGGCAGAGCAGGATGGGGATGACCCCCTCCGCATCCACCTCCCACTGTGTGGTGGCCCCTCCTTGGCCCCCTCGTGGCTATTATCCTGAGCTGGGGGCTGCTTTAAGGACTCCTCAAAGCATTGGCATTCGGAGCTCAGGGAGAATTCAGGCTTATCTAGTTTTACATAAAATGAAGGAGCAGAGGAAAAAACTCATCTCTTGGGAGATGGGAGAAGTTGATGGTCATCCCCGTTTC
>NW_011494861.1:8283280-8289978 GCF_000754665.1 Bison bison bison
AAACCCACCTGGGCTTTTGTGAAATGTGCCCTTTGAAAATGATGGCTCTTATCTCAAATTCTTGCTGCTAACTTCACTTCCCTATGGACTCGGGTTTGACCCCTGGATGGGGAAGATCTCCTGGAGGAGGGCATGGCAACCCACTCCAGTATTCTTGCTGCTAACTTCACCTCCCTGCAGAGCCCAGGCACAGATTCTGAATCAGTGCTTCCCTTTGTATCATCTTTGTGATCATGGAAAACTGCCCTTGGCTATGACATCAGTTCTTTAGGACCAACACAAACCCCCTCCTTAGTTTGGAGTTTTATCCTTGGGAATTAAGCTTCTGGAAGTCATGTGGCTAGTGGACTCATTGGCCATGACTTGACCTGCAGGCGTCAACCAAATGAGGACTTACTGAGCAATCAGTGCCTCCATGTGCTGCCGTGACTTCTGCGCACCCCCGCCCCCGCCCCACTGATGGAGAACGAGTCTTCCTGCCTGACTTCCACAGCAGGTTCACACTTTGCCCCCGAGTCAGGGTGCACACCAGAGCCACAGCTGGTCATAGACAGAGACCATGCCTTCAGCTGACATTGTTTTCCTGGCATCACTCTAGCATTGCCCCCACTGGCTTGAGAATATCCTACAAAAGTAGCCTTAGAACAAGGTGTTCCCTGGCTCTTGTATCCTGTAGTATTTAAAAAAAAAAATTTATTGGAATATAGTTGATTTACCGTGCTGCATTAGTTTCGGATGTACATCAAGTGAATCAGTTATACACATACATGTGGTCATTCTTTATCAGTGGGCTTCCCAGGTGGCGCTAGTGGTAAAGAAGCTGCCTGCCAGTGCAGGAATAAGAGTTCGATCCCTGAGTCAAGAAGATTCCCCTGGAGGAGGGCATGCAACCCACTCCAGTGTTCTGGCCTGGAGAATTTCCCATGGACAGAGGAGCCTGGTGAGCTATCGTCCATAGGGTCACAGAGTCGGACGCGACTGAAATGGTTTAGCATGCACATTCTTTCTCAGACTCAAATAGGTTATTGAAGTGAAGTTGCTCAGTCGTGTCCAATTCTTTGCGACCCCATGGACTGTAGCCTAACAGGCTCCTCCATTCATGGGATTTTCCAGACAAGAATACTGGAGTGGGTTGCCATTTCCTTCTCCAGAAGATCTTCCCAACCCAGGGATTGAACCCCGGGTCTCCCGCATTGTAGGCAGACACTTTACCATCTGAGCCACCTTAAGGAATACTAAATAGAGCTCCCTGTGCTGTACAGTAGGTCTTTTATTTTATATATACTAGTGTGTATATATAAAATGTTAATCCCAAGCTTCCATCACTTCCTTCCACGTTTCCACTTTGGTAACCATATGTTTAATTTTGAGATTAGTGAATCTGTTTCTGTTGTATAAATATGTTCATTTGTATCATTTTTAATTAGATTCCACAAATAAGTGATATCATATGATATTTGTCTTTTTCTGTCTGACTTACTTCTTTAGTATAATAATCTCTGGGTCCATCCATGTTGTTGCAAAAGGCATTATTTAGTTCTTAAAAAAACTAAAAATAGAGCTACCATATGATCTAGTAATACCACTCCTGGGCATATATCCAAGAAAAACCATACTTTGAAAAGATACGTGTACCCCAGTGTTCATAGCAGCGCTGTTTACAGTAGCCAAGATGTGGAAGCAGCCTAAGTGTCCATCGAAAGATGAGAGGATAAAGAAGTTGTAGTATGTTATTTTGCACTAATCTTAATGGTGCTTTGCTCTCTTGCTTGCCAACCTTTCTGAATACACACAGTACACCTTTTTGAACGTTTATTTTGAAGTGATTTTCTCTTTACAAAAAAAGTTGCATCAATATTACAGAGCATCCACTAAAACCCTTCACCCAGCTGGTTTAATTACCCAAACCAGGAAATTAACCTCAAGATGATGACAGCATCTCAGTTCCAGACCTTATTTAAAGTGTCCCAGTTTGTCCTTAAATGTCGCTTAATGGTTCCAAGATCCCACATTGCCTTCAGGTGTGAAGGAGCAAATTTAATGTGCTCCTCCATCCATGGGATTTTCTAGGCAAGAATACTGGAGTGGGTTGCCATTCCCTTCTCCAGGGGATCTTCCCAACTCAGGGATCAAACCCTGGTCTCCTGCATTGTAGGCAGACTTTTTACCACCTGAGCCACTAGGGAAGCTATATAAGTAACACACTCACATGTCAATCAACTTAGACGTCTGTATAGGCGTCTATGGACAACTGCCCACATGACCTCTCATTAGGTGCTTTGATCTCAGAATTTCAAATTGAGTGTTTAGTTTGCCACTGGGGAAAAAAGGTTAGCCTATAGAGTTCTTGGGGGGACTCCCTGGTGGCTCAGATGGTAAAGAATCTGCCTATAATGCTGGAGACCCAGGTTCAATCCTTGGGTCAGGAAGATCCCCTGGAGAAGGGAAAGGCAACCCACTCTAGTATTCTTGTCTGGGAAATTTCATGGACAGAAGAACCCAGCTGGCCACAGTCCATGGGGTCACAAAGAGTCAGACAAAACTGAGAGCCTAACACGTGGGGCTTCCCAAGTGGTGCTAGTGGTAAAGAATCCACCTGCCAAAGCAGGAGACATAAGTTTCCAGGGTTCAGTCCCTGGGTTGGGAAGATTCCCTGGAGAAGGAAAGGGCAACCCACTCCAGTATTCTTACCTGGAGAATCCCATGGACTGAGGAATCAAAGAGTTGAACACTTCTGAAGCTATTTAGCACACATGCAGAGTTCTCAGACTCCCTGAAATTTGCAAGAAGACACTCTCTCCTCAGAAGCGTTTTTCTGCTTAGTTTTTGACACATCTGTTATTTTCAAAAACAAATAACCTTGAGCTTCTGTCCTGCTTTCCCGATGGAAAACATGACAGTAAGTCCTTTATAATATATCAGTAAATGGTGGTTCCCCCACATAAATACAACCTTCCCTCCACGGTGACCGAATCTTACTTTGTCAGAAGAGCATTTATGTTCCTTTGCAAGAAAGACACTGCGGAGAGTAATAATGGAGAAGCTGACAGCAGTGTCCCCTGACTTATTTTAAAGAATAAAAATAAAATATATATAGAGATATGCAGGGGTTTTTTTTGAAAAGAAAATGAATCATTCTTTGAAAGTTAGTCAATCTCTTGGGGGCACGGTGTGGAAAATTAGCTTTTAATGGCTTTGAAATTGAGGTTCCTTGGGTCAATAGGACTGGATACTTGAAGTAAAATGACAAATCTATTAGAAGAAAATCAAGCATTCTGTCGCCCGTAAGAAAGGCACTCAGAGGACAGAAAGCATTTTCTTGGAACTCTTCTCGCACTAGGCGGGTGGGGGTGCGGGCATCAGAAAAGCTTGGGCTTGGGCTCACTGATTTGAAATCCCCTGAACAAGCATCACTCATGGCCTTCTTATCACACCTGGAGTAGGAAAGTTTCCTGGTTCCTGGCCACTGCTGCACAGTTTCATTGAAGGTAGAAGGCAAGGTGTGCGTTTCACGTGCATTTAATCCTAACACTGCATGGAACGCACTGTTATTTCTCAGCTGCTGTCCCACCACCGGTCTCAGTGTGAGTCTGTCTAGCTGCCTCAGCCCAGCCTGATGTGTCGCTCTCACACTTTCAGTGGGTTGTGAGGCTGGCAGAGCCACTCTGTGCAGGAGCCAAGTCTGACGGTTGTCTTGCGTTTCTGAGTCAGAATCTTATTTTCTAACGTTATGCAGAAATGAACACACAAACCATCTATGGGCCGCATCCATTAATGAAGCCATGCATTTCTTTCTTTTTTTTCCTTTTTATTTTTTTAAAGCTTCATTTTCAATAGTACATGTACATGGTACATAATTCAGATGATTATCTGCAGGATAAAGTAAACCTCCCTCACTGGGCTTCCCAGGTGCAGAGGTAAAGAATCCACCTGACAATGCAGGAGACACAGGGACTTAGGTTTGATTCCCAGGTTGGGAAGATCCCCTGGAGCAGGAAATGGCAACCCACACCATTATTCTTGCCTGGGAAATTCCATGGGCAGAGGAGCCTGGGGGGCTTCAGTCCATGGGGTGTCAGAAAGTTGGACGTGACTGAGCACACACACACAAGGTAAACCCTACCCTCCCTGTCCACTAGCTAACCTGTTCCCCTCTCTGGAATCCATCATCATTACCAGTTTTCCTGGGTATTTAGGAAGGTTTCTGTGACAGTCTGATGTGCAGATATATGCTCTGAGTCAATCTTAAATTTAACTAGGTTCTTTTTTCTTTAGGCCTGACCTATGAAATGTAATGAGTGGTATTTGTACCACTTATGATGCTATTCCTTCATGTCCAAGTTCAGCCTTCTTCACTGCCCACTTTGACTTTGGAGGATGATAGTGCAGTAGAAATGGCTGCAGTAGCAGTCAATGGAGGTTTCCAGAAACTCAAAGATCTTTCTTTTTCAATCAACCGCAAGGTTACAGAGGAAGGATATAGAAACTTGTTTTGAACAGTGGACAATGTGTCCAACTCGCTAGAGGTAACTATTTCCAGGCATTTCAAAGAAGGTATCAAAGCTCAAGCCACACAGTCAAGTCTTTGCATCATTGTGTGTTATGACTGCCAAGTCTTGTGAGACTTACCATGATAGGTTGCCTCCTGGATGCAACAGAAGCCATGCATTTTGTGATTCCTTTGTTACTTTGTGTTCATGAAGCACTGGATGCTGTGTTGGGTGATCAGGATACAAATGTGGACCTTGCATTCTTATACTTAATGGTCTAGTTAGAGAAGCATCAATGGAAATGCAGATTTATTGTTGCTGTTCAGTTGCTAAGCCATGTCCAACTCTTTGCGACCTCATGGACTGCAGCATGCCAGGCTCCACTGTCCTTCATTATCTCCCACAGTTTGCTCAATTTCATGTCCATCAAGTCAATGATGCTACCTAACCATCTCACCTTCTGCTGCCCTCTTCTCCTTTTGCCTTCAATCTTTCCTAGCATCAGGGTCTTTTCCAGTGAGTCAACTCTTTGCATCAGGTGGCCAAAGTATTAGAGCTTCAGCTTCAGTATCAGTGCTTCTGAAGAATACTCATGGTTTGTTTCCTTTAGGATTGACTAATTTGTTCTCCTTGCTGTCCAAGGGACTCTCAAGAGTCTTTTCCAGCACCACAATTCAAAAGCATCAATTCTTTGGCTTTCAGTCTTCTTTATGGTCCAAGCAGATGAATACAGGCTATAAGGCAAGTACTACATAATGAGATCATTGGATCACATGGCTGGGCATCCACTAGAACAATGTTCCAGGAAACACACATTGAATTTCAAGGAACCACCTTCACCACCATTACAAGAAGAAGACTCCTCTGACTTTCCATGTGAGCCACTGAGGAGTGGAGACCCATGGCGCTGGTCCCTGGTCACTCAACTAATGGGAACAGATGGGCAGTGTACCTCAGATACTCCCATATTCTTCTCACTGGTGAAAATGGGTTTCCTAAGAAGCTTCTGCTATTTATTCTTAGTCTGTTGGGAGAAGGAAAAAGAGGATGAGATAAGAGCTACAACAAATCTAGACAGCATATTAAAAAGCAGAGACATCATTTTCCTGACAAAGGTCCATATAGTCAAAGCTATGGTTTTTCCAGTAGTCATGTACAGATATGAGAGTTGGACCATAAGGAAGACTGAGTGCTGAAGAATTGATGCTTTCGAACTGTAGTGCTGGAGAAAACTCTTGAAAGACCCTTGGACAGTAAGGAGATCAAACCAGTCAATCCTAAAGGAAACCAACCCTAAATATTCATTGGAAGGACTGATGCTAAAGCAGAAGCTCCAATACCTTGGCCCCCTGATGCAAAGAGCTGACTCATTGGAAAAGACACTGATGCTGGGGAAAACTGAGCACAGGAGGAGAAGGGGGCAACAGAGGCTGAAATGGTTGGATGGCATCATTGACTCAATGGGCTTATATTTGAGCAAACTGTGGGAGATAGTGAAGGACAGGGGAGCCTGGTGAGTTATAGTCCATGGGCTCGCAAAGAGTTGGATATGACTTAGTGACTGAAAAACAACAACAAGAGCCTGGGACTCTGCAGAGCATAGCAGACGTGGGGCGGGGTGGGGAGAGGCGAGTTGAGAGGAAAGACAACACAGGCGTGAGGTGTAGGATGGCTCCATCCAGTGGGACAGCTCTCTGACTTTGTTGGAGGAAATTGTCAGTTTTCTAGTTCTGGTTAACTTTGTCTTGATGGCTTTCAGTGAGGCAATGGAGCCCTTTCCATCACATTTCCTGGAGACAGGAGACTTTGCTAGGGAAGGGGGTGGGCGGATCAGTTCAGAGGCAAAATTAAGATCCAAAATCCCCTCCTCTGGATCCACACCTACCCCCCATCAGGAGTTCATCCCTTCCAACTCCCTGTTTTGTCCTCCCAGGCTGCAAGAACGCCCCACTGCCTGCTGTCTGCAGAAGGAAGGAAGGGAGAATGGGGAGAAGAAGCAAATAAAGGAGGGAAAGAAGGAGGGAGGGAGGGTGGGAGGCAGGGAGCATCCTTAAAATTGAATTATTTTAAAAATAGGAACCATTTGGTGTCAATTAAATTCTGCCTCAGCTCCTGAGTGGTGACTCATGTGGTGACAATCTCAAGACTCAGTTTACTGGCACCCAGAGCAAAGATGCCAAACCATCTAGACACAGCAGCAGTTCTTGG
>NW_011494861.1:8290078-8314457 GCF_000754665.1 Bison bison bison
TAAAGGAAATTTGACCAACCAGAGCACTGTCAAAAGAGAAACGAAGCCAGCTTTCGGAAGGGGAGAAGGATGGGTGGGGTGGGGCCAAGTCACCAGCAGATGTGTTTTGATCTCAGATGAGTCAGGGGGTTCACAGGGTCTCCTCACAAGTGTTCAGGGTCTTCTCCTTCTATCTCCTGCTTGCCTCTCCCCTCCTCCTTACACACACACAAACACACACACACACACAGTGTTTGCATAATATGGTGGGGCTTATTCCAGGTACTTGTGATGGAGAAATGGCATGTGTGACTGTCGCTCTCAGTATCTTTAGTGTCCACGTGGTACTGGCAGCTCAGGCCTTCGTTGTGGTGGCCATGGGGTACTGGCAGCTCAGGCCTTCGGTGTGGTGGCCTGGGGTCCTCAGTCCCCCAGGCTGTGTCCACTCCCCTGGCTGAGACCCCTCGCTCTGCCCACACTCAGAGCCTCCCTCCTACCTCTGCGCTTTGTTCCTGCTGTTTTCTGTCTGGTCGCCCTTCCTCGCTCTACTGCCCTGTATGTTGTCCACTTTTTTTTTAATGTATCATTTTATTCATTTGTTTATTCATGGCTGTGCAGGGTCTTTGTTGCTGCACAGGTTTTTCTCTCGTTGCGAAGCCTGGCGGCTACTCTCTAGTCGTGGCGGGCAGGCTTCTCATTGCCGTGGCTTCTCTTGTTGTGAAACCTGACTCTCGGGTGCTCAGACTTCAGTAATCGAGGATCAATAGTTGTGGTGCACAGGCTTAGTTGCTCCATGCCATGTGGGATCTTCCCAGACCAGGGATTAAAACTGTGTCTCCTGCATTAGCAGGTGGATTCTTTACCATTGAATCCCCAAGGAAGCCCCGCTGTCCACTTTTAACCCAACGGGAAGCCCCAAGCTCAGGCACCCTCAGTTCCAACCAAACTCAACTGACTTCCTCCCCCCTTGATAGAAGGAGCCCCTCCGCCTGGACACTGCAATCTTGGAAGAGTAGCTCTTGGCATAACAGTGGGGTCCCACTCCAGACAATTGAACCAGGGGTCCTGAGTGATGTGACGAAGATGGGAGTTTCTGGGGTGCTTAGGTGAGGAACCTGAGCTGTTTGAGGCCAGCACAGGGTTCCAGGTGGGGAATGAGGTGGCCCGATTTATGTTGGATAAATAGAAAAGCATGTATGCTCTGAGAAAGTTGACAGGGAGGGAGATTGTGGGTGGAGGAGCTGGACGGGAGGGCTGTCCACAGCAGGCTGGAGATACAACATCTCCAGTGGAGGAAACAGCTGGGGTGGGTCTGCTTTGTCACATTCCTGCCTGTTCATCTGTGGGCTAGGATTCTGGGCATCAGGCTGGCCTGGAGAAGGCGCTTGATAAACACTGAGATAAATGGATGTAGCTTGAAAATTCTGCCAGTGATTCAAATGTTATTACAAGTTATACGCCTGTTTGGTTTTTATCTTAATGAGTTTCCTCTGTTAAATAAAATCATGGAATCGGAGAGCTGGGAGCACCCAGGGTTTCAGCATTTCTTTAACCCCCTGTGATTGTTTGGTAAACATAAACATCTGGTCTCCCCAGATTCCAAGAATGAGCCCACCCTCACCCCTGAGATGCTCCCAGGAATCTATCTAATGATCTCAGGAAATTTATCAGAGAGAGGACTATTTGTCCTGGATCCCATAGCTGCTTGGCGGTGGGTTTGGGATTCCAAAGGCTCTGTACCCTCTGGAAAGCTGCCCTTCCACCCCCTACCCGGGCCCTGCCGCTAGAACCTGCTTTTAAATATGAAAATTACCTTTCTCTAGACTCTGAGACAGTGCTAAGCAACAGAGCCTGGGAGTTCATTTAGTGAACAAATGCTACTTTTCTAGACCCAAGAGGTTAACCTGGTGCCCTGACTTATGTTCCAGAAAGACACTGATTGTGACGAAATTATGTTTAATAGAAAGTTGCCACCCCTTCCCAGAGAGGCTTGTAAACATTTGGGAGAAGGTGGCAGTTAGAGAAGAGTCCTCTCTGACCTCCCTCCTCCTCTTCCTTTCACTAATTAAAACACAGC
The DNA here is from genome assembly GCF_000754665.1 of Bison bison bison. NCBI lineage: Eukaryota > Metazoa > Chordata > Mammalia > Artiodactyla > Bovidae > Bison > Bison bison. The sequence goes on from NW_011494861.1 coordinate 8,292,135, forward strand.
CAATGCCAATTAAAACAGAGCAAGAGCTATTATTGTTTTTTGTTTATCCACAGATCCAGGATAATGCAGGGAAATGAGATGGAAACTCCCTGCCTCCCAGCTTGGCCATGGGTTTGCTGGGATGCATGCTCTGCTTCACTGAGAAAGTGGTGCGCAGAGCTGGGGGTGCGGCTACATACCTGAAGTGGCTTCCCATCATGGGCCAAGTGACTCTCAGGCCGGCAGGTGCCAACAGCCACTGCTGGAGTTGGTGGGTCTACGGTCTCTGAAAGTCGCACCTTCTGAGCCCCTGGGGTGTGAAACACAGACCCATCCCTACTGCCCCCACCCGCAGTGCAGGCCCAGGAGGGAAGCTGGTGCTAGCACCATGTGAGCCACTCAACACCACCCCTCACCTGCCGCTGCTCCCCAGAGGCTGTGCTGAAAGTCCCCAGAATGTGTTGTCAGTTTGGTCTCTCAGTCGTGTCCAACTCTTTTGTGACCCAGGGACTGTAGCCCTCCAGGCTCCTCTGTCCATGGGATTTTCCAGGCAAGAATACTAGACTGGGTTGCCATTTTCTTCTCCAGGGGAGCTTCCTGAGCCATGGATGAAAACCGCATGTCCTGCATGGACAGGCAGATTCTTTACCACTAAGCCACCTGGGAGGCTGCCCAGAATGGTGCCACTCTCCAAATAGCAGAGCACTAACCAGCTCCCTGAACTTCTGGGTTCCCTTAGGGAAGCTCTTTGTCCTCTCCTTTTTGCTCAAGGTGAAGTGTTTGTGATTCTGCACTTGTTCAAAAGTCCTGAAAGAAGCAGTGTGGTGTGAGCTAAATACATGACCTCAGGAATGAAGCGAGGTTGGGGGTCAGAGGGAGCACCCCAACCTGCTCGCCTCCTCTTGAGAATCAGGAACGTGGACCCCTCCTGTGCAGCATCATCCCTGGATAGACACTGTCACCCCATGGAAGTGGTGGGTGCTGCACCTTGTGCAGAGGCTGCCCCAAAATGTCAGACACACCTGGAGCCATCCCTGGGCCAAGCGGGGGTGATGAGTCAGATGTGGGACAGGTGCATTACCATGAGTCTAGCAACCTTTGCTGCACTTTGGAAGCACCTAGAATGGTTTTTAAACTCCTAACTCCTGGGCCATGCCTGGACCACACTCAATTAAATCAGAATTTCCTCTGAGCTGCCCCAATTCAGAAGGATTGATTTAATGAAAACAGTCTTTCTCACCTCTGCCGCATAAAGCCTAGTAATTCCTAGAGGGTGTTGAGGGACCATTAATAGACTGAATGGGTCCTTTCCAAATCTGTATAGTGAAGCCCTAACCCCCAGGAAAATGGTCTTTGGAAAGGGGCCTTTAAGAAGTGACTGAGTTTAGAGCAGGGGTTTCCCAGGCAGCTCAGTGGTAAAGAACCCACCTCCCAGTACAGGAGATACAGGTTCAATCGCTGGGTTGGGAAGATCCCCTGGAGAAGGAAATGGTAACCCACTCTGGTATTCTTGCCTGGGAAATCCCATGGACAGAGAAGCCTGGCCGGCTGCAGCCCATGGGGTTGCAAAAGAGGTGAACATGACTTAGCAATTAAACAACAACAGCAAGGTTTAGAGCAGGTCATGAGAATGAGGCTCTCGTGGTGGGACCGTGTCCTTACAAGAGGAAGGGACCAGAGCTGGCTCTGTCTCCAGGCTACAAGTGCACGATGAGAAGGCAGCATCAACAAGGCAGGAGGAGTCCTCACCAGGAACCAAATCTGCCTGCCAGCCCCTTGACCCAGGACTTCCAGCTTCCACAGCTGTAAGAAATACATGTCTGAGATTTAAGCCACCCAATCTGTGTCTTTGTGCCTGAAGTGACTAAGACAAGCCCACAATGAAGGACTCTGTGTACAAATCCTTCTGAAAAAGCTGGTTGTGTCTTGGAATGTTCTTTCACATCCATAGCATTGTCACCCCTCACCCGAGAATGGATTGTGCCCCTCAGAGCCTGGCAGTGTGTCCAGAGCCCAGGTGTAGATGGATAGAGCATCTCAGATGCCTCCTGAGGCTTCCATCCCTGCCAGAGTCAGAAGGCAGAAGCCAGCAGGACAGGCAGAGCGAGGCACCCCACAAGACCTCCATGGTTTGTGCATCAGACCGGAAGGACCAGTGCTATTTGTGTAAATCCTACTTTGGGGAAATGAGGTTAAAGACAAATCCTTTTGTAAGGGCAGAGACAATAAACACTCATGACTCATAGCCAGACTGCCACGTGCAAGGTGCTGCATTGGGTGTAAAATTCAGGGAGGGGAGATGCACAGGTGATCCTGGACTCTCATAAACACCTCCTGCCCACTATCTTCTCTGAGCTGGAAGGGGGTGTCTCAGACCAGTAAGGATGGTGTGTGTGTATTTGGATGTGTGAAGGGCCTGAGGCTGATGGAGCAGCAGGTCCAGATATAGAAGGTGTGGTTCTCACCCAGCTTGTCTCTACGTCCGTGTGACCTGGATCAAGTCCTTACCTTCACGTGGAAGCTCGGTCATGGGCAAGCAGGCTCAGGGAGATGTCAGTCCAAATACCAGCCATGATCACCAGGGGGATTTCAGAAGGTAGCAAAGCATTTGTTGAGTTCATGAAAACAGGGATTACAAATGTATGAGAATCCCCCAATCAGATGTAGAAGGATTTCTGTACAGGAAAAAGATATCCCCTTCTAATTAAAAGAAGCATAGTTAAGATCCAGGATCACAAACAGACTTCATCATGCATCCCATTACCTGGTGGTGACTCCCAGGGATGTGGTGCCGGGAACGATCATGAGGCTAATTCTTGATCCCAGAACCAGAGGTGGAATCAGTTGTTGATGTTTTTCATGGGAAGATGTTGATGGTGATTGGCCACATCCAACCCATTGGTCTCAGCTGGATTCTTGTAAAAAAAAAAAAAAAATCCTCTGTATTTTTGCTTAGCCAGAAGCATACTTAGTCTGCCTAGCAAAAGATCACTATCTTTTCCAAGAAGGCTGTTATCTCCCAGAAGGCCCAATCAGCAAATCTAAGGATACGAGACTGTGGTCAGCATGATCCACTGGGGTGTTCCCTCCTCGGAGGCTTCATAGCTGAGTTCGAGAGTTGAGATATATCCAAGGAGGCAACTTGGAATTGTCCCCAAGTTTGGCCAGGAATAGCACTTATTAGAAAAGACCCTGATACTGGGAAAGATTGAAGGCAAAAGGAGAAGAGGGCAGCAGAGGATGAAATGGTTAGATAGTATCACCAACTCACTGGATATGAATTTGAACAAACTTCAAAAGATAGTGGAGGACAGAAGGGAGTGCTGTATTCCGAAGGGTCTCAAAGAGTCAGATATGACTTAGTGACGGAACAACAACAACAACTACAAGCACAGCCAGGAAGACACAGGACAATCCATGTGAGAGTTGCAAGCATTCAAATGATTTATTTGGCTTAAGATAAAACGAAAGAAAAAAACTCCCATGCTCTTTCGAATCTGCTTACTTGCATTTCATTTCCTGGTAGCAAGAAGCACTTCAGCACTAAAGATCAAGCTGGTTTTTTAATAACCAGAGTGAATCAATGTCCTCTGATCTTTCCTAATTTTACAATAAGGTGATTACCAGGTATCCGTGGTTTAAATATTTATAGAAATGCAGAGAAGCTGCTAATGGCTGAATCAGCTTCAGATGGCAGGTGATGACAACATGCTTAATGAACACAGATTCTGCTTAATGCACACAATGAGAGAAAATGCTGTGACAGGGATTTACAATGGAATCTAAGAATGAGACTCTGAAGAGCTGCTGCATTTGCTCCTCGGCTTCACTTCTATTGGAAGAGTACAGGTCTCATCTCCCTGTTGGAAATCGTGCCCAGCAATGGATGCCCTTGACACTGATATCCGTTGAGAAAGAGTAGGACCAAAGAGATGGATGTCTTCTGCAGTCTGTAGAAATGCCTATACCTGTTATTGGACTCCCCGGTGGAACTGATGTCCATTGGCATTAACTCCTATTCCTTAAGTGAGATTGCATGTTGAGCAGTTTTCATTCTGTTTTGCAGACAATGAAAGTTATGCCAAAGTGGTGACTGTCCCTGAGTCCAAGATTACATGGTGATTGGCCTTGAACATCAGAGCCCAGGATATTCTGATTCCAGTTCCCTCACATTGTTCCCCTTGGAACATCCGTGCCACCCAGCTCCCAGGAGGTGTCTGCCTAGCTTTCAGGCATCATTAGGGCTGAGCCCTTCATCTTCCAGAGAAGCTCCTCAGATCCAGGCTCCCTCAGTGGAAGGGCATCCTCATGTGCAGAGAGCAGCGTCCTGTGGGGACCCAGGCTTGATAGCTCATCCTGTCCTGCAAACAAGCAGAACAGCTATCCAAACTCTGTGCTGGCACAGACACTTTTTCTTCCCAGGAGGTTTAAGCAGCAGCTGATGTGCGGGAGACGGGAGTCGGGGTCTGGGCCCTATTCACCCTCTCCCTGTCCACAGCCATGCTGAGCCAGGGGCCAAACCCACTGCAGGACTGTGACTCCCAGTCTGCTTGTGCTATGAGGCCATTTATGTTGTGTTCAGATCAAGTCACATTCTCCAACTAAATGAACTCCTTTGAACACCAAGTAATATTTCAAGCTTAAATGGAATTAAGCAAAGTGAACTCTGAAAGTCAATACAAAATGAAAAGAGAAAAGGTACTGTGTTTTCAGTTCTTCTGTCTTCTGAAGGTGCCAAGCATTAGGCCAGGCCTCTCTGTTCAGGTGGGATGTGGGATGTAAAGGTGGTAAAGCCAAACCAGCATCAGATGGACAGTCCCACCTGGTGTCATGTGGGGTTGAGGGAAAAGGAGAGAATTCCCTCATGAGACGCTGCTGTGCTCTCGTATACACTGGCTGCCCACCCACCTCCTGTTCCCAAAACATTGTCCTCCTGTTTTGGGAATCAAAATTCTAACTTTAACTCTAACTGAGAAAACTGCTGGTTTGGGGGGAAAGATCAGAGGATAAAGTAAAAGGCCAGGGTCTTCTAACATTCTATGAACAATCTGGCTAACAGAAGTCATTTTCTGGGACTGCCCTGATGGTACAGTGGCTAAGACTCAGAACTCCCAATGCGGGGGCCCAGGTTCAATCCTTGGTCAGGGAACTGGATCCTATACACTATAACTAAAGAGTTTGCATGCTGCAACTAAAGATTCCGAGTGCCACGACTAAGACCTGGCACAGCCAAATAAATAAATGAAAGTGTTAGTCGCTCAGAAGTATCTGACTCTTTGTGACCCCACAGACCATAGCCTGCCAGGCTCCTCGGGATTTCCAAGGCAAGAATACTAAGTAGGTAGCCATTCCCTTCTCCAGAGGATCTTCCCTACCCAGGAATTGAACCAGGATAGCTTTTCAATGTAGGTGAATTCTTTACCATATGAGCCACCATAAATATTACAAAAAAACAGGAGTCATGTTCTGTCCATTAAGCCAAAATTGTTAGTGGGTCGTTTGGCCCATCCTATTCAGCCTCAACTCACCGGGAAGCTTTCTTTTCACTACCAAGAGAATGGGTTTCTCCACATGATGGAAGACACACTCTTGTAGGTCATCCTCTCTTAGAAGTCACCTGCTTCAACATCTGCAGAATGCTTGAGGTCCTTTCCAGTGTTTTTGGCAGCAGGAAAACGTCCGGGGTTGCGGAATAGAAAAAAGCCTCATCCTGGGTAAACGCACGCCAGGCTGAGGTTCTAACCACCCACCTGGCCTGACATGCAGCTGACAACATCATTGTGGCTTTAAAGCAGCTTCCCTGGTGGCTCAGATGGCAAAGAACCTGCCTGCCATGCAGGACATGAAGTGTCCCTGGGTGGGGAAGACCCCTTGGAGAACAGAATGGCTAGCCACTCCAGTATCCTTGCCTGGAGAAGTCCCTGGATGGAGGAGCCTGGCAGGCTTGCTAGGGGTTGCTAAGACTTGGACATAACTGAGCAACTAACATGAGAAGCCTAGGCTAGTTGGTGTCCAGAACTGGCCTGGCGCTTTCTGCCCCTGCCAGCTCAGGCCCCTGACCTAATTCAACATCTAATTGTGCATACACCTGAGAAGAACAAATGAAGACACTTGCTACCTGTCAGCATCATTAATTTCGTGGTGATTGCTCATTAAAATGGTTTGTTTGTACTAGGCTGTGCTAGCCGCCCTACCCTAATTAAACTGTGGAGCAGAATCTGCTTATAATTTGCTTGTGGGATAGTTTAGGACATCACTGTAATCTATTTCACTCTGGCTGGGCTTGGATGCAGCATTTTCCCTTTGATCATCATCCTAACCTCTCCCTGGGGAGTCCTAAGTTTACCTGTTGCTCTGGACTTCTTCCAGGGGAGTTGAGAGTATGATGACGCTGACCCAAACCAATATCTTCACTGCAAAAATGTTGCCTGTGAACATGTGGGACAAGGATGAAGACAAAGCAAAATCTTTTAAATGAATGGGGTAGCTTGACCTCATGTCTTTTTCATAAGAGCTAACCATTGCATAAACAGTGACAACTGGCCTTTATAGAATGCTTATTGTGGGAAGGCACCACACCAAGTATTTTAAGGAAATTATTTCAGGATTTCCCTGGCAGTCCAGTGATTAAGTATCCTCCTTTCAATGCAAGACAGGCAGGTTTCAATCCCTGTTCAGGGAATTAAGATCCCACATGCTACAGGGCATCAAAGTCCACACACCACAATTTCTGAACCCATGTGCTCTGGAGCCCCAGTGCTGCAGCTCTAGAGAATCCCCCGCACCACAGCTAGAGAAACCTGCTCACAGTAACGAAAGATCCTACAAGCCTCAACAAAACGCCCTGTGCCACAACTAAGATCTGATGCAGCCAAATAAATGAATGTGTGCTAAGTCACTTCAGTTGTGTCTGACTCTTTGCGATCCTGTGGGCCTTGGCCCAACCAGCTCCTCTGTCCATGAGATTCTCTCAGCAAGAGTACTGGGGTGGGCTGCCATTTCCTTCTCCAGGGTATCTCCCAACCCAGGGATTGAACCCACGTCTCTTATGTCTCCTGCATTGTCAGTCAGGTTCTTTACCACTAGTGCTACCTGGGAAATCCTAAATAAATGAATAAATATTAAAAAGATTGAAGGCAGAAGAAGAAGAGGGTGACAGAAGATGAGGTGATTGGATGGCATCACCAATTCATGAACATGAACTTGGGCAAACTCCAGGAGATGGTGAAGGACAGTCAGCCAGACATGACTTAGTGATTCAACAACAACAACAAAAATAAATAAATAAATAATTTTATGTAACCCTTATAAAGTTGGTTCCATTATTGTCCATTCACTCATGCATAGGGTACCTGGAGTGCTGATTCTGTCCCCAGGCTCTTTGTTAAGTGAAATGAAGTAAAGTGAAATAGCTCAGTTGTGTCTGACTCTTTGCGACCCCATGGACTGTAGCCTACTAGGCTCCTCTCTCCATGGGATTCTCTAGGCAAGAATACTGGAGTGGGTTGCCATTTTCTTCTCCAGGGGATCTTCTCAACCCAGGGATCAAACCTGGGTCTCCCACATTGCAGGCAGTCGCTTTAACCTCTGAGCCACCAGGGAAGTGCTGGGAATTAAAGGATTCACATAAATGTGCCTGTTCTTGGGAGCTCACAGCTAAGCAAGGATGATAGCCCAGATCTGAGTTGAGTCCTGAAAATGCATGTATGTATGTTTATGTGAGTTTGAGTGACTGTGAGTGAGTGTGTGCACGTGTGTTGGGTTCCTACCTAGGCAAGCTCATTGCCCAGCCCTCAACACAGGTCTGATGTTATTGTCCCCGAGGGTCTGTCTTTTCCCACTGCCCGGAATTCTCCTTCTGGACTTCAGAGTGGAGAGAGATTGATGCTTCTACACATTGAATTATGCCAACCATACACATTTTATTAATTTATGGAAAGTCAGATTGCTTTAACTATTACACTGAACTTCTGTCCTCCAATAAATGGCTTCATTTCCTCCCAAGGATAAAGCACTCCAGTGTTTTCGGCTGACCAATTCAGCTCAGGGCGCTCTAATGTTTTCTGTCTACTTGGAGGACACATACTTCACCAGGATGACTCTGGGGTAATGACACCAAAGGCCCATTTCTAATGACTGTCACGGTCTTGGCAAAATGCATTCCATATATTAATGCTGATGCCTTTCCCTGAGCTGGGTTCATGCTCTGGGGGAACAAATGACCTTTTCTCCCAAGCTCTCCTCTGCTTGTGACTTGAGAAGAAATATCTCCTTGTGTAATGCCAGGGTTGAGAACAGCCCCTAAACATGGAGAAAACAGCCTTGTTCCTCACACAGTAGACATATCAAAATAAGAAGGTCCATCTGCAGAGGTAGCCAAAGACTGTTAGAAATACCAGCACCCCGTCTGGGGGGCAGCAGATCTTCATTTACCATGAACCTGAGAGCATCTCACAGCTGCATGATAGCCGTTAAATCTATATTCCTATCTATAATGTGGGATTCTTTCTTAAAGAGGACCCGTCCTCAATTTGAATAAGCATGAGGTCCTCTGAAACCTGGATCTGGCCTAGGGGAGATTAATATCCTAGGTATGGACGTTCCACTGCATTGGGATCTTGGGAAAAGAAGGATGAACCATTGAACATATTGAAGGGAAGCAAAATATGCCAGCTCCACAAGCACTAATTTGGCAGAAGGATTGTTTTGAGCCAATAGAGAGGGAACAAATATAAGGAAAGCTCTCTGTCCTTCTTGTATTTTCCTAAAAGCAAGACTTAGATTTGTGAAGGTGTTCTTCTCCTCTCTCTACAAGAAAGGACAAGGCCTTAATCACTAGAGTCAATTCGTGACCCCGATCAGCACGAGACAGCGCCAGAGGGATCCTCAAAACACACTTTATTCACTGGCTCTTGACTTCCATTAATTCCCCATATATTTAGTTTCCCACAACTTGCCACCTTAGAAACTCAGAGTCCTTTTCCTTTGTATTGTCACTTATCTCTAAATTCACTATTTCACTGCTAAGATTTTAGATAAACCCAAGTTCTAAGCACATTTGGGTTACTCATCACTGGGTGCCCCTGTGAGTACAGGTGTAGATGTGTTGTTAAACATCTGCTTGCTTTTCTTTTGTTGCTCTGCCTTGTGTTGGTCTGTTTTACAGTTGGAGAACCTAGAAAGGCAGAGAGGAAGAGTTTTCTCTTCCCTTGCAGTTTTCAGTCCTTGCTTTCCTCTTCCTAGGAAGAAGGAAGCAAGCTTGCTCATGACATAACATGTTCTGTGAACACCCAACTGCAAAACTGGTAAAGTCCAAGTTGGGGACGCTCCAACAACCTCTGTAACAGAATCAGCTGGGAAGATATTAGAAGTCCCCCTGCAAGCTCCACCCAGATGATGTGAATCCGAATTTCTGGAGGTAGTAGTGATCCTAGTGTGCAGCACACACAGCTGTGGGGGTCTTGTCCTTGCTCAATGGTGGAATCCCATGAAAAGTATTAAAAATGCAGATGTCTGGGCCACATCCATGCCCACATCAATCCAAATCCCTGGACTTGGATTCAGGTGACTCCATACCCAGACTTTGTGTGCCTGGATGCTGAGGAGTATCCAAATTGTAACATACTGGGCTAGCAAATTAAATGTTGGGTGGGGTGGGGGTGTATACGAGGGTGGTCAGAGGTGAAGCCATGTGGGATTAATCAAGGAGTCTTCCTGAGTGCTGAGGTCAGATCAGTCTTGAAGGAATAAGGTACACTCAAAAGGTATACTTTTTCATCCAAATATCTAGCTAGACCAGGTCCCCACATCTTTGAATGAGAAGTCTCAGAAAGAATCTCCAGGGGTCATAGGGGTCTCAGTATATAGGCAAAAGGAAATCAATCCTGAACTTTCATTGAAAGGTCTGATGCTAAAGCTCCAATACTTTAGTCACCTGATGCAAAGAATCGACTAACTGGAAAAGACCCTGATTCTAGAAAAGATTGAAGGTAAAAGGAGAAAGAGGCAGCAGAGGATGAGATGGTTAGATAGCATCATCACTGACTCAGTGGACATGAATTTAAGCAAACTCTGGGAGATAGTGAAGGACAGAGGAGCCTGGTGTGCTGCAGTCCATGGAGTCTCAAAGGGTCGAACATGACTTAGCAACTGAACAACAAAAACAACAGCTGTACAGGTAGGAACTCATCCAGAGTGAAAACCATGAATTTTACTTTTAATGTCTGAGTACAACTAATACTAGATGCCACTTTGGCCAGCTTTTACCACCTTGATATTTGGAATTTTAAGAAATCATAGGTTAGTGAACAGCAAACCCCTTTTCCAAGCTGATTCAAGTCTGTAACTAAGGATGGAGAAAGTGTGTAGATTTGAGGAAGTTCAAGAGTTAATTTCCACTGGTGTCATCTTTTCTCTACAGCTACTATTATCATCATCATTTTTTATAAGACAGTAGTAGTGTGTCCGTGCTCAGTCATATCTGATTCTTTGCAACCCCATGGACTATAGCCTGCCAGACTCCTCTGTCCATGGGTTGCCATTTCCTTCTCCAGGGATTGAACCAAGTCTTCTTCATTGGCAGGCAAATTCTTTACCACTGAGCTACCTGGGAAGCCTTTTATAAGACAACTTTAATGTAAAACCCAAGGAAAGGGACTTCCCTGGAGGTCCACTAGTTAAGACTCCATATTTCCAATGCAGGGTGTTTGGGTTTGATTTCTGGTTGGGGAGCTAAGATCCCACATGCCATGCAATGTGGAAAAAAAAAAAAAAAAAGAAAGAAAGTTTAAAAATAAAGATACTTTTAAAAAAACAAGAAAGATGATCAAAATCATTTTTTGATCAAGAATGTTTCAAGGAGAGGCTCAGAGTTTTGCCATTGTGGATGTGGGTGTCAATGGGGAGACTGGCGCTGCTGCTATAGCTTAAGAAGGCATCAGCTGAAATGAAGAAAAGACACCCTGTAAGAAATCTCGGTGGACATGGAATCCACTGGTGGAATTTTTTCCCACCCTCATCCTCTCCACTCCCAGAGAAATTAGAGAAACAGTGATGCCTTCAAGAGTAATAAATAAATCAGTGGTGCTGATAGAAATAATGGACTAGAGATCATTCACAATCTTGTTATGAGTCCCATCTCTGGGTTGATAAAATCTGGTGGAAACTGCCATTGTTGTAGGAAATTAAGAATAAGTTCATTAGCCAGGCGATTTACGCCATTCATATGAAGATGACAACTTCCCGGACTTGGAGGCGAAAGATCTTGTATTCTTTCCAGCACATTTTCCTGATCCTTATCTGCTCTTGATAAAGAAGTTCTGAGAGTGACTTATGTTGTGAGGACAATGACAGGGAATGGTTTTCTCAGCCCTGGTAAATGAATATGACCTATAAGAAAAATACTCTGGGTTATGTTTACTTGAGGAAATAAATCTTTTCCTGGGCACATCTTTCTTCTCCATCCTGTCAGAAGAGAATTCACTTTCTCCTTTCATTTTCCTCAAGTTTGCTGCCTACTCCTAACCTCCTTGGCTAGAAGTGAATGAGAAATAAACGTTCAGCTGCTGGCTTCAGCCATTCCAACCAGGGTTTATAGTTTTGGAGGGGAAGCCTAGATTTTCCTGGGGTTTTATCTGTCTCCAGATGTCCTGTGTCCCTCAGATCTGAGAGGGTGGGTATCGAGTCTCTGGCCTCTGAGGAGATTGTTTGCTGTGAATCCCAGATGAAAAGAAAATTTCTCACAGCTCCAGATAATTATCTATGAGCCTTTTCAATCCCATCATCACCCTACTTGATTGACCCCTAATGCCCAACCAACACAGACAGACTCAAAGGATAGCCTCATCATTCCATAGTCCAAACCTCTCACTAATAAACCAAATAGTGGTTGATTTCTAGAAACCGTTTTTGAACCTATGTTTTTCCAGCTTCTTCTGCTTCTCTGGACATTTTCAAGAGACCCTCTACTGAGGCCATTTTGAGCTGGTGAACATGACTGCCCCAGGTTTCCACTGCTGGGATTCTACTTTCTCATGCAAAAGTAAAAACATGTAACAATTGAGTCTCTATGCACAGGCACTGTGCTGGCAACTTTACATCTTTTCCTTTGCTTCAGAGCGTTCCATCCTCCTATTTCACTTTTGAGAAAACTGAAGGAAAGAACAGTGAAGAAGCTTGCCCAAAGCCACACAGCTAACAGAGAAGAGTTGGAACAATGACTCGGTTCTGACGAGCCCCAAAGCTCCTGCTGCACTTCTTCACAGAGTTCCTCCCTCTGGTCAAGGGAGAAGGGAGTCTTCTCCTCAGTTCAGTTCAGTCGCTCAGTCCTGTCGGACTCTTTGCGACCCCATGAATCGCAGCACGCCAGGCTCCAGAGTTCCTCTCTCTGGTCAAGGGAGAAGGGAGGCTTCTCCTCAGGGATCCACAAATATTCAAGTCCTTCTGGAAAACTGCATTTATTCAAGCCCAGAAGGCATGTCTTTTTTCAGTCCAAAAAGGGGGGCATCGGTTGGGTTGGGTCAGACACACACATCCACTTCTTTCTGGATGGTCCTCTTCTGAGCAATCTCATCAATACAGGACAAAGAACATGCTGCTCTGGAAGCAGGTCCCAAGAGCTCCGCCTGGGCACAGAGACCTGTATCCCTGACCAGTGTACCTGCCCCCAGGGATGAAGCCAAAGTCACAGCTTTCTGCCCTGGAATTCTTTCAGCACACCTTGGGGAATAAATTGAGAGGACTTGAGTGCTCTGATTGTCTGGCTTTATTCATGTGGAGTCTAGAGGAGGAAGCTTGCTTCCTGTTTGGCCAATTTCCAGAACTTTCTTCCTACGATATATATATAGCTCTCTCTAAAAATTACTCACCTGGGGCTTTTGATGTTTTCAGAGAGATCGTCAGTGTTAAGTGTTCATTCTTCTAGGTTCTCATGGCTTGTCCATGGGTAACATTAGACCTTTAGAAAACATTTTACTTGGAGCTTATAACACATTTATAATTTGTGTGAAATGTCCTGATATAACACTACCTCTTCAGCTTTCACTGAAGGGAAATAGAAGCAATGTCCATTTGAAAAATATTTTTATTTCTTCCCCACAGCAATAGTCAGACATCACTTGTTATGTTAACCCTTCTCTCTTATCAGGATTTATGTCATTCCTCTGGAAGGTGCTGTCAAGTTTCGCTCCAGCAGCATGCTTATGCATCCCTTTATCAGACAAATTCTATGACATATAAAAATCTTCATTTTCAGCTTAACCACCAACATATTTAGCTCTAAAATTAGTGCTCAATTTCAGACGCAATACCACTCTCAGTGCTCAGTATAGGTAAATCTTTCCCTGTTTGCTAAGTTATTAAACAGTATATGAAAATATTGATTTTTTTTGTATTTAAAATGCATGCTTGTGATAGGTTATTTGCAGGGTGCAAAAAAAAAAGAATAAAGTGAAAGAAAAAGTAATACCTCAAGCATTGAAATCCCACCACTGATAAGAGAGATAATAAAGACATAATCAAACACTTGGAGTTCTCTGGCTTGAGATTTGTAATTTTAAAATTTTCAACTATAGTAGTAGTCATCTCAAACTTCCATAACAGAATAACAAAATACCACAGAGTGGGCGGCCCAAACATCAGCCCTTTATTTCTCAGAGTTCCGGAGGCTGGGTGGCCATGATGAGGGTCCACTTGGTCTGGTCCTGGTGATGTTTCTTTTCCTGGTTTGCAGATGGCTGCCTTCCAGCTGTGTCTCCTTGTCTCTGGTGTCTTTTTTTAAAAATAAGAGCACTATTCACATCACAGGGACCCCACGGTCATGATCTCATCTAAAAATCATCATTTCTATGAAATAAAATTCATATTTTATGGCAAAACAAGAAAAATTTAAACCTAAAATATTTCCTCTGCCCTTCAGCCTTTTTTCCTTCTCTCTACTATGCATCAGGTATCTGCATTAGACTTGACCAACCTCCCACATTGGCAGAAATACCTGCTCTTCCATAAAGAGCAATGTTCTCCCAGCACCAAAAAGATAATACATTTTCAGGTGAACAGCAAAAGGACTCAGCTATACATATGCATGCATCCATTCTCCCCCACACTCCCATTGCCTCTCATCTGAAACTATCACAACACTGTTAATCAGTTATACCACAATACAAAATAAAAAGATTTAAAAAAGGATAATGCCTTAAAATGTAGCATTCCTTCTTGATCTTGTAAGGAGCCACAATGAGTCTTAGATCTAGATTGTGCAAACTGTCAATAATATGTGATTTAATGCTCAGCTCTCTGTCTCAAAAAAACATGTATAACTGTTTCCTGACTTCTAATGGTCCTGAGAGCTTTCTGAGATGCTCTTCCTAGATTATAATCCTTAAATTTGGCTCGAATAAAAATTTCCAATTCTTTCTTAGATCGACTGATTAGTTTTGCATCAATACCTCCTAAAGATTACATCTGCAAATTCCACTATCTCGGGGGTTAGGACATCAGCATATTAATTTGTTGTGACACAAATATTTCAGTCCATAACAGCCATCTTGAACAAAGCCAGGTAGATATCTGCTCTTAAGGTGCATTTGTGGCACATAAATACTGAGACCACCTCTGTCAAGTTGGAAGGGTTGGGAGGAAAGTGAAAAGGGAGCAGGGACTGGGGGGACAGTCTTGGAGTCCACAAGCACACACAGCCCCTTACCTTCAGTGCCAGTACCCGTCCACCTGCCTCTTGAGAAACCTATATGCAGGTCAGGAAGCAGCAGTTAGAACTGGACATGGAACAACAGACTGGTTCCAAATAGGAAAAGGAGTACGTCAAGGCTGTATATTGTCACCCTGCTTATTTAACTTATATTCAGAGTACATCATGAGAAACACTGGGTTGGAAGAAGCACAAGCTGGAATCAAGATTGCCGGGAGAAATATCAATAACCTCAGATATGCAGATAACACCACCCTTATGGCAGAAAGTGAAGAGGAACTCAAAAGCCCCTTGATGAAAGTGAAAGAGGAGAGTGAAAAAGTTGGCTTAAAGCTCAACATTCAGAAAATGAAGATCATGCCATCTGGTCCCATCACTTCGTGGCAAATAGATGGGGAAACAGTGGAAACAGTGTCAGACTTTATTTTTTGGGCTCCAAAATCACTGCAGATGGTGATTGCAGCCATCTGAAATTAAAAGACACTTACTCCTTGGAAGAAAAGTTATAAGCAACTTAGATAGCATATTCAAAAGCGGAGACATTACTTTGCCAACAAAGGTCCGTCTTCAGGCTATGGTTTTTCCAGTGGTCATGTTATGGATGTGAGAGTTGGACTGTGAAGAAGGCTGAGTGCAGAAGAATTGATGCTTTTGAACTGTAGTGTTGGAGAAGACCCCTGAGAGTCCCTTGGACTGCAAGGAGATCCAACCAGTCCATCCTAAAGGAGATCAGTCCTGGGTGTTCTTTGGAAGGAATGATGCTAAAGCTGAAACTCCAGTACTTTGGCCACCTCATGTGAAGAGCTGACTCATTGGAAAAGACTCTGATGCTGGGAGGGATTGGAGGCAGGAGGAGAAGGGGACGACAGAGGATGAGATGGCTGGATGGCATCACTGACTCGATGGAAATGAGTCTGAGTGAACTCCGGGAATTGGTGATGGACAGGGAGGGCTGGCATGTTGCAATTCATGGGGTTGCAAAGAGTCGGACACGACTGAGCGATTGAACTGAACTGACCCGAACTGACCCTTCCACCTGGATCACATTCCTTCCTCCTTCATCTCCCCAAGCAGAGACCTCCCTCATCCTTCTCAGAGCAGTGCTAAAAGTGCAAGAAGCCTAGTGGATAGACCAGGTGGTGGCAATGGGGAAAGAGAGGGAGGGACAGGAACCACAGAAGGGTCTCAGTCTGGGATGAGTGATGGTTGAAGAAGCAGAAGGAGCCATTCTGTCTAGGGTGGCCTCACACTCTGGGCTTCTGTCTGCCTCTGAGTGTCTGGAATACCATTAGGTTTTAGAGACACAGAGCCCGGTTTGGAAGACAAGGATACTCCTGACTCCTGACTCCTGACTCCACAAACAAGCTGGCGACTTGTTTGTGTGTCACTTCTTTAACTTCCTCGTCTGGACCCAGTGTAGATAATCCTACATCAGGGAGATAAACCCAAATCTTGGCATCTTGAGACTCATTACCTGACCTGCATTTCCTGCCTGCCCCCTCCCTTATCAGCTCCCTCTCTCTCACCTCATCGTCATTACGCAAGTTCCTGGGACTGGATAGATGCTGGTGACAATATGTGGAATAGATCAGGGGATGGGAACTCCCTCTCCTATTACCAACTCTGCAAGCCCTGTTCCCCCACCCAGACCCTCTTCTCCCTTTGTTCCTGCTCTTAAGTCATTGAAAGAAGTGGCTGTTTACAGGTTTAAAATTAATCCCTCCGCTCTTCCTCTGGCTTTTATTTTCTCTCTACTTCCACTTTCTCAAGGAGTTTAATCTCTAATTAATCCCACCCTTCTATGTTTTTAACCAAGCCTCTTCTCATCAACATTTCAGCACGAGTTGAGAAAGTTTAACCTTAAATAAAATCCCCTGGACTCACATTTTTTCTCCGTCATTTCCATAAGTATATGCCCTCTGCTATCACTCTTTTCCATGAGTTGCTTCCTTTCTTCTGCCTTCCTCTCAACCTTCCAATCCAAGCTTAAGCATCAGAAATCTGGCTGCCACTCTTGTCTCCTTGCTGAAGCTGCACTTGCCAAACACGAATTTCGTGAAAGCTGCAGTTCAATTCTCAGTCTTGCTCAAGCGGAACCTGGCACTCTGGAACATTCACTCTCTTTCAAAATACCCTCTTCTCCTTACTTCTGTTGCAATGATCATTGGATGGCTAATTCCATCTACTCCAATGGCTTTAATTTTCATTTGTATTATTGAGGACACCCAGATCTGTAATTCAACCCAGACAGCTTCTGAGTTATAGATGTGTACATCTCCGTAAGTCAGGCAGGCTAAGCTAGTCTGCAGTAAGAAAAAAAAAACAACAGACAAAAACATCACTGTCAGTTAACCCAATAAAGACTGATATATATGAAACTGTGCATGCCTGGTACACTTTTTCATCTTATAGATGTGTCATTTGTAACAGTATTCTTCAAATTCACCACAGCAGTGGATGACAGGGCTAGATGATCAAGCAAGATATTTTAAGTCAAGCCAGAAAATGGTTGTTATGTGCTGAACTGTATTTTCCACAAATGACAAATTTTATATGCTGAAGTTCTAACCCCACTATTTCAGAATATGGCTGTATTTGGAAGTAGGGCTTTTAAAGAGGCATTTAGTTTTACTCTGTTTTTTAAATAAGTTTACTTGTGTTATTATTTAGATACTGAATATAAGTGATATCATGGTATTTGTCTTTTCTGTCTAACTCACCTAGAGAATGAACTTATGGTTACTAGGGAGAAAGGGCAGGGGGTGGATAGATTGGGAATTTGAGAATAACATGTATAGACTGCTATATTTTAAAAAGATAACCAACAAGGACTTACAGTAGAAAGACAGAGGGAGAGCAATTAACCTAAAATGAAGTCATTATGTGTTAGTCCCTCAGTAGTGTCTGACTCTATGTGACCCCATGAACTGTAGCCCACCAGGCTCCTCTGTCCATAAAATTCTCCAGGCAAGAATATTGGAGTGGGTAGGCATTCCCTTTTCCAGGGGATCTTCTTGACTCAGGGATCGAACCCTGGTCTGCTGCATTTCAGGCAGATTCTTTACCTTCTGAGCCACCAGGGAAGCCTGAAGATGTGCAAGTAGGCCTTAATTCAAAAACAGTGGTGTCCTAATAAGAAGAGGAGATAAGGACACAGACACACGCTGAGGCATGACCATGTGAGGACATAAAGATGGGCATTGGCAAGTTTGGCAAGACAAGGAGAGAGGCCATTGGCAAGACAAGGAGACAGGCCACAGGGCACCAACCTTGCCCACACCTTGATCTTGGACTTCCAGCCTCCAGGAAGAGGAGAGAATTGAATTCTGTAGTTTAAACTGCCCAGTATATGCTACTTTGTTATGGCAGCTCAAGCAGTTGACTGCAGAGGCTGCCATCAGGGCAACTCATAGCTTTGGGCCAGAACTCAGACATGTGGATGCATCCCACAACTAAGGCAACGAGAGTACTTCCTCCCTGGAGGCCAGGAAGAAGTATCAGCTGGTGAGAACAACAACATTGTCTTCGCCACCAAACCTGCCAAACTAAGAGCATTGCTAGTGGTCAGTGCCACAGGTTTTGGGGGTTGTGAGTCCAAGAGTAAGATGTCTTTTTCCAAGAGCCCATCCCTCCTCTTGTGTCCCTCTCGTGGTGTCCATCACACCCATCTGTCTGCCACCTGGGGCTGTGCATTGCTTCTTCCCAGTCCAACCTGTCCACATTGTGATGCATCACCCCTCACCCTCTCAGTCCATCTATGAACTACATTTTCACTGGCATTCATCAACATAAGGATTAGTTAGATGTGCTTTGATTCTTACAAAAGTCCTTTCTTCCATAATGCCTCCCTGGTGCTTTGCCATTGTATTTATGATTGTTCATCTGCTTCAGCTAGACTGTGAGCTTGTAAGGGCAGGGCCAATGTCTTTGTTTGGTATAGTCCAAAGCCTAGCACACAGTAGGTATTTAATAAATGTTTGCTGAATGTTTATCATTTGCCGTCACATCCCTCCTGCCTTACCCTGATAGTGTGGCCCCATTTGTTGCCCATTCCTCATGATTTCATGGGGAACTTCCTTAAATTAATATCCCAGATCCCTCAATGTCTACACATTCACCAGATGGGAAAGATTGTTGTTCAGTTGCTCAGTTGTGTCTGGCTCTTTGTGAACCCACGGACTGCAGCACACCAGGCTTGCCTGTGTTTCACCATTTCCCAGAGCTTGCTCAAACTCATGTCCGTTGAGTTGGTGCTGTCATCCAACCATCTCAGCCTCTGTCATCCCCTCTCTTCCTGCCTTCAATATTTCCCAGTATCAGGGTCTTTTCTAATGAGTCAGTTCTTTGCATCAAATGGCCAAAGTATTAGAGTTTCAGCTTCAGCATCAGTCTTTCTAATAAATATTCAGGACTGATTTCTTTTAGGATTGATTGATTTGATCTCCTTACAGTCCAAGGGACTCGCAAGAGTCTTCTCCAACACCACAGTTCAAAAGCATCAGTTCTTCAGTGCTCAGCCTTCTTTATTGTCCAACTCTCACATCTATACATGACTACTGGAAAAACCATAGCTTTGACTAGATGGACCTTTGTTGGCAAAGTAATGTCTCTACTTTTTAATACATGGTCTAGGTGATTCATCATAGCTTTTCTCCCAAGGAGCAAGTGTCTTTTAATTTTATGGCTGTAGTCACCATCTGCAGTGATTTTGGAGCCCACTAAAAATAAAGTCTGACACTGTTTGCATGTTTCCCCATCTATTTGCCATGAAGTGATAGGACCAGATGGCGTGATCTTCGTTTTCTGAATGTTGAGCTTTAAGCCAACTTTTTCATTCTCCTCTTTCACTTTCATCAAGAGGCTTTTTAGTTCCTCTTCACTTTCTGCCATAAGGGTGGTATCATCTGCATATCTGAGGTTATTGATATTTCTTCCAGAAATCTGGATTCCAGCTTGTGCTTCTTCCAGCCCAGCGTTTCTCATGATGGACTCTGCATATAAGTTAAATAAGGGTGACAATATACAGCCTTGACGTACTCCTTTCCCAATTTGGAACCAGTCTGTTGTTACAGTTCTATCTCTACCTGCTGCTTCTTGACCTGCATACAAGTTTCACAGGAGGCAGATAAGGTGGTCTGGTATTCCCATCTCTTTAATAATTTTCCACAGTTTGTTGTGACCACATAATTAAAGGCCTTAGCGTAATCAATGAAGTAGAAGTAGACTCTTTTCTGGAATTCTTTTGCTTTTTCAATGATCCAACAGATGCTGGCAATTTGATCTCTGGCTCCTCTACCTTTTCTGAATCCTGCTTGAACATCTGGAAGTTCTCCATTCACGTACTGTTGAAGTCTAACTTGGAGAATTTTGAGCATGATTTTGCTGGTATGTGAGATGAGTGTAATTGTGCACTAATTGGAACATTCTTTGTCATTGCCCTTCTTTGGAATTGGAATGAAAACGGACTTTTTCCAATCCTGTGGCCACTACTGAGTTTTCCATATTTCCTGCATATTGAGTGCAGCACTTTCACAGCATCATGTTTTAGGATTTGAAATAGCTCAACTGGAGCTCCATCACCTCCACTAGCATTGTTCATAGTGATGCCTCCTAAGGCCCACTTGACTTCACATTGCAGGATGTCTGGCTCTAGGTGAGTGATCACACCATCATGGTATTTGGTTCATTGAGATCTTTTTTTGTATAGTTCTTCTGTGTATTCTTGCCACCTCTTCTTAATATCTTCTGCTTCTGTTAGGTCTATACCATGTCTGTCTTTTATTATGCCCATCATTGCATGAAATATTCCCTTGGTATCTCTAATTTTCTTGAAGTGATCTCTAGTCTTTCCCATTCTATTGTTTTCCTCTATTTCTTCTCATTGTTGACTTAGGAAGGCTTTCATATCTCTCCTTGCTATTCTTTGGAATTCTGCATTTAGATGTGTATATCTTTCCTTTTCTCCTATGCTATTCACTTCTTTTTTCAGCTATTTGTAAGGCCTCCTCAGACAATCATTTTGCTTTTTTGCATTTCTTTTTCCTGGGGATTTTTTTGATCACTGCCTCCTGTACAGTGTAGCAAATCTCCATCCATAGTTCTTCAGGCACTCTGTCTATCAGATAATCCCTTGAATCTATTTTTCACTTCCACTGTATAATCATAAGGGATTTGATTTTTGGTCATACCTGAATGGCCTAGTGATTTCCCCTACTTTTTTCAATTTAAGTCTGAATTTGGCAATAAGGAGTTCATGATCTGAGCCACAGTCAACTCCCAGTCTTGTTTTTGCTGACTCTATAGAGCTTCTCCATCTTTGGCTGCAAAGAATACAATCTATCTGATTTTGGTATTGACCATCTGGTGATATCCATTTGTAGAGTCATCTCTTGTGTTTTTGGAAGAGGGTGTTTGTTATGACCAGTGCATTCTCTTGGCAAACTCTGTTAGGCTTTGCCCTGCCTCATTTTGTACTCCAAGGCCAAGTTTACCTGTTACTCCAGGTATCTCTTGATTTCCTACTTTTGCATTCCAGTCCCCTATGATGAAAAGGACATCTTTTTTTTTGGTGTTAACTCTAGAAGGTCTTGTAGGTCTTCATAGAGCCATTCAACTTCAGCTTCTTTGGTATTAGTGGTTGGGGGGTGAGGAGCTTCCCCTATTAGTGAGTTTGGGTAAGGTGCCGAGAACCATCACCTCATCTTTCTCCTCACTTCTGTTTTGGAGATCTGCCTGGATTAGTCAGCTTGGGCTCTACATTAGAGCATAACAGACTGAGGGCCAGGGAGGTTGGGGGTTTTAAAAAAATAGACATTTGTCTTCTCACAGTTGTGGAGGCTGGAAGTCCAAGTTCAAGGTGTCACAGAACTGGTTCCTGGTGATGCTTGTGGATGGCTGACTCTGCCTGTGTCTCACATGGTCTTACCTCTGTGGGTGTAAGACAAGAGAAGGCCTCTATCTCTCCCTCTTCTTATAAAAACACTGCCCTGATGATGTCACTCAACTTTAATTACCTCTTGAAAATCATATGTCCAAATGTAGTCACATTGGGTGTTAAGGCTTCAACATAAAAATTTGGGGGTCACACAATTCAGCTCCTAGCACTGTTTGAAGAGAATGTTCCTATGTCTGCTCCCTGCCAGGTGGTGGAAGTCTCACCCCATGCATGGGGATGCCTACCATTAGTTACCCTGGAACTAAGTAATTACAGGTATTCCTGATGAAGTGTGCATCTATCAGCTTTAATCAGTTTTGCTGTAGTAACAAACAGTCCCCATATCTCAGTGGTTATGGATACAAAAGTTCTTCCCACTCACCTTCATGGCTTTCTGTAGGTTGGCTTCAGATCATCTGTGTGTTTTCAGGCAACTTTCCTGGTCTAGATTCCACTTCTCAGGCTTAGAGCAAAGTAAAAGGAGGAATGGCAATACCACTCCTAAATAGTTCTTAAAGTTTTTATCCAGATCTGATTTATGGGTTCATCACTTTTTGTCACATTTTATTGATCAAAACAAGTCACATGACCAAGTCTAGCAGCAATAGGGATATCCTTGCTTCATCTCACAGGAAGGGACATCAGAGAGCTGTTCCTAAGCAACAGCTGCAGTAGGGAGGGGCAGCAAGTACTTTTAATAAAGAAC
>NW_011494861.1:8314557-8323516 GCF_000754665.1 Bison bison bison
TATATATATATATATATATATATATATATACCTGGGAACTAACGTTCTAAAAACTTGTGGGGTTGGTGGGAACACACTAATGGCAACATTAGGATCCAGGGAAAGCTATCCAAAACCTATGCTATCTTATAAGCAGAGCATCAGTAAAAAACAACACAAGTCCTTAAAAGCCCCTTGCATAGCTGATATGATATGTGAGTGCCTAATAAGTAAAGAAGTGCTCAAGCAAATACAGTCTTTAATGAAAAAGATCAAGGTAGTTTGATAGATGGAGGTGATGGGCCAAAGCTGCTGAGAACGTTGGCTCAGAAGAGGCAGGTGCAGAAACAGGTCCCACCTTTGAGAGGGTTTCCTGGTCCTATGCTGCTTTACACACATTAGGGAGCACCTAGCAAGAAGAGCTTCCAAGTGGGCAGGTCCCATGGCCAACCTGGACCAAAGGACAGGCCAGTGTAAATACACATCATGTTCCACAGAGCATTATCTCATGGGGACTTTTCTTAGCAGGTAGGTGTGCATTTAGCTGTTGTTATTGCTGGATAGTGCTGAAAATTTGATGTGATAGGAAACTGTTTTACATAGTATTCTAACTCCATCCCTCTATTTAGCAATCAACTATGCAGGAGATCCCCATTCAATTCCTCGGTTGGGAAGATATCCCTGGAGAAGGGATAGACTATCCACTTCAGTATTCTTGGGCTTCCCTAATGGCTCAGCTGGTAAAGAATCTACCTGCAATATGGGAGATCTGGGTTCGATCCCTGGGTTGGAAAGATCCCCTGGAAAAGGGAAAAGTTACCCACTCCAGTATTCTGGCCTGGAGAATTCCATGGACTGTATAGTCCACGGGGTCACAAAGAGTCGGACACCACTGAGTGACTTTCACTTTAACTTTTCACTATGATCTGATCTACAAATGTATAGACTGATACTCTCCCCAAACATGGTACTGGTGTGATTCAGTTGGTTCCCAAAAATGTCAAAATATGGCACATTGCCTGGAAAGCTTGAAAGCCAGGCAATGTTAGGCACTTGGGAATCAAGATAGCAGTTGGAGACTGGCATTTCCTGTAGGGACTTGATTTGAGACTCTGAGGTCTTATGTGTTAGTCTGAACTATGAAGAATTTTAAGGTTACCTGCTGGTGCAGACATTGGTAACCTATCATCTAGGCAACTTACCATTCTTTATAATATAATGGTTTATACATTTATTGAGCACTTAACATGTGCCTGGCATTACTGCAACCACAAGACACATATTATAACAACTTTAGTATTTTTCCCATTTTATATAGTAGGACGTTGAAGCAAGGAAAATAACTTTGAATTATAATTCAGTTCAGTCTCTCAGCCATGTCTGACTCTTTGCAACCCCATGGACTGTATCATGCCAGTCTTCCCTGTCCATCACCAACTACCGGAGCTTGCTCAAACTCACGTCCATTGAGTCAGTGATGCCATCCAGCCATCTCATCCTCTGTTGTCCCCTTCTCCTTTTGCCTTCAATCTTTCCCAGCATCAGAGTCTTTTCCAATGAGTCAGTTCTTCTCATCAGGTGGCCAGAGTGACTTGAAGGAATTATAATTCCACTCAACTCTATGGAATTATAATTACTACTCTGGAAATTAATAATAGAGGAATTGTGTGTTTAAAAGTGGGATGCCTCTATGTTTTATTTAATATCTGCAGCAGGCAGGGTAATAACAACCCCTCTACACAGCAGATATCCACACCTCCCCAAATACCCCAATTCTTTAAACATGTCACTTTACATGGCAGAACGATGGTTGGATGGCATCACCAACTCAATGGACATGAGTCTGAGTAATCTCCGGGAGTTGGTGATGGACAGGGAGGCCTGGCGTGCTGCAGTCCGTGGGGTCGCAAAGAGTCAGACATGACTGAGCAACTGGAATGAACTGAACTGAACTGATACGGCAGAATGGACTTTGCAGATGTGATTGTGGTTATGGACCTTATGAGGGGGAGATTACCTTGGATTATTTGAATGGGATCAAGCTAATCACTGGAGCCCACAAAAGGAGGAAGAAAAGGAATTCAGGAGCAATTCAGTAGAAGGGGATTTCACAGAGATTCCCAGCAGAGAAAGGCTAATGCATTGAGGCTGGCTGCCAGATAGAGGGGCCACATGCGAAGACTCTAGAGAGACTTCTAGAAGCTGGTGGTGGCAGTGACAGCATCCAGAAAACAGGCATCTCAGTCCTACAACAGCAAGGAACTGGATTATGCCCACAACTTGACTCAACTTGGACATGGATCCTTCTCAGTCTTCTGGATTCCAGCCTTTTGAAACTCAGAGTAGAGAAAGCAGTCTATCCAAGTCTGGCCCTGGCCTACAGAGCTATGAGATAACAGCTGTGTATTTTTCTAAGCCACTGAGTGAGTAACTATTTGTTAAAGCAGCAGTATGCAACTAATACAATGTCACTGGACAAGATCTAGAGAAAAATTGGACCACTGGGCACTTCCCAGGTGATGCTAGTGGTAAAGAATCTACCTGCCAATGCAGGAGATGTAAGAGACACAGGTTCCATCCCCTGGAAAAGAGTATGGCAACCCACTCCAGTATTCGTAACTGGAGAATGCCATGGACAGAAGAGATTGGCAGGCTACAGTCCATGAGGTCACACAGAGTCGGACACAACTGAAGCAACTGACCACACACACAGGCGCAGGCACTTCCCAATCCCAGGCTTCTCCTGGTCCCTTTCTTCCTCATCCCCAGGCGACTGGTGAGTTTAGGAGAAGGAACAGGGCCTGATCCCCTCTCTCTACTCTTTGGGATCTTTCTGCTCACAGAAAACAACTATTCTCATAGCATATAGAGGGATCCTGCCACTGTCAGGCTCTAGCTGGAGAATGTAATCCTTTGACGTATGGTTAGCAAATCCATTGTGCTATAGATCTAAAGTTTTATTTCTCAGGTCCAGCTATTTACTAGTAATAAAACTAAGATATTTATTTCCTTCTGTCTGACTTTTGCCACTGACTTTCAAATTGATTCAGAATTCAGGAAAACAGGAGATATTTATTAATCCTCTGAAATCCCAACACATCAATCTGGTCATATCATTCCCATTTACGCTGAACATC
The DNA here is from genome assembly GCF_000754665.1 of Bison bison bison. Lineage (NCBI taxonomy): Eukaryota > Metazoa > Chordata > Mammalia > Artiodactyla > Bovidae > Bison > Bison bison. The sequence goes on from NW_011494861.1 coordinate 8,317,674, forward strand.
ATTCAAACCTCTTAGGATGACTTTTAGGGCCCATCATAATCTAGCACTGCATCACTCTCTAGCCCAGCAGGATGTAATAAAAATAGAATGTAAACCAAAAATACAATTTAAAATATTCTGATAGTTGCATGGAAAAAAAGTATATAGAAGGAGGAGAAATTAATTTTAGTAATATATTCTATTTAGCCTAATATATCTAAAATATTATCATTTCAACATATTTACCAATGTAGAAATTATTAATAAGATATTTTGTATCCTTTTATCTTCTAGTAATACTTTGAAATTCAGTGTGTCTATATACCTACAGCAAATCTCACTCTGGACCAGTCACATTTCAAATGCTTGACAGCCGCATGCATGACTTGAAGACACCCATTACTGTAGAAACAGCATCATTTTTGGCCATTCCCATCTTTGAAGCATACTCTTTAAAAAGACTGCATTCTTTCATTGTCCCCATTGTTCTTTACTGTCCCCTGCTCTTGATTCCTTGGTGTGAAGCACTCTGCTCCCTCTCTCCTTCTTTGAATACTTTCTACTAATGATTTTGATCCTATTTTTCTCCAGAAAGGAGGGAACTTCTCTGCCCCTGCCACCCCCAAGTTGGTTAATTGCCTTTCTCTGAGTGTGTGGAACATTCTGCACCTCTATTCTCATTAAATGTGCTAAAGTTTGCTCTAACTGGCAATTCCATTTTCATTTAAATAAGGAAGGAAGTGAAATGACTTTAAGAAATTTCCAATTTCAGACTTTTCTTGAAAACTACTGAAGAGCTGAGGGAAGCCTTAAGGTCTAGCAGGCCCAAGATGTTATAGTTCTGAGATGTAAGGGCATCTCAGCATTTGGTCATGAAGCTCTGCTGGGGAGACAGATCTGAATCCACTTGATGTAACCAAAACTTTGGTAAATGCCCCAATTCAACTCCTGTTAATACCACAACCTGTTCAAATGAAAGACTGATATTAACACAATACACAATTTCAAGAATGCTCATGGATTGCTAGTGGGAATATACAGTAGTACTACCACACTATAAAACCATTTAGCAGTTTCATATGTGGTTAAAGCTACTGATTCAGGAGAATAAAAATGAATTTCCACAATATTGACTTCTACAAATGCCCAAAGTGGCTTTATTTTCAATAGCCAAAAACTGAAAATAATTCCAGAATCCATTAGCAGGGAGTGGGGCGATGTGATATATTCATACAGTGAAATACTGCTCAGCAATATTAAAAAACTACTGACACATGTCACTATATTGACAAATCTCAAATATATGATTTTGAACAAGAGATGTCAGAGATGATTGTATTTATAAGAAGTTTCAGAATAAGAGAACTCTGCTATGATAGTTATCAGATCAGGGTTGCCTGGGGAGGGGGAGGTATTGACAAGTTTGCATTTTAGGGAAATGGAAATATTCTAAATCTGAACTAGAACCGTGTTTATTTATTGATTACACTAAAGGCTTTGACTGTGTGGATCACACCAAACTGGAAAATTCTTAAAGAGATGAGACTGTCAGAAACCTTACCTGTCTACTGAGAAACCAAGAAGCAACAGTTAGAACTGGACATGGAACAACGGACTGGATCAAAATTGGGAAAGGAGTATGACAAGCCTGTATATTGTCATCCTGCTTATTTAACTTATATGCAGAGTACATCATGCAAAATACCAGGCTGGGTGAATCACAAGCTGGAATCAAGATTGCCGGATGAATTATCAACACCCTCAGATATGCAAATGATACCACTCTACTGGCAGAAAGTGAAGAGGAACTAAAGAGCTTCTTGATGAGGGTGAAAGAGGAGAGTGAGAAAGCTGGCTTGAAACATAACCAAAAAAACTAAGATCATAGCACCCAGTCCCATAACTTCATGGCAAATAGAAGGAGAAAAAGCAGAAACAGTGATACATTTTATTTTGAGGGGCTCCAAAATCTCTGTAGCCATGAAATTAAAAGCCACTTGATCCTTGGGAAGAAACTTATGACAAAACTAGACAGTGTATTAAAAAGCAGAGTCAGAGGTCTATATAGTCAAAGCTATGATTTTGCCAGTAGTCATATACAGATGTGATAGTTGGATCATAAGGAAGGCTGGGGGCTGAAGAATTGATGCTTTCAAATTGTGGTTCTGGAGAAGACTCTTGAGAGTCCCCTGGACTGTAAGGAGATCAAATCAGTCAATCCTAAAAGAAATCAATCCTGAATATTCATTGGAAGGACTGATGCTGAAGCTGAAGCTCCAATACTTTGACCACCTGGTAGGAAGAACCAAATCATTGGAAAAGACCCTAATGCTGGGAAAGATTGAAGACAAGAGGAAAAGAGGGCAGCAGAGGATGAGATGGTTGGATGGCATCACCGACTCAATGGACATGAATTTGAGCAAGCTCCAGGAGATGGTGAAGGACAGAGGAGTCTGATGTTCTACAGTCCATAAAGTTGCAAAGAGTTGGACACGACTTAGGAACTGAGCAACAACTCATTGGTCAAAACCCTTCAAACTGAAAGTTTTAAAATGGATGCAATTAACATTATGTAATCATACCACAATAAAGTTAATATTAAAGCATCTTTTATAACAACTAGCTCAGGGTTCCTCAACCTTGGCGCTCTTGGCATTTTGTTCTGCATCATTCTTTGTTTTGTGCAAGCCTGTCTTCCTCATAGGAGAAGGCAATGGCACCCTACTCCAGTACTCTTGCCTGGAGAATCCCATGGATGGAGGAGCCTGGTGGGCTGCAGTCCATGAGGTTGCTAGGAGTCAGACATGACTGAGTGAATTCACTTTCACTTTTCACTTTCATGCATTGGAGAAGGAAATGGCAACCCACTCCAGTGTTCTTGCCTGGAGAATCCCAGGGACGGGGAGCCTGGTGGGCTGCCATCTATGGGGTTGCACAGAGTCGGACAAGACTGAAGTGACTTAGCAGCAGCAGCAGCAGTCTTCCTCATTGTGGGACATTTAGCAGCCTTCCCTGCTCAAAGCCACTAAACTTCACCATCCAGCTCCCACTCCACCTGTAGTTGTCACAAGAGACAATAAATGTCTCCATAAATTGTCAAATATCACTGTTAGGGAAGAGAAAAACCTTTCCACTACTCTTAGATTCATTACCTGAAGTGTTTGAATTAAATTGACAAAAGATAGATATATGGGGAAGAAGTTTATACATGCAAAGTGCATACACACTGAGAATTTAGTGATGAGAAACTCAAAGGAGTTATTGAACTTGGGGCTTGTATACTATCCTAATTGAAGGGGAGCAGTGAATGGCACTTACAAGAAAAAAAAATACTTTTTGGGGGGAAAATAGATGGAATTTCAAGAGAACTAATAGCAAATAAGGAAATTTAAGATAATGTTTATCTATACAAGTATGAGTGGTTTTTCCATATTCTTCAGGGTCATAAAAATCTCCTGTAAAAGAGATTTTGATAAGTTTTATTTATGTTCTCCCTTTGGGAGTAATCCACCCTTAAGAAGAATTTATAGCAGCCTTATTTCCCCAAAGTTGCTTTTAGTCAGATAAGAGGACAGGCCAAGGAGAATTCTTTATTTGTTTAATTTCAAATGAATTTAGCTTAGAGTAATCTTTATACCGAAGTGGCATATTTTGGGACGGAGTATTTTGATATCCTTCGTCTCCCGCCAAGGCAAAATTTGCTCCTGGTTGAAAACTACTGTGCTAGCTTAACTCTCCTTGCTTAGACTGTTCATCCATCCACCTGTTTATCTGTTCATCGATCCATCCATCCATCCATCCACCAACTCATCCATACATCCATTAATCCACTAACTCATCCATCCATCCATTCAGCAGACTTGTTAATTTTTATCCTATGTTTGCATTGTTAGGAGCATCTGAGGCACATCAAAAAACAAAAGAAGCAAATGTCACTGTCCTCATGGAGTTTGCATCTCAATAGACCTAGAGAAGCACAATTTAAATAAATGTGTGTCTCAAATGGATAAAAGGCAAAGTCAAGCTGAGTAAGGGGGTTTAGGAGTGCTGAAGATGGGACTCAGATTGCCCTTGTTAAGGTATTGAAAAGTGACAATTTAGAAAAGATTCACGCCTTTGGAGGTGATCATGTATGCAATGTTGTTATCTAGGATAAAAATGGTCCAAGAAGAGAGGACAAGGAGTCCATGCAAAATCTGTAGGGCAGTCCATATCTCATACGTTGAAAGTAACTCAACAAGGAGTCCAGCATTTCTGGAGCAGACTGAGGAAAGAGAGAGACTTTAACAAACAAAGTGAGGGAGAACAAGGCAGGGTAAAATTGGGAGATCCCGCAGGTCTGTGTAAGGATTGTGAATGTCCGAGGAAGGGGGCTGCAATGGGATAGCAAGAAGTGGTCGGGATTTTGAACATATTTTGAACATGGAGCTAATCAGATTTGCTGATGGATTGAGTTAGTTCCCTGAGGGCAGAATCTGTTTGTCTTGTTCACCTTGATGTGTGGCTAGTACAACTCTTGGTCCATAGACTGGCATTTGATAAATAATGGATGCATGGATAGATGGGTGAACAGGTGGATATTTAGATGAATGGATGGATGGGTGAATACAAAACTCCCAGCTTTGTTATACATGATATATTGTATTAATATATGATACCATTAGCACACTGCTTGGTACTTCTTAACCATTTAATGAGTGAACAGAAGCTTTTCATGTTTTATTATTTTAAATAAAGTTGCTACTGAATTCTACTCATTACGAAGGATGTCATTCAAATTATTTCCTAACAAACTCTGCTTGGAACCACTCCCCTCCTTGCCTGCAAAGAGCCTTCACTCCCAGCAGAACACACAGGTGCTGAGTGGGGCTGAGTTCCTCTCACTTCCGGATCAGCCACACAGACAATGCACAGTTGCTAACTGCAGCCTAAATGTGGGAACAGCATGCCAGGTAATCAGTCAGGTGGTGAAAATATCACAGTCAGGGTCGGGCTCCCTGCCGGTTCCTGCTCCAGCAGTTACGAATAAGAGCATCAGGACCCATTCTACCTTGTAAAGTGAGCACATTGGGAGTAGAAGCCATGGTTGCCTGTGAAATTTAACAAATATAAGGTACAATTCTGGAGTAGCAGGTTGCTACAGATAAGCCCTCTTTAAACAGAAACGCTCACAGCGTGTGATCAAAATCCTCAGGGCAGAGTTTGCCCGGCCATGGTTCCCTATGGCACAGGGATACCAAACAAGGGCAGAACCCAGCGCCTCTGCCTTCACAAAGCAGATGTACAGACACATAACTTGGTAACACATTGCTTTGTCATGCAAGTGATCACTGATATCTGTACTCAGGAACCTGACTTGCCGGGGACCAGCCCCGGCTGATCCAGGGTATTCGAAGGAGAGACAGCGTAGGCGAAGATCAGGAAACAATTGCTTAATTAAACGTTAATTAAGGATATAAAGAATAATAGAATGAGGATAGCTCAGTGAGGAAATTCAGTGGAGAAAAGAGGCTGAAATAAGAATAGCTCAGTGAGGAAATTCAGTGGAGAAAAGAGGCTGAATAATTCAGCCAGAAGGTAAGAGAAAGAACGACATGGTGAGACCAGGTTTCGGTGAACAAGGCCCGCACTTTATTTTCCAAAGTAGGTTTTATACCGTAAGTTATGCATAGAGGGTAATGGGGGAAGGGGTAGAGTCATGCAGCAAGCCAGGCTTTCTTCCTGCAAACTTATCATATGCAAAAGCTTAGGTGATTTGCATCATCTTCTGGCCCGGAGGCCTGTTAACATTTTAAGACCCTTTCTTCAGAAAACTTATTTTTCTCTAAAGGTGATTGGTCAGGAGCCACCCTCCAAAAGCATTA
>NW_011494861.1:8323745-8333447 GCF_000754665.1 Bison bison bison
TGAACAATCACATGTGGCCGGAAAAACCTATTCAGGTAGGCTAGAGGATTTCCAAAGGAGTTTGTAGGTTAAACACTGTCACACCCAGGAATTATTAACTGGAACTGTAAGCTAACTCTTTTTTCAGAGAGAGGTAGTGGGGGACAGCCCCCGGTAAAGTCAGAGGTGTAGGTGAAAGCTCAAAGCAGAAAGTAGGCAGACTCTGGTTTTGGGGGTATATGCTCGAGAATTTCCAGGGGGACTCCTGAAGCTCGATCCCGCCTTTGCGTATGCCGAGCCTCCTTCCTCATGACCTTTGTCATGGGCGGAGCTCCTCACGCTGGCTACCGGCAGTGATAGAATTCCAGTTGAGCTATTCCAGATCCTGAAAAGTGCTGCACTCAATATGCACTCAATATGCAATATGCCGGCTCCCGGCACTGACTTAAAGATATTTCTACTGATTAATGTTCTATCTTTTCTACTTGTCAAGATGACATCAGTGATTCATTCATTTGTAGGGGTAAAAATGTGTTTCAGTGGAAAGTTGCATGGTCTGTATCATGCCCTTCTGGGTTATCAGATTCTAGCCCTGCCCATTATCTCTGAACTATCTGGCAACCATTTGTAAGTTGTGAGAAAGTGATAGATATATAAATGCTATTCTTCCTGATAGTGGTTTAAAATGACTTCTTCCTTCTTTGAAAAACAGTTTTGTCTCTCTTTACAACTCACTTCAACATTCCCTTGTTAGATATAAATTTGTGCTGTTTTGACTTTCCCTTTCAACTGGTTATAACATCCACCTAGTTTTGCATTATGAGTAAAGCAGAATTGTTACCAAGCGTTCATTTTTATACCCGTAGGTGGGTCATGATTTTATCTTTCTGAAAATTACCTTTAACTTACAAAAAATGTTTACTGAAGAGCAGCTATGCAGGAAGGACTCTGCTAGGCCCTAGGAATATAGACCATTCCTGACATAACAACGGTTCGATTTAGTTTTTTCTTTTCACTTTACGATGAGGTGAAAGCAATCCACATTCAGTAGAAACGGTACTTCAAACTTCGAATGTAGATATTTTCCCAGGCTAGCCATACACGACACAATGCTCTTTTGTGGTCCTGGGCAGAGGCAGTCTCATCTCCCAGTCAGCCTCGAGATCCTGAGGGTGAAAATCTGATATACTTACAATCACTCTATCCCCAGACAACCATTCTGTTTTTCAATTTCAGTAGAGTACTCAATTATAGGACATTGTCAACATTCTATTATGAAATAGGCGTTTTGTTATGTGATGTTGCTCAACTATGAAAGTGAAAGTGTTAGTTTCTCAGTCGTGTCCAACTCTTTTCGACCCCATGGACTGTAGCCCACCAGACTCCTCCATCCATGGGATTCTCCAGGCAAGAATACTGGAATGGATTGACATTTTCTTCTCCACGGAATCTTCCTGACTTAGGGATTGAACCTGGGTCTTCCACGTTTCAGTCTCTCTTTACTGTCTGAGCCACCAGGGAAGCCCTTATAGGGCTAATGTAAATGCTCTGAGAACATGTAAGGTGGTCTAGGATAAGCCATGATGTTCAATAGATTAGGTGTATTCAATACATTTTTTTACTTACGATATTTTCAACTTACAAGAGGTTCACTGGGATGAAATGAAGATCTCCTGGAGGAGAGCATGGCTACCCACTCCAATATTCTTGTCTGGAGAACCCATGGACAGAGGAGCCTGGAGGGCTACAGTCCATGGGGTCACAAAGAGTCAGACACGACTAAACACGCACACACAATCCCATCATAAGTAGTGGAAGACCTGTACACTGGTGAATAAGGCAGTGCCTGCTCAGAAGGTAATGGCATTGGCCATCTATGGTGCAGAAGACTAGGAGGACACAGCTACTTCTTTCACAAACCTCTGGAGCCCACACACCTCTGAGTCTGATGATGAAATCTTGGGTCTCTGTGTGCTGATGCCAGACAGAAGTACGGAAACAGACTTGTAGAGGGTAAAGAAAGAGTGGCTTTATGTCTTTGCCAGTCAAAGAGGGAACATGGTAAGCTTTGTTGTTGTTGGGAGAGATTATATATTACAGCAGGAGTATGTGATAAGGATCAAGGCACTAACCGTCTTACATTCATCTTTCTTCTGCAAAGTTTCAAAAGGGTGGGGTTGCTGACAAGATTAGGGTGTGTGCAGGGTATCAGGTACGCTTCCCAGGTGGCTCAGTGGTAAAGAATTTGTCTTCCATGCGGAGACCCAGGTTGGATCCCTGGGTCAGAACGGTCCCCTGGAAAAGGAAATGGATACCACTCCAGTATTCTTGCCTGAGAAATCCCATGGACAGAGGAGCCTAGCACGCTGCCATCCATAGGGCCACAAGAGTCAGACACAACTTAGCGAGTAAACAACAACAGGGTTTCAGGTAGCTGTGTCTTCCAATCTGGATGAGCTTCTCTGGTCACTTTTTTCTCGCCTCAGGAGGTTTTGTGGCTGCTCTTCCCTTGATTAGCAACTGTTCTGCCCTTTGGAATTCAAGGAAGATCGTGGAGGCTGGAGTCCTGTCTGTAAGAAATGGAGGACAGAAAGGCCTCCATGCCTGGGAGCCCCACTGGGCCCCATTCAATTTTGAGCTGACTTCCTGAGAGCTGAAGCTGGGTTAGCCAATGCCAGCCAGACTTTGTTCTGAGTCAATGTTTTCCATGGCTGATTCAAGCCATACTCTTTGTTCTTGGGGTCACACAGGCTATACATAATTTTGTATACTGCTTGTAAAGCATAATTTTGTATACTGCTTGTAAAGTATATCTGATGATTGAGGAAAGCAGTGCATGCTCATTATAGAAACTTTGGGAAGTACAGAGAAGCATGAAAAAGAAAAAAGAAAAAAGGCATCCATAATTCTACCCTTTATAAATATAAAAAGTCCTCCTTACTCTCACTTCTTCCCACCCCACCGCCACCTAGCAGACACCTCCACCATCTCCCCAGAGCCAAACCCATCCATAGGATTGTCAAAACTCTGATTCTCTGCTTTTGCATCCCAAACTCATCTACTACTAAAGGCTACCACTGGAGCATGACTATTTACACTGAGCAAACATTAAATCTGTTGAAGACTCATCTGCCTCAGAGGCAAGGAGCACCGCAAATAACAAATTTCACATGCATTTCCCCAGCACATCTGTTGGCTGTTTAAAAAGAGGAGTTGTCAGACAGTTTTTGTTTCAGAGCCGAATCCACAAATCCTGTCTCTTCTTATATTCCTTTAAGAGAATATAAAAAGCAACAGAGGAGCACCTAAGATTTACAGTAAGTGCTAAAAAGATAAAATATCTATAATATGATATAATTCTGATGTAATGAGCTACACTTGGTATTTCCCAAGTGGCCTGTGGTAACACAGAGTCAGAAATAGACCCAGTCAAGCATGAGTCTTCCATCACTCAAAACACACATGTGCTATGGTGTTGTGAGAGTGAACATGAGATTTCCCAAATTGTAAATGGACGCTTGCACGGTAAAACCTGCCAGGTCAGTGACGCACTTAGAAGTTTAAATGCATGAGGATGTAGAGAGCAGATCAATTCTCAGCTTGTTCTGAGGTCATTATCCAAGGTAATGCGTTGGGCATGTCACCGTTAAGATAAATTTTGGCACAGAATGCATCTGAATGCACAATTTGCTTTTATCAAGTTTTAAACCTGCAGCACCTCTGAGACGTCTGTGTGCCACCCTGGTAATCACAGAACAGAGCTGGAAAATAAAAACAAGGGAATAAATTTATATAGTGTTTAGTAAATGTGAGAACAGAACAAAACAGGTGGTTTTTAAATTTTTTATTTTCTTTTGGAGTATAGTTGATTTAAAATGTGTTAGTTTCAGGTATACAGCAAAGTAATTCACACACACACACACACATATATACAGTTATGTTATATACATTCAGATTGTTTTTTCTCATATAGGTTATTACAGAATATTGAATAGAAATCCCTGTGTTATACAGTAGATCTTTCTTGTTTGCCTGTTTTATTTATAGTAGTGCTTATCTATTAATCCCAAACTCCTAATCCCCCCTCCCATCTTTCTCTTTGGTAACCATAAATTTGTTTCCTAAATCTGTGAGTCTGTTTCTGTTTTATGAACAAGTTCATTTGTATCATTAAAAACAAATGTTTTTATTTATTTATTTGCTTTTTAAATTTCACAAGCATCCATCTGTCCTGTGGAATAAAGCATATCCTACAGGTTAGATATTTTGATGCCTTGTAGAAGCAGATGAAGAATAAGGTAGCATAATCTCACTTTGCCTTCTGAGTTTGCTGTTAAGAAAACAGATTTCTTTAAAGCTAGTGCTTCCTCTTTCTTGAGTTTTGCAGTATGATTATTACCTAGTTGTCTGATTGAATACATTATATGAGAATAATATATTTCCTGAGCATTTATCGATCTCGAGGTATCTTTCGATTGCTTTAATGCATGTAAGACAGCTCCATTAGACACAAATCAGAGGGACAAACGTTCACCTTCAAAACCCTGTGGACACTGCAGAACTAGTGCCAGAAGAAACGGAACAGAGAAGAGATTGCACCCAATGTGACTTTTTCTTCTTCTTTTATCCTTGACCCACTTAAAAAAAATAATTTTTCCCTAGATACATCTAGATATAAATAACTTTTCATTAATTTTGTCTGAAACAGTCCTTTGAGCTGCTTGATCAGATGGTTGGTTTTAACATAGAAATTTTCCATTTTAAATATTTCTTCCCACCAGTGAGTCTTGTCTTCTCTCCCCCCCAACCCCCCCACCCCCCCACCCCCGCCCCCGCACTCAGAGGGAACAACCACAACATCTGTTATCTGGGTGGCGTGTCCATCATCATATTCTTCCTCATTCCATCTGTCTTCTTTCTCTGCATTCTGGGAAACTAAATCCAGTGTTCCCTCCTTTTCATTCACTTGACTTCCCATGTGTCATTTTTGCTCTTTTTTCTCCTCAGTGCTGATTTTATTTTTAAGTTAACCATTTCATTTTATTTCCATTTTCTGACATACCTTTTGGCTTATTTATTTTGGCGGCACGTTGTGGCATGCAGGGTCTTAGTTCTTCGACCAGAGATTGAATCAGTGCCCCCGGCATTGGGAGCTCAGGGTCTTCACTATTGAACCACCAGGAAAGTCCCTCCCCTGTGCTGATTTTAACTTTACTTTTTCATATAAAACTTATGAAATAAGTGAATGAATAAAAGTTCCATACCTACCCACCAAAGAACAGATGAAAATATGTATGAACAATTAAAAGATCTATTATAAAATGTCTATTCATTGACCCATGACTGAGGTCAAGAAACAGATCAGAATCACGAACCAAACTTCCTCCCTTGTGTGTGCTTTCTTCTCAATCCCGTGGATCCACCTCCTTGAATTATCACATTCAAAATTTACTATGAATCATTCCCTTGATATTTCCCCCTTAATTTACTGGTATTCTTATACTTACTTTCGTCAACTTTGTAACTAGATAAGTAGGATAACACTGCTCATTGCTCTATAACTCTGTTCTTTTTTTACATAATACAGAGATTTAACGATGCTGGTGCACACTCTGTCACCCTTACTGTACAGTCAGTGGTGTGCTGGTGAATGTTTAACAACAGGCTCTCTAAAGAACAAAGATTAATATGATTTGCCCATTTCTGCGGTGTAATGTAAAGCTCTTCCAAGCAGAGTTGGGGAAGAAAAGTGTACAATGATCTCTTACAAGGCAGCATAGCTGACTCTAGCGCTCACCAAGAATATTTCACTATGAGAATACACACTTTAATTATCTGTTCTACAGTTGATGGACTTTGGATCATTTCAACTTTTTCACTATTATGGACAATGGTGTTAAAGACTGGTTTGGATATGCCTTGGTGGAAAGAAAAAAAATGAAGGAACAAAGAATGTCACTCATCAACCAGTTATACAAAGAGTTAATTATAAAATGGATACCTAATGAGAACGTACTTATAGCACAGGGAACTCTACTCAGTCCTCTGTGGTGACATAAATGGGAAGGAAATCCAAAAGAGAGAGGATATATATATATGTGTGTGTGTGTGTATAGCTGATTCACTTTGCTGTATAGCAGACACTACTACAACACTGTAAAGCAACTACACAATAAAAATTAAAAAAGAAAACTGCAGCCCACTACAGTTGCCCACTGTTAGTATTTGCTGAAGGGAGTTCAGGATGAGAAAAATATGATGAGGCAGTCTGTGCTTTGCATAAATAGTCCCTAGATGGTTAAGATGCATAGCTCAAGAAAAATTTCAATGACCGCAAATTCTTATATCTTCTATTACATAGAAAAGCACTAAAATCATTAACTCAAGGTATCTGTTCTTTTTGATGAGCAGTAATCTTTTACCAAGATGTATGTTTGACTGCATGTATTTCATAGCCAAGAATTTCATATATACTGCTTTCTTCCCTGCATCTTCAGAGCATTTCCTCAGAATTATCTGAAAGGCTGTTTCCCAGACTATGGTCCTCAGTTAGACCCTGAAATAAACTTAAAGTCACAATTTTCCTATCATGCATTTTCCTTTAGGTCAATATCTTCTGTTGCACATGTGCAAGAGTTTGTGATCTAAACTTTGTCAGAAGATTTGTGCATGCTCAGTTTTCCTGAACATTTTGTAGGAACTATGGCTGAGCACTGAAGAATTGATGCTTTTGAACTGTGGTGTTGGAGAAGACTCTTGAGAGTCCCTTGGACTGCAAGGAGATCCAACCAGTCCATTCTGAAGGAGATCAGCCCTGGGATTTCTTTGGAAGGAATGATGCTAAAGCTGAAACTCCAGTACTTTGGCCACCTCATGCGAAGAGTTGACTCATTGGAAAAGACTCTGATGCTGGGAGGGATTGGGGCCAGGAGGAGAAGGGGACGACAGAGGATGAGATGGCTGGATAGCATCACTGACTCAATGGACGTGAGTCTGAGTGAACTCCGGGAGTTGGTGATGGACAGGGAGGCCTGGCGTGCTGCGATTCATGGGGTCGCAAAGAGTAGGACATGACTGAGCGACTGATTTGATCTGATCTGATCTGATGATGCTTATCAGGACTTCTGTCTGTTTAATCCACCTGCAGTGCAGGAGACCCTGGTTCGATCCCTGTATTGGGAAGATCCCCTGGAGAAGGGATAGGCTACCCACTCCAGTATTCTTGGTCTTCCCTTGTGGCTCAACTGGTAAAGAATCCACCTGCAATGCGGGAGACCGGGATGTGATCCCTGGGTTGGGAATATCCCCTGGAGAAGGGAAAGGCTACCCACTTCAGTATTCTGGCCTGGAGAATTCCATGGACTGTATAGTGCATGGAGTCACAAAGAGTCGGAGACGACTGAGTGACTTTCATTTTCACAGTTTGATGGAGCCATGCAACAAATTTCAACTGAAACCAATGGTTCTATAAAATGAACATGTGTCAGCTAACCAAAGAATGAAACAGCCACTGCTCTTGTAAATAAAGTTTCAAAATAGGATTTCACTCTTTTGAATAGAATTTCATTTAATTTTGGGCAGAATTGAGAGTTTTCTGTTATTGAAATTTGTAAAAATAAGTGTTATTAATATTCTGTAAATTTCTCTCTGAAAATTTCTATATTTTTGTTAGATTCATCTCTAGATAGTTTTTGATACTGTTGTAAATCTTCTAGCTAAAGGTCTACCTGTTACTGTTAGTTTATAGAAATACAATTGGATTTATCTATAGATTGTCTACCTAGTAATTTTACTCTTTTTCTGATAATTTTGACATTTAATCTGCAATGTTTTCATTTTCATTTCAGTAATATTATCTCTAGATAGCATAATAAAGAGTCTGTCTTTGTTTTTGATGTTTGACTGCCGTCAGCTCTGTAGTCTCCTTCTATTTTCTTTCTCCCCACATTTAAGCAAGCTAATGAGAAAGCCTGTGTGGTCAAGCATGACATTTGAACCATTCAAGCCCCAGGCCATGCACATGGAAACTTTCAGATTGGCCCCACCACCTAAACACCATGAAAACCCCCAAAACTCCTTTCTGTTCTCACCAGCAAGTCTTGTTATGTGAATAATAATCTTTTTCATTCCCTTTTTGCATATGTGTGGTGTCATCTGTCTCCATAACACAAATTTTGAATACAAACCCACAACATGAGAGCTGTGAGTTCCAGTTTTATTGAGGGACTTACTGAGGACTATGGGCTTCCCAGTACTAGTAAAGAATCTTCCTTCCTAGTAGTAAAGAATCTGCCTGCCAGTGCAGGAGACTCAAGAGAATCAGGTTCAGTCACTGGGTCAGGAGGATCCCCTGGAGTAGGAAATGACAATACACTTCAGCATTGTTGCCTGGAAAATTCCATGGACAGAGGAGCCTGGTGGGCTACAGTCCATGGTGTCACAAAGAATTAGACCTGACTGAGCAACTGAACACACAAGGACACACATGCTGAGGACTATAGCCTCGAGATAGCTTTGAAAAATTGCTCTGAAGAGGGGAAAAGTGAAATCAATATACATCTGACTTTTGAGAAGGGGTACATGGAACCAAGCACACATCTTGGCTGGAGATTAATGCTAGTCACAAGGCACAGATACCTTGCTTGCTAAGTTAATTCAGTTGCATACAACTCTTTGTGACTCCATAGACTGTAGCCCACTAGGCTCCTCTATTCACGGGATTCTGCAGGCAAGAATAAGACTGTAGAGGGTTCCCAGGCCCTCTTCCAGGGGATCTTCCTGACCCACAGATGGAACTCACATCACATTATATCTCCTGCATTGCAGGAGGATTCTTTACCATTAGTGCCACCTGAGAAGCCCAAGGATACCTTGAAAGTGAAAGTGTTAGTCATTCAGTTGTGTTGTCCCCAAGAACTGTAGCTTACAAGGCTGCTCTGTCCATTGGATTCTCCAGGCAAGAATACTGGAGTGGGTAGCCATTATCTTTTCCAGGGGATCTTCCTGATCCAGGGATTGAACTCAGGTCTCCCTCACTGTGGGCAGATTCTTTACCATCTGAGCTATGGATCAGTTCTAGTAAATGATTTTAGTGCTTTTCAAAGTATGGGAAAATGAAAGAAATTGGATTCATAAAACTTTCTCCTAAAAATATCTAACTATGTAAAGGCTTATTCTTCTGGTTTTCCCAGAACACAGCAAGCCTCCTTCCTGACCTCTACCCTAGATTCCTTTCAGGGTGTGTTGAAGGGCAGCAACTGCAGTGGCTAATGACTCAGCCCTTGTAGAGCTGAATGGCGAGTGGACGTTCTTTAGCTGGCCAGAGTTTATTCCCTTCCTACAGGGCAACTGTAGTAGAAAATAAGCTTTGTTTCTTTCATTCCACTTTTTATGTTGTAATTTCTTGCCTTACTGAACTGGCTAAAACCTTTTAGACAATGTTAAACACAATAGTGAATCTTCTGGTGTACTTCCAAGAAACTGATTTTAATGTTTCATTATTAAGAATGAAATTTGATGAACTATGTTTCTAAATGTCAGTCAGTTCAGTTCAGTCACTCAGTCATGCCTGACTCTTTGAGACCCTGTGGACCGCAGCACGCCAGACCTCCCTATCACCAACTCCTGGAGTTCACTCAAACTCATGCCCATTGAGTCAGTGATGCCATCCAACCATCTCATCCTCTGTCGTCCCCTTCTCCTCCCGCCTTCAATCTTTCCCAG
>NW_011494861.1:8333583-8336934 GCF_000754665.1 Bison bison bison
TGATCTCCTTTAGGATGGACTGGTTGGATCTCCTTGCAGTCCAAGGGACTCGCAAGAGTCTTCTCCAACATCACAGTTCAAAAGCATCAATCTTCAGTGCTTAGCTTTCTTTATAGTCCAACTCTCATATCCATACATGACTACTGGAAAACCAAAGCTTTGACTAGATGGACCTTTGTTGGCAAAGCAATCTCTGCTTTTTAATATGCTGTCTAGGTTGATCATAACTTTTCTTCCAAGGAGCAAGTGCCTTTTAATTTCATGGCTACAGTCACCATATGCAGTGATTTTGGAGCCCCAGAAAATAAAGTCTCTCACTGTGTCCATTGTTTCCCCATCTATTTGCCATGAAGTGATGGGACCAGATGCTATGATCATAGTTTTCTGAATGCTGAGTTTAAGCCAACTTTTCCACTCTCCTCTTTCTCTTTCAGAGAAGGCAATGGCAACCCACTCCAGTACTGTTGCCTGGAAAATCCCATAGGCGGAGAAGCCTGGTGGGCTGCAGTCCATGTTGTCGAGAAGAGTTGGACAAGACTGAGCGAATTCACTTTCACTTTTCACTTTCATGCTTTGGAGAAGGAAATGGCAACCCACTCCAGTGTTTTTGCCTGGAGAATCCCAGGGACGGGGGAGCCTGGTGGGCTGCCGTCTATGGGGTCGCACAGAGTGGGACACGACTGAATCGACTTAGCAGCAGCAGCAGCTTTCACTTTCATCAAGAGGCTCTTTAGTTCTTCTTAACTTTCTGCTATAAGGGTGGTGTCATCTGCATATCTGAGGTTATTGATATTTCTCTCAGCAATCTTGATTCCAGCTCACGCTTCATCCATTCCAGCATTTCTCATGATGTACTCTGCATATATAAGTTAAATATGCATAGTGACAATATATGGCCTTGAGGTACTCCTTTCCTGATTTGAAACCAGTCTGTTGTTCCATGTCCAATTCTAATTGTTGCTTTTTAACCTGCATGCAGATTTATCAGGAGGCAGGTCAGGTGGTCGGGTATTCCCATTTCTTGAAGAATTTTCCACAATTTGTTGTGATCTACACAGTCAAATGCTTTGGCATAGTTAATAAAGCAGAAGTAGATGTTTTTCTGGAACTCTCTTACTTTTTCAATGATCCAATGGATGTTGGCAATGTGATCTCCGGTTCCTCTGTCTTTTCTAAATCCAGCTTGAATATCTGGAAGTTCTCAGTTCACATACTGTTGAAGCCTGGCTTGGAGAATTTTGAGCATTACTTTGCTAGCTTGTGAGATGAGTGCAATTGTGTGGTAGTTTGAGCATTCTTTGGAATTGCCTTTCTTTGGGATTGGAATGAAAACTGACCTTTTCCAGTCTGTGGCCACTGCTGAGTTTTCCAAATTTGCTGGCATATTGAGTGCAGCACTTTCACAGCGTCATCTTTTTGGATTTGAAATAGTTCAACTGATATTCCATCACATCATCTCCACTAGCTTTGTTCATAGTGATACTTCCTAAGGCTTACTCTACTTTGCATTCCAGGATGTCTGGCTCCAGGTGAATGATCACACCATCATGATTTTCTGGGTCATGAAAATCTTTTTAGTATAGTTCTTCTGTGTTTTCTTGCCACCTCTTCTTAATATCTTCTGCTTATATTCTACCAAATTAAAGAGGTTCCCTTTCCTTAGTTTCTAATGAAGTTTTGCCATGAATTGATGTTTAAAATTATTGAAAACCTTTCTTCTGCATCTATTGAGACAATCTTATGATTATTCTCTTTTAATCTATTAATGTGGTGCACATGAATTTATTCACAGTGTCTTCTTATTAGTCTTTATGTTGCAACATCATCCTTAATATCTTTTATCTGTGCATTTTCCCTTTTTAAGATAAATCTTGTCAAAAAGTTATCAACTTTATTAGATTCATGAAAGAACCAGTTGTTAACACTGTTGTCACCATATTTTATTTTCTAGTTTTCAGTTTTTCTTTTATCTTTATTATCATCTTACATCTACTTATTTTGGCTCTAGTATGTTCAATATGTACCATTTTTATTTTCCTAGTCAGCATTTCTTCTACTTTCTATTATGACTTAGTGTATAACTAAATAGTTATTTAGAATGGAGTTTTAAAATATCCAGACACATAGGATTTCTCATAACTATCTTTAAGAATCAATTCCTGTTATTTTTATTTACATATGTGGTTCATATGATGTCAATTCTTTGCCATTTGTTGGGATTGGGTTTACTACTTAGTGTGTTTGATAAGACTATGTATTTTTTTAAGTGCAGTATTTTATATGACAATTAGGTCAGGTGTTTAATATCAGCCAATTCAAATCTACTATACACATATTTTGTTTGTCAGATTATTCTATCAATTCCTAAATGAAGTGTTAAAAGTCTCCTAGTGTGATTTTGTATCTACGTGCTTCTCTTTTCCTCTTTCTTCCTTACTTCTTTTCTTTCTTTCTATTTTTGGCTTTGTGTATTGTGACCTGTGTGTATATGCTGTGTATCTACTTAGAATCTTCATGCTTTCCTGGTCAATCAAATCACATGTCACTATGAGTAACTTAC
Source organism: Bison bison bison (assembly GCF_000754665.1). Taxonomy (NCBI): domain Eukaryota; kingdom Metazoa; phylum Chordata; class Mammalia; order Artiodactyla; family Bovidae; genus Bison; species Bison bison. The sequence continues at coordinate 8,336,144 of NW_011494861.1, forward strand.
TCTCAGGTATTAGCTTTTGCCTTCAAGTCCAGTTTGTCTGATATTAAAACAGTGATGCTAGGGGCTTCCCTGATGGCCCAGTGATTAAGACTCCACTCTTCCATGGCAGGGGGCATGGGTTGGATCCCTGAATGGGGAAGTTCCACACACTGAGCAGTGTGGCCAAGAAAAAAAAAAAGATATTAGCTTTCATTTGTTAGTGTTTGTCAAGTATGCTTTTTTTTTTTTACCCTTTTGCTTTTAAATTTACTATAATATTATATTTTAGATACGTCACATGAACAGCAAATATGACAATAGTTTTAATGGGGATTGTAAAAGATGATATATTTTAATTTCACATTATATGATTTTATTCTTCATATTTTTCTCATATTCCTATTTTCCTTTTCAGTTTCTTTTTTTAAAGCATATTTTGACTTGATTTGTTTTCTCATTCTTTTCTTCCACCCTCATGCTTTGGAAGTCACATTATTGTGGTTATTGCAGAAATTATAATAGCATACATCCAACCAGTATGAGACCAAACAAGTCAGTCCTGAAATCAATCCTGATTTTTCATTGGAAGGACTGATGCTGAAGCTGAAGCTCCAATACTTTGGCTATCTGATGCAAAAAGCCAAGTCATTAGAAAAAACTCTGAAGCTGGGAAAGATTGAAGGCAGTAGGAGAAGGTGACAACAGAGGATGAGGTGGTTGGATGCTATAACCGATTCAACATCAGTCCTTCCAATGAATATCCAGGACTGATCTACTTTAGGATGGACTGGTTGGATCTCCTTGCAGTCCAA
>NW_011494861.1:8337034-8337411 GCF_000754665.1 Bison bison bison
CCAGTCTGTTTTTTCATGTCCAGTTCTAACTGTTGCTTCCTGACCTGCATATAGGTTTCTCAAGAGGCAAGTCAGGTGGTCTGGTATGCCCATCTCTTTCAGAATTGTCCACAGTTCATTGTGATCCACACAGTCAAAGGCTTTGGCATAGCCAATAAAGCAGAAATAGATGTTTTTCTGGAACTCTCTTGCTTTTTCCATGATCTAGCGGATGTTGGCAATTTGATCTCTGGTTCCTCTGCCTTTTCTAAAACCAGCTTGAACATCAGGAAGTTCACGGTTCACATATTGCTGAAGCCTGGCTTGGAAAATTTTGAGCATTACTTTACTAGCGTGTGAGATGAGTGCAATTGTGCGGTAGTTTGAGCATTCTTTGG
>NW_011494861.1:8338200-8350632 GCF_000754665.1 Bison bison bison
CTTCTTAATATCTTCTGCTTCTGTTAGGTCCATACCATTTCTGTCCTTTATTGAGCCCATCTTTGCATGAAATGTTCCTTTGGTATCTCTAATTTTCTTGAGATCTCTAGTTTTTCCCATTCTGTTGTTTTCCTCTATTTCTTTGCATTGGTCACTGAGGAAGGCTTTCTTATCTCTCTTGCTATTCTTTGGAACTCTGCATTCAGATGCTTATATCTTTCCTTTTCTCCTTTGCTTTTTGCTTCTCTTATTTTCACAGCTATTTGTAAGGCCTCCCCAAAAGCCATTTTGCTTTTTTGCATTTCTTTTCCATGGGTATGCTCTTGATCCCTGTCTCCTGTACAATGTCACGAACCTCTGTCCATAGTTCATCAGACACTCTATCTATCAGATCTAGGCCCTTAAATCTATGTCTCACTTCCACTGTATAATCATAAGGGATTTGATTTAGGTCATACCTGAATGGTCTAGTGGTTTTCCCTACTTTCTTCAATTTCAGTCTGAATTTGACAATAAGGAGTTCATGGTCTGAGCCACAGTCAGCTCCTGGTGTTGTTTTTGCTAACTGTATAGAGCTTCTCCATCTTTGGCTGCAAAGAATCTAATCAATCTGATTTTGGTGTTGACCATCTGGTAATGTCCATGTGTAGAGTCTTCTCTTGTGTGGGTCTGGTAAGACCTTTATAATCTTGAGACATCCTTTTGATTTACTGCAATAACCAATTGAGAAAGTATATAGCTCCCTTGATAACACTAGGAGGTGGGGCACTCTCCACCCCCTTCTAATGTGTATGTCAGAAGCTTTCTCTGTCCTTTCTCACTGTAATAAAATTTCTGCCACTCAAGAGCCCTGAGTGATCAAGCCTGATCCTTGATCTTGAAGCTAAATTTTCTTCTTTGGAGATGACAAATCCAAATCTGTTCACCGTAAGCTATCAAGGGGAGGCACAGAACACTTGTAAACTGTAATAAAAATCTTTTTTTTTTTTTTTCATATCTGTGCTAATACCTGGTGAGATGTTTACTGGACTGGTATTTGCATAGAAGCATGTTATATTGCCTTGGGTCCCATTTTCTCTCTACTTGAGTGCAATTTGGAATGCATCCTCTAAAGTACAGACGGAAGATAGGAAAATGAATGTGGATTATAGTCAAATTCTCAGTGTCTTTCTTGTAAAGCAGCTCTGCTAGGCTGAGATGAAATTATCTCTTGAGCCTGCTACCTGTGGTCAACACCTGCCAGAGTATATGTCACTGACAGAGCAACCTCGATCTTCCCCAGTTCTGTCCTTTTACTTTAGGGGAACTGCAGTTCTTGCTCGGGAGAGTAGGACATGTCTCTTCCTGACAAAAGGTGCCCCCATGTTAAAGAGATGGCTGTCCAGTTTTCTAGTTGATAATGCAAGGAAGCAGATAGTCAAATGTTGCTAGTGATTCTGGCCAAGCTTATTAAATTTTAGTGAACCTATGAAGTTCATCCAGAGATGATGGTTTCCAATTTACTATCTTCAGCTTTGAGAGTGGAGAACTTTTTCTCTGATTCTAGAAAAATTTTGATAATCAAAGCGAGTTCTTGGTAGTGGCCTAATTATTTTCCTTCTTAGCACTATCCAAAGTCTTTTAGTGAAAAACTCCTCACCAGATGTCATTTTAAACCATGAGCCCCTGCAGGCACAATGGATGGAAAAGTCAGCTTCCTTGGAGCCTTTGAGATTCAATCTACAGAACAATTTCCAGAAGGCTTCCCATTCTGTGAAATGGCATATGGCCGGTGCTTGAAGCAGGCCTGGATGGTTTCCATGTGAGCATGAACTCCCATGCCTAGAGTGAGGTGTTGTGCTGAGACTCCAATGCCAATGTGTTGAGATAATTATAATGATGGTGGTGGCATGATGATGATGATGATGATGTAATCAATAAGCCTCTTCCAGATGGAACTTTCTCTGTTGCTTCATCTAGGGTTTGGTAATTACTTGCAAGAGAGACTCTGATGAGTCTTCTCAATGTGGTTACTTTAATTAAATGGAACTTCTGATATTTTGGTTTTACTCCCTGTTTGATCCACTGCTGGAACTAATGGCTATGAATTACATGCAGAGTTTACAAGACACACCTATAGGCCCTGATGGTGGCACTGACGAGGTCTTCTTGCAAAGGATAAGAACAAGTTGAGGGATGAATCAGGACACAAGCACACCAGTTGCAACCCAAGTCTTCCATCTTTCAAATATCTATTAGGATAACAAAGGTATTGGGATAAAGCAGTCGTTATCTCTCCCCTTCCCATTTCAGAGATGACAAACAAATAGGCCTTCTGACAGCTGGGAACTCAAGGAAATATATGGAAAAGAAACAACTATATTCTGGAACTAGAGAGCTACTGTAGAGTTTTCAAAAGGAAAGCAGTGGGGTCCTTCAGGAGATCAGAATGGGAAGAGAGGAAAGAACAGTGCTGTGAAGAAGGCTAAGATCTTCAGTTCCGACATGTTGAAATACTGATGGATAATTGTAATTAGCTTTCAGAATTTTAAATTATAGAAATGATATAAATAATCACCCATCCCAGCTTCACTAATGAGAGTACTTGTGCTCAGATACATACACAGGCTTTTGTTAGAGGTCTTTCAAAGTGCACCTGCTAATTAGGTGTCTTGCAGGCAGTGAAGTTTCCTGAGAAGCAAGATTTACACACTGATATCAGATTCATAGGAAGAGGCAACTGGTATCAATGAAAGGTCACTAAAATGAAAATTCAGACATTGGTGGAGTTTGGTTTGCTTTTGTTCAAAAGATTATGCCCTGTCATGTTGCAGGCAGTGGCAAAGCAAAGTTTGCATCCAGGTCTTTTTGATCTCAAAGCTCCTGTTTTTGCAACATGCTACATGACTTCACACAGATGTTCAACACCTATTGGCCATGGGGTCAAACATTATCTGCAGCCCTTTCTTGGTCAATCAGCTACTTAGGTGTTGTGTCAAAGGTGGAAGATTCTCCAGATTCCCTCCTTCTTCTAAAATTAAGAAATAATTAAAGTCCTATTGATATAATGCCAGTGAAACTGGCCATCATTATTCATTTCTGCAAGTCTTAATGATCCAGATAACCATGATTGTTCCTGTTAGCTCACCCAGAGCTGGACATCCTGAGTGTGAAGTAAAATGGGACTTAGGAAGCATTACTATGAACAAAGCTAGTGGATGTGATGGAATTCCAGCAGAGCTGGAATCCTAAAAGATGATGCTGTTAAAGTGCTGCATGCAGCATGTCAGCAGATTTGGAAAACTTAGCAGTGGCCACAGGACTGGAAAAAATTTTCATTCCAATCCCAAAGAAGGCAATGCCAAAGAATGTTCAAACTAACTTCCATTGCATTCATTTCACATGCTAGCAAGGTTATGATAAAAATCCTTCAAGTTAGGCTTCAGCAGTATGTGAATCAAGAACTTCCAGGTGTACAAATTGGGTTTTGAAGAGGTAGATGAAACAGAGATCAAATTGCTAACATTTGTTGGATCATAGAGAAAGCAAGGGAGTTTCAGAAGAACATCTACTTCTGCTCCATTGACTATGCTAAAGCCTTTGCCTGTGTGACTCAGAACAAACTAGGGAAAATTCTTAAATAGTTGGGAACACCAGATCACCTTACCTATCTCCTGAAAAACCTGTGTGAGGGTCAAGAAACAATAGTTAGAACCAGACATGGAACAACAGACTGGTTCAAAATAGGGGAAAGGAGTACATTAAGGCTGCATACTGTCACCTTGCTTATTTAACTTATATGCAGAGTATATCATGTGAAATGCTGAGCTGGATGAATCCCAAACTGGAGTTAAGATTGCTGGGAGAAATATCAACAACCTCAGATATGCAGATGATACCATTCTAATGGATGAATGTGAAGGGGAACTAAAGAATGTCTTGATGAAGGTTAATGAGCAGAAAAAGCTGGCTTAAAACTTAATGTTCAAAAAACTAAGATCATGGCATCCAGTCCCATCACCTCATGGCAAATAGAAGGTAAAAATTTGGAAGTTGTGACAGGTTTTCTTTTCTTGGGCTCCAAAATCACTGCAGACTGTGACTGCAGCCATGAAATTAAAAGATGCTTGCTCCTTGCAAGAAAAGCTATGACTATGACTAATTGAGGCAGTGTGTTAAAAAGCAGAGATATCACTTTGCCAACAAAAGTTATATTGTCAGGGCTATGACTTTTCCAGTAGTCATGTAAGGATGTTAAAGTTGGTCCATGAAGAAGGCTGAGCACTGAAGAATTTCTTTCAAGTTGTGGTGTTGGAGAAGACTCTTGAGAGTCCCTTGGACTATAAGCAGGTCAAACCAGTCAATCTTAAATGAAGTCAACTCTGAATATTCATTGGAAGGACTGATGCTGCAGCTGAAGCGTCCATACGTTGGCCACCTGATGTGAAGAGCTGACTCATTGAAAAAGACCCTGATGCTGGGAAATATTGAAGGCAACAGGAAAAGGGAGTGGTAGAGGATGAGATGATTAGATAGCATCACTGACTCAATGGACATGAATTTGAGCAAATTCCGGGAGATAGCAGAGGACAGAGAGGCTTGGCATGCAACAGTCTGTGGGGTCACAAAGAATCGGACATGATGTGGGGACAGAACAACAGCAACAAAATGTTCTGATTTCCCTGTACTTCATCACTGACACTGTTCATAGGATCTATCAGTAAAAGGGAGTGTCTTAAAACCTCCTCTAGAGGCATTTAGTTAGTAAAGGATCAAGGACCTTTCCCCTAATACCTATCCTGTCTCCCTTTAGTAAAAGAAATCTATATTGATTTGTCAGTGACGCTGCTTCCAGCCTCCCTGGAACAATAAGCAGCTAAGTGTTACCCTGTGACTGAATTCTAACTAATGGTGAGAAAGTGGAAATAATATATGCTAATTCTAGGCTATGCCCTAAAAATGAGGGATATGCACTCCTGTCTTTTCCCCTTTCCCTCATCACACTACAAGAAGGTGGATGTGTAATGGGAGGAGCTCCAACAGCCCTCATAGTCCATGAGTAAGAAGCTTCATATAGAAAGGATGGTGGGACAATATGACAGAATAAACCTTTGTTTTTGATGCGTAGAGAAACCACCATATCAGCTTTGGACTGCCATTAGAACTTTTGAGAATTGTGAACTATCTTATGTAAGCACACCACTCTTATTTTGGGTCATTTTGTTATAAGAACAAAGGCTGCATTCTGGCTATTAAATGCTATAGTTGTCAACCTCAAGAACAACATTTTAGCATGGTTTCCATACATTTGTCAAATAATGTTTATTCCTGTTGATTCCTAGAAATAGCCATAACAGCATAAGGATTGCTATGGGCAATTATGAACTAACAGAAATTGACCAAAAAAAAAGATGTCCTTTTCATCACAGGGGACTGGAATGCAAAAGTAGGAAGTCAAGAGATACCTGGAATAACAGGCAAGTTTGGCCTTGGAATACAAAATGAAGCAGGGCAAAAGCTAACAGAATTTCACCAAGAGTACACATTGGCCATAGCAAACATCCTCTTCCAACAACACAAGAGATAACTCTACACATGGACATCACCAGATGGTCAATACAGAAATCAGATTGATTATGTTCTTTGCAGTCGAAGATGAAGAAGTTCTATATAGTCAGCAAACCCAAAAGTGGGATCTGACTGTGCCTCAGATCATGAACTCCTTATTGCAAAATTCAGACTTAAATTGAAGAAAGCAGGGAAAGCCACTAGGCCATTAATGTATGACCTAAATCAAATCCCTTACAATTATACAGTGGAAGTGACAAATTAATTCAAGGGATTAGATCTGAAGACAGAGGGCTTGAAGAATGATGGACAGAAGTTCATGACACTGTATAGTAGGTGGTGATCAAAACCATCCCCAAGAAAAAGAAATGCAAAAAGGTGAAATGGTTGTCTGAGGAGGCCTTACAAAGAGCTGAAAAAAAACAAGAGAAGTGAAAGCAAAGGAAAAGAGGAAAGATACACCCACCTGAATGCAGAATTCTAAGGAACAGCAAGGAGAGACAAGGTCTTCCTAAGTGGTCAATGGAAAGAGAGGTAAACAAAGAATGGGTAAGACTAGAGATCTCTTCAAGAAAATTAGAGCTATCAAGGGAACATTTCATGCAGTGATGGGCACAATAAAGGACAGAAATGGTAGAGACCTAACAGAAGCAGAGATATTAAGAAGAGGTGCCACAAATACACAGAAGAACTATACAAAACAGATCTTAAGGACCCAGATAACCATAATGGTGTGATCACTCGCCTAGAGCCAGACATCCTGGAAATGTGAAGTCAAGTGCACCTTAGAAAGCATCACTGTGAACAAAGCTAGTGGAGGCAATGGAATTCCAGCTGAGCTATTTCAAATCTAAAAGATGATGCTATTAAAGTGAGGCACTCAATATGCCAGCAAATATGTAAAACTCAGCAGAGGCCACAGGACTGGAAAAGGTCAGTTTTCATTCCAATCCCAAAGAAGGGCAATGACAAAGAATGTTCAAACTACTGCACAATTGTACTTATCTCGTATACTAGCAAAGTAATGCTCAAAATCCTCCAAGCCAGGCTCCAACAGTACATGATCCAAGAACTTCCAGATATTCAAGCTGGATTTAGAGAAGGCAGAGGAACCAGAGATCAAGTTGCCAACATCCCTTGGATCATAGAAAAATCAAGAGAATTCCAGAAAAAAAAAATCTACTTCTGCTTCACTGACTACACTAAAGCCTTTGACTTTGTGGATCACAACAAACTGTTGAAAATTCTTAAAGAGATGGGAATAACAGACCACATACCTGCCTTGTGAAAACCTGTATGCAGGTCAAGAAGCAACAGTTAGAACTGGCCATGGAACAACAGACTGGTTCAAAATTGGGAAAGGAGTAAATCAAGGCTGTGTACTGTTAAAGTATCTTAGAATTCCCAAACTGAAAAATCTTATGTAACTCTATTTTCTCCCTTAAATAGAACTTTTGAAAAATTAAATATAAGTCTTGTATCAAACAGTACAGAAAATTTGAGTTATATCTATACAAATGATCACTGAGTGAATGTCTAATTTATCATCATACAAGTTGTAAGAAACAGAATGTTGCAGACAATGTAGAGGCTTCCTCATGCTCCCTCTCAATTGCCATCTCATTTCTTTTAAGTCTTCCCCAAGATGACTACTGTCATCACTGCTAACACCATAGAGAATTTTTTCAGTTTTGAACTTTATATAAATAAAAAGCATGAGGCAGTCCTTTGTGTTTTGCTTCTGTTTTTCAACATCATGTCTGTCATTTGTTGGATGGATCCTGGTTTATTCAGGTTCTCTGCTATACAGTATTCCACTGTTGATTTATTTGTTCATTCTAAAATCAGTAAACTTTCGGATCATTTCCATTTAGGGATTATTGTGACAAATGTTATTGTGAACACTCTTGTAGCTGTCTCTTCCTAAGCATGCAAATGTGTTTCTGTTGTTCATATACTTAGGAGAGGAATTGCTAGATTATCAGATTTGTGTGTGCTCAATCACTCAGTCATGTCCAACTCTTTGTGAACTGTAGCCTGCCAGACTCCTCTCTCCATGGGATTTTCCAGGCAAGAATAGTGAATCAGGTTGTCATTTTCTACTCCAGGCATCTTCCCAACCTGGGACTCAAACCCATGCCTCCTGCATTGGCAGGTGGATTCTTCACCACTATGCCACCTGGGAAGACCAGATTATCAGATATGTCTAACTTAATAATCCCAAGAGCTTTCCAAAGTGTCTAAACTAGCTTTCACTCTCACCAGCACTATATGACAGTTTGAGTTGATACTGTTGGATACTTTAATTTTCATTTTTCTGATGGGTAAGAAGTAATATCACATTGTGGTTTTAATTTTCATTTAGCTGCTAACTGTTGAAATTGAATCTTTAGAATTTTTTAATGGAATATCTAGTCAAGTCACTTGTATCTTTTCTATTGGGTTATTTATCTTTATTTTTGTATGATTTGTCAGCATTATTTGTATTTTTTCTGACTTATTTCAGTCTCAACATTATCTTTTGATGAAAAGAAGAGCTTAATTTTGATATAGTCCATTTTTATTCATTATTTTTATATAGAATGAATTTGTGTTTTATTAATAAAAATTCTCTATCCTATTCATTAACATATCCTAACAATGTTTTCCAAATTTATACTATTTCGCCTTTTACATTTAGGTCCATCATTCATCTGAAATTTACTTTTTTGTGTGGCATGACATAAGACTTTGCATTTTTTCCATATATAAATCCAATTGGCCTAACATCATTTACAAAAACACTTGTTTTCTCCCATTATACTTCACCACCATCTTTTCTGTAAATCAGGTATTCATATATTTATAATCTGTTTCTGGACTCTATTTAACTGGGTTATTTTTTCGTCATTGAGTCAAAGTAGCACACTGTCTTAAGAACTGTAACTTAATAAGTCGTGGTACATAATTAAATTATATAATTTATACAAATGTAATGTCATTTAACTGTTGGTAAAACAATTTCTCTATTTTTTATTCTTCAAGAATGTTTTGACTATCTTCATTTTTGTTTTTATTCTTTACTGCTGCTGCTAAGTCACTTCAGTAGTGTCCAACTCTGTGCAACCCCAAAGACGGCAGCCCAGCAGGCTCCCCCATCCCTGGGATTCTCCAGGCAAGAACACTGGAGTGGGTTGCCATTTCCTGCTCCAATGCATGAAAGTGAAAAGTGAAAGTGAAGTCACTCAGTCGTCTGAGCCTTCGTGACCCCCATGGGCTGCAGCCTACCAGGCTCCTCCACCCATGGGATTTTCCAGGCAAGAGTACTGGAGTGGGTTGCCACTAAAAAAGTTTTCAAAATCTGTCAAGGTGATTATAAACTTTTGAATTTCTATTTGTAATTCTGTTCATCTTGCTTTAAAAATATTTAAATATACATCAGTGAGTGTTTATACTCTGATTGTAAGCTGGTGTTTTTCTCTTAATGAAATGTCTCTGTGTGTCTCTTGCAGTGTGTTTTGCCTTAAAGTTTACTTGCTTGATAGTAATATAGTTTCACAAAATTTGTTTTGTTAATATTGCATGGTATATGTTCTTAAATGTTTTTATTTCAAACTTTCTGTATTCTTATTTATTTTTATGACTTTTATAGGCATCGTGGTGCTATTTTTATAAAAGCATACAGTCCATTTACATTTAATGTAATTTAGACATTTGGTTTTACATGAACCATATTAATATTACTTTCTACTTGTCCTGACTATGTTTCTTGTTCTCTCTTTTTGTCTTTCTTTGGACTTATGAAACAGTTTCATCTCATTTCTTTCCACCTCTCCTTTTCTGTTTAGTTGTCAAAAACTCTTTTACTATTCTTCTCATAGATACCTTAGAGGTTACATTTTTCATTATTAACTTATCAAAGTGTAATATCACTTGGCAATTTAATCTCTTCTTGGACAATGCAAGGATTTTAGAATACTTTAACATTTGTCCTTTTCCTAACTTATATACTATTGTTTCTGTGTATTTTAATTTTATGTCTACATTTCTATCCTTTAATTAAAGTGTGCTAAACATGGATTACCTGATATTTACTTGTTTGTAAATAGTTCACTTTCATTCTTGAAAATATTCGTGTTGCACATAGAATTAGATTGACAGTTATTTTCTTTCAGCACTTTGAATGAATATGTCATTGCATTGTCTTCTCTTTATGATTGTTTCTGTTGTGATATGAGTTATAAGTCTAATTTTGCTCTTTTGAATGGAATGTGCTTCTTATTTCTGACTGTTTTTGAGATTTTACTCTTTGTCTGCAGATGATAGCAGTCTTTATCTTGCTGCATCTGTGTGTGGTTTCATTTTTATTTATTCTTCTGTAGGTGTATGGGCTTCTTGGATAAATGTTGCTGTTTAGTCTCTAAGTCACGTTCAGCTCTTTTGTGACACCATGGACTGTAGCCCGCCAAGCTCCTCTGTCTATGAGATTTCCCAAGCAAGAATACTAGAGTGGGTTGCCATGTCCTTCTCCAGGGGATCTTCCCAACCCAGGGACCAAACCCACATCTCCTGCATTGGCAGGTGGACTCTACCACTGAGTCACCAGTGAAGCCCTCTTGGAAATATAGCTTTATGTATTCTATTAGTCCTAGAAAATTCCTAGACTGTCTTTTCTACCGTATGCTCTCTTTCTTCTTTTTCTGGGACTGCAATTTCAAATAAATTCTCTGGACTTTTCTTATGTTTCTTAGCATCTCTTTTGCGTTGGGCTTTCCTGGTGGCTCAGACGGTAAAGAATGCCTGCAACATGGGAACCTGGCTTCAATCCCTGGGTTCAGAAGATCCCCTGGAGGAGGGCATGGCAACCCACTCCAGTATTCTTGCCTGGAGAATCCCTGTGGATAGACAAACCTGGTGGGCTACAATGCATAGGGTCCCAGACAGTCAGACACAACTGAGCGACCAAGCACATTGTCACTGTTTACATTTCATCCAGGATGTTTTTCTTCTGATGAATAGTCCAAAGTTCTAGTTCTCTTTCCAAGTGTTTTTTACCTATTGTTATATCTGCCCATCTGTCCATTGAGCTTTGACTATCAATCATTGTATTTTTCAGTTTCTATTTTATACTTTCTCATGATCTTTATTTCATTGCCAAATTTTCAATTTTGCCATTTTATATTTTTAAATATAATAATTATGGTCCTTTTAAACTTAGCATCTGATGTTTCCAGTTTCTGGTCCCTCTATAGGTCTATTTTTTTTAATATTGTTATGTCTCTTGGTTTTCATTAGTGTTGTCTGGACTTCTCTATCTAGTTATTTTTTAACTAAGAGTTGGAAGTTGTGTCCAAAAACATTATAGACATAACTTATGGCTTTACCAATGTTAACTTACCCACAGAGATGTATTGCTGTTGTTCAGCAGCTAAGTCATGTCCCACTCTTTGTGACCCCATAGACTGCAACATGCTAGGCTTCCCTGTCTTTCACTATCTTCCAGAGTTTGCTCAGACTTATGTCCACTGAGTCGGTGATGCCAACCAATCATCTTGTTCTCTGTCGCCCTCTTTTCCTCCTGCCCTCAATCTTTGCTAGCATCAGAGTCTTTTCCAATGAGTCTACTTTTCACATCAGGTGGCCAAAGAATTGGAGCTCCAGCTTTAGCATCAGTCCTTCCAACGAATATTCAGGATTAATTTCCTTTAGGATTGCCTGGTTTGATCTCCTTTCTGCATTTTCTCCAGAGAGGTCTATTGCTTCTTTTTTTAAATTTAGTTTTTATTTTATATCGGCAGACAGCTGATTTACAATGTTGTGTTAGTTTCAAGTGTACTAGATGCATACTGCTTCTGATAAGCCGCTCAGGACACCGGCCATCAGGACCTATCTCAGTCTAATTTCAGAGACTTAAGATACTATGAAAGCAAGGTTTGGTCCTTGAGAGAAATAATGTATTTACCACCCCTCCTCCCTTTACTGCTAGCATGTGTCTCTCCTGGAGAAGGAAATGGCAACCCACTCCAGTATTCTTGGCTGGAGAATTCCACGGACAGAGGAGCTTGGCAGGCTACGGTTCATGGGATTGCAAGTTGGACACGACTTAGCACTATCTTTCTTTCTGTGTCTCTATAGAGGCTCGACACTAAGTACGTGGATTTACCAGGGCTCCCTACATCGGACCCTCAACTGCAGTATTTGTCCCTCTAGTTCTTTGTGCCTCTTAACAATGTTGTACAGCTTCTTAGCTTCTCAGCTATTTTTTCCAAATCAGTAGCCATCTCCTGGGGAAAAGGAATTCTAAATTCCAGGGTTACCTTTATGGGTTTCTTTCCTCTTCTAGATTTTAGCTCCATAATTCCTTACTGCATTGTTAGCTTAAAATTTTCTGTTCATATTTTCTCAGAAATTCTATTTGTTTTTAGCAAGAAAAATTAGATCTAGTTTCCAAACTCATTACACAAAGAGGAAATCCCTATTTAACTTTCTTTAACCCTTATGGCAGAAAGTGAAGAGGAACTAAAAAGCCTCTTGATGAAAGTGAAAGAGTAGAGTGGAAAAAGTTGGCTTAAAGCTCAACATTCAGAAAACTAAGATCATGGCATCTGGTCCCATCACTTCATGGGAAATAGATGGGGAAACAGTGGAAACAGTGTCAGACTTCATTTTTCTGGGCTCCCAATCACTGCAGATGGTGATTGCACTCATGAAATTAAAATATGCTTGCTCCTTGGAAGGAAAATTATGACCAACCTAGATAGCATATTGAAAAGCAGAGACATTACTTTGCCAACAAAGGTCCGTTTAGTCAAGGCTATGGTTTTTCCAGTGGTCATGTATGGATGTGAGAGTTGGACTGTGAAGAAGGCTGAGCACTGAAGAATTGATGCTTTTGAACTGCTGTGT
>NW_011494861.1:8350732-8391381 GCF_000754665.1 Bison bison bison
GCTATGGTTTTTCCAGTGGTCATGTATGGATGTGAGAGTTGGACTGTGAAGAAGGCTGAGCACTGAAGAATTGATGCTTTTGAACTGTGGTGTTGGAGAAGACTCTTGAGAGTCCCTTGGACTGCAAGGAGATCCAACCAGTCCATCCTAAAGGAGATCAATCCTGGGTGTTCACTGGAAGGACTGATGCTGAAACTCCAATACTTTGGCCACCTCATGTGAAGAGTTGACTTATTGGAAAAGACCCTGATGCTGGGAGGGATTGGGGGCAGGAGGAGAAGGGGACGACAGAGGATGAGATGGCTGGATGGCATCACTGACTCGATGGACATGAGTTTGAGTGAACTCCGGGGGTTGGTGATGGACAGGGAGGCCTGGTGTGCTGTGATTCATGGGGTCGCAAAGAGTCAGACACGACTGAGCGACAGATCTGAACTGAACTGAAGCCAACATTGATCAAACATACTTAACACAAACATAATTTTTCATGCAAAATTTAAGACACTTGGTGAATACAGATTTTGGAAATGATAACATAATTAATCCAGCACATTAGTATATATCCTGTATGGTATTTTTGTATACAAATGATTCCAAAATATCACATTTACCATTTTACATTTACTATATCACATTTACCAATGTTTTCAGAGAAATCATTGAGCATTATGAACATGATTTATTGTTCTCTTAATGAATCAAGGTCACAATTATTTTTATACTGCTATTCACATTTTAATAATGATATATATCTATATTTATATTTTCATCTCTAACTATTGAGTTATATTTTATTCACCATTCATCTTCAGATAAAATACTGAATATTTTATTCAATGGAACAAGGTCATGATCATCAGCATTAGTTATTACAATTTTCATATGATAATTTTTCAGAGGTTGCCGTGGCTTATTCATCCTCACTATTGAGCACCTGATATGTACCAGGAATTATCCGAAGGGTTTTCTTCTACTCATTCCATTCCCCAAAGGGCAGATGCAACAAGTGCTAATTTTACACCTGATTTTCAGATAAAAGGTATAGAGTACAGAAAGATCTGGTAGCACGCCAGGTCACACACCTGGGGGAGGAGAGCAGCGGATTCATAAAAAAACTTACTACTTGGCATGAATGGGCCAAAAGAACCCATCATTTGTGTTTTTCAAATGACTAATTTTCATTTTCTCACCTCTCATTTTGAGTATCCATCATTGGATCTCTAAATTACACATGCTTACACAGTCCCAGATGTCACTAGTGGTAAAGAATTCACCTACCAATGCAGGAGAAATAAGAGTCGCAGATTCGATCCCCGGGTTGGGGAGTTCCACTGGAGAAGGAAATAGCAACCCACTCCAGTATTCTTGCCTGGAAAATTTCATGAACAGAGGAGCCCCACTGGCTACACAGTCCATGGGGTCGCAAAGAGTCGGACATGATTGAGTGAGAGGACACACACACACACACACACACACACAAACACACCCCGTGTGTCTGCTTTGTCCACAGACAGTGAGAGTAAACGTGTTCTGATGCGGGTGGAAGGTGCATCCTGTGATGCAAACACAGACTTTTGCTGCCTAAACACCTGCTTCCGCGGCTCAGAAGGCGATTCTTTGTTTTCGTTTTGCCTGCTTCCACATTTTTTAGTGTAACAATTGTTATGTTGATTACATTAAAAAACAGAAGACTGAAAGATGTGTTCTTTATTTCGTTTACCACATTTGCATATATACTTCACGAAATCTCCCCATTTTGACAAGATCCCACAGCAAACACTTGTGACCGAAAAAGACAGGTTTACAAACACAATCCAGTTCAATAGAAACACTGGCTTTGGCACTGCTAACAGCAGCAATCCACCTGCTTTCTAATGTTTAAGTACTGATTCCCAAGAACTGGCAATTTGAACATGGGGTAGGAGGCACTTGGGGAGCATCATTCTGGGAATTGCACATTGGTGTTTTACACTTGAGTATTATCTGAAGATCAGCCCTGAGATTTCTTTGGAAGAAATGATGCTAAAGCTGAAACTCCAGTACTTTGGCCATCTCATGCGAAGAGTTGACTCATTGGAAAAGACTCTGATGCTGGGAGGGATTGGGGGCAGGAGGAGAAGGGGACGACAGAGGATGAGATGGCTGGATGGCATCACTGACTCGATGGATGTGAGTCTCAGTGAACTCCGGGAGTTGGTGATGGACAGGGAGGCCTGGCTTGCTGTGATTCATGGGGTCGCAAAGAGTTGGGCACGACTGAGCGACTGATCTGATCTGATCTGATCTGATTAACTGTATGTGGACAATGCGCTAGTGATACAGAAATACAAAGGCGTGCTATCTCACCTATCCCCTAGAGAAAACTTCAGATCAGAAACACAGCTGGGTAAGTGTCCACTGCAGCTTTGCTTGCAAGAGTAAAAACTGGACAGGCTCTCATGTCCACTGGGGATGAAACAAAATAAATCTTAGCATAGAAAAAATGAGATTTTTCACATCATTAAAAATGAATTAAAATAGATTGGTATGTAAATCACAGGTAAATCTTTTAAACAGAATGCTGAATGAAAATAGGTAATTGAAGAATAAAATATATAAATATAAATGAATTATATAATATATATATTATATACATATTTTGCTCACTGAAGTTCATCTTTCAAAACCTGACTTTCTCATGTAGACCATGACTGTATGAATCCAGGATCTCTAGATGAGATAATAAATAGTGTAAGTATTTTAAAGCTCTTGACCTTAATACATTTTCTTGTTTCACATAGTCATTGTCACTAGTATCCTTATCAACTACTTCCTAAAAAAACAACTTCAGGGCAATGGGGTAAAAATGATAAAAGAGGATGTATGTACACACATATGTGCATGTTTGTGCATGTATGTGTATGTGTGTGTTATAATTCCCAGATCTATAGTGTGTTATTAGCCTGTTTAGACTGCATTAATGAAATATCATAGACTGCATAGACATGTCTTTTCTCACAATTCTGGAGGCTGGGGGGCTCCAGATCAGATCAAGGGGCTAGCATATTTGGTTTCTGGTGAGGGCTCTCTTCCTGACGTGGACAGCTGCCTTCTCTCAGGGTCTTCACATGACCTTTTCTTAGTTCATAGATTTGGGGAAAACTCTCTGGTGTCTCTTCTTACAAGGTCATTTTTCCTAGTAGATCAGAGCCCAACCCTTCTAACCCCATTTAACCTTAATTACTTTCTCAGAGGCATCCCTTCAACTATACCCATACTTGAGCTTAGGACTTCAAATACGAATTTCGGGAGAACACATTGAGTCTGTAACACAGAAGACTGACTTAGACTCATTCAAAAGCAGAACCTCAAGTCTTTAGTTAGTGAAATTGTAGATGCCAGGGAAAGAGAACAGAATGGGATGATAGAAAAACAATTGGAAGAGAAAACCTTACCAGAAGCACAGAGGTGGGAATGTAGTCTTCCAAGGAAGATGCTATCAGGAGTCACCTTCTGCTTAATCAGAAAGCTTGCTCATACAGCAGGGTTAACTCCTCCACATACACCATGCAAAAGTTAACAAGTAATATAAAGTCTCCAATACCTCATCAGAGAAGACAAAGGCCATAGAAAATGTAAGAATAGAGCTTTTCTTGGCAAACTTTTTTGTCTGGGTACAAAGCAAGATGCAATTGGCAGGTGCTGGTAGAGATGAGAACTATTATTCCTACTCACCTGCCAAGACCCAAGGGACTCATTTTTCAAAGGTTTTCCTGAAGGCATCCATTTTTACCCCTATAATTTTTAGGCTCTGTCATAGTAGTTTATGAGAGTAATTATGTTTATCCTTTATTTGGCTAAAACTAATGAACCAGTGGTAAACAACTCAGCATTTTCTCCCCTGTTGAATAATGAATATTAATTTACCTGTCAAAAGGGGACTGGCACTCACTACTAACCTTGGCACTGACTCATTTGTATGCCAAGGCATCAGAGGACTACCAGTTTTTGAAAGGAAAGTAGGTTCAGATGTTCTCCCAGAGCTTAAATTGCTGATGGAACCAATTTGTGGACTCAGCCACATGGGCTACCAGGGACTGAGTTTTGGCTCCAAACACCTGACTGGAGCTGGAATCTTCTGATGGCATCAGAGCCTGTCATCCAGCTCCTCAGCAGTTGATTTGAAAATGCCTGTGCTCGGGAAATACATCAGCAGCAAGCATGAGGAACGTGGCCAAGGGCAGTATCAGTACCATCTTTGGTGACATATGGTGGTATCTGCGTTTCTGATGGTGCCAACATATGGACAGTTGGGTTCTCCTCTTGGGAGGAGGGGCTGATGTGTTTAGTTCCATGGACTGGGTTTCTGCATAAACACAGCAGTGCTTCGCATGAGCATTCAGAGTTGGCTTTGTTCTGAGCATTCTTTGGAAAGCATTTATTAAAACTATCTTTCCAGATGAGCAACAGATAGTCTGATCTGGCCAAAAGGAGGCAGCAGAACAGACAAATTTCATGGCAGTTTTGTATTTTTGCAGAATTTCAGAAAACAACAACAACACTTTCTTAAATGCAAAAGAGATGACTTGCAGGAAATAGTAGGAAGTTAAATTATCTCATATTATGAGGCAGATATTTTTAATCTAAATTAATCTGGAGTTAATGAGAATGTGCATGGAAGTTGATAAATTATTAACTTTTCTGCTCTCATGAGGGAATAGTTACTCCCCACAGCCTCCAATTCGGCCAAAACTTCAAAAAACCAAGTGGAATCAAACAAGATAGTTTGACACCTCACTTCTTGTCTGTTCCTCTCACCCAGAATCCTGACACAGGGTCTTCCATTGAGAATCACTGCTTGGGTCCAATCTTTCTTTTTTTCTTTCTTTTTAAACTAAGGGGAAAACCAAGGCCATAAAGCATTTATGAGTTAGCCTTGACCTGTCCCTCACTTATCCCTCATTACCAGATGAAAGCAATATATAACTACACCAGTGCAGTATGTCTTTAAATTTAAAAAGGATTCCATCAGTGAATAAAAAGGAGAGAGACAAAGAGAGAGAGAGAAAGGGAGAGAGAGCAAAAGCAGAAATGGGACAGTCAAACAGCTGTTGTGTATGTTAAGATAGAGTGGATTTCAGGGTCCTCGGCATTCACCTCCGCTTATGACACCAATTTCAAGTTCAGGGATTTCTCAGAACCACTTTTAGTCCCAAAACTCCCTGGAAGAACTCACATAACACAGTGAAAGCTGTAATACACATGGTTATGGTTTATTACAGAGAAAGTTCAGTTCAGTCGCTCAGTCATGTCTGACTCTTTGCGACCACATGGGCTGCATCACACCAGGCTTCTCTGTCCCTCACCAACTCCTGGAGTTTGCTCAAACTCATGTCCATCCAGTCAGTGATGCCACCCAACTGTCTCATCTTCTGTCATCCCCTTCTCCTCCTGCCTTCAATCTTTCCCAGCATCAGGGTCTTTTCCAGTGCGTCAGTTCTTTGCATCAGGTGGCCAAATTATTGGAGCTTCAGCTTCAGCATCAGTCTTTCCATTGAATATTCAGGGGTGATTTCCTTTAGGATTGACTGGTTTGATTTCCTTTCTTACAGAGAAAGGACATCCATTAGATCAACAAGAAGAGACACACGAAGCAGAGTCCAACAGAGTCCTAAATGTATCCTTTCACTG
This sequence comes from Bison bison bison, assembly GCF_000754665.1. Classification (NCBI taxonomy): domain Eukaryota; kingdom Metazoa; phylum Chordata; class Mammalia; order Artiodactyla; family Bovidae; genus Bison; species Bison bison. Next base: position 8,356,403 of record NW_011494861.1, read on the forward strand.
TAGAGTCATGGAGAACACAAGGTCCTCATGGGAACCACACATGACAACATGTATAGAGTATACAGAGTATGGCCAACCTGGAAAGCTCACTCAGTCTCGGTATCCAGAGTCTTTATGGTGGCCCCATGGTCAACTGCACACATGGTTGACATTTAGCCTCCAGGTCCTCTGGGAGTAGAGTGGACACTACAAGATCCAAACCCCCATCATAAATTATACTGCTAACTGTCCAGTGGCCAAGGCCCACAGGTGAACAAAAATACTCCCATTAGGGAGGACATTTCAAAGACTTAGAGATGCCTTCTGGGCTTCCCTGGTGGATCTGTAGTAAAGAATCCACCTTCAATGCAAGAGACATGAGCTCATTCCCTGGGTCAGGAAGATCCCCTGGAGAAGGAAATGGCAACCCACTCCAGTATTCTTGCCTGGGAAATCCCATGGACAGAGAAACCATGTGGGCTACAGTCCATAGCGTAGCAAAGAGTCAGATACAAGTTAGTGACTAAACAACAATAAAAGATGCCTTACAGTAGCTTTGGACAAAGACCAAAATTAGATTCTTTACTCTCCAGAAAGTTACAGTCATTCCAATAATTCTAGTATTTTACTGAGGAATTAACCCAATTGAGGTTCAAGAGCAAGACAACAGGTTTAAAGGGTCTTGGGTGCATGCTGGGAAGTTGAGCCCTTATCCTGAGAGCAGCAGGTAACTAATTATCCAGGTGTTGAAACAGGACCAGATATGGGCCCTGGGAAATCGAGTACAGTGGCATGGAGGTGGATGAATTTGGGAGTGGGGTGCACAGGAGCAGACAAGAAGAAAGAAAGCAAAAGTGAAAACACCTGATGATATGTCTCTTAATCTCTGGTGGTGTTCAGTTGCTAAGTCATGTCCACCTCTTTGCAACCCCATGGACTGCAGCACACCAGGCTTTCCTGTCCCTCACTATCTCCCAGAGTTTGCTCAAACTCATGTCCATTGAGTCAGTGATTCCATCTAAGCATCTCATTCCCTGTCGTCCCCTCCTCCTCCTGCCCTCAGTCTTTTCCAACATTAGGGTCTTTTCTAGTGAATTGGTTCTCTGCATCAGGTGGCCAATGTATTAGAGCTTCAGCATCAGTCCTTCCAGTGAATATTCAGGGTTGATTTCCTTTAGAATTGACTGGTTTGATCTCTTTGTTGTTCAAGAGACTCTCAAGAGTCTTCTCCAGCACCAGTTTGAAAGTATCAATTCTTTGGCGCTCAGCCTTCTTTATGGCCCAACTCTCACATCTGTAAATGACTACTAGGAAAACCATAGCTCTGACTATACAGACCTTTGTTGGCAAAGTGATGTCTCTGCTTTTTAATACGCTGTCTAGGTTTGTCATAGCTTTTCTTGCAAGGAGCTAGTGTCTTTTAATTCCATCACTGCCATCACCATCCACAGTGATTTTGAAGCCCTAGAAAATAAAATCTGTCACTGCTTCCAGTTTTTCCCCACCTATTTGCCATGAAGCGATGGAACCAGATGCCATGATCTCAGTTTTTTGAATGTTGAGTTTTAAGGCAGCTTTTTCACTCTCCTTTTTCCCCTTATCAAAAGGTTCTTTAGTTCCTCTTCACTTTCTGCCATTAGAGTGGTATCTGTTAATCTCTGAGACAACCAAATTCATCCTCTGGGAAACAGAACTTTGTCTCTGAAGTCCAAACCGGCTTCAGAATTGATCAGAAGAGAAAGTACATTTGCTTTTTCCACTTGATTTATTGAAAGCAGAATTTAAATCTCAAGGGGGGAAAAATATGGAGAAATTGACCAGGTTTTGCTATTTAAGCAGGTTGGATGTTCAGGGTGAGTACATATATAGTACAGAGGGATCATGGGTGAGTGTGTGCTGATTCAGTGAGCACAGCAGAATGTGAGATGGAGGAATGATGCACAGAAGGGAGTGTGTGAATAGAAGCTGTGATGGGCTGAGTACAATGCTCCCAAGCTAAACATAGGGATGGGAGGCAGAAAGGATGGTCAGAGGGAGGGAAAAGTCCCTACTCTGTGCCATGGCACTTGACACGGGGAAGCTGTAGGTCACCTGAGTTCTCCCAGATAATAATGACTTCTTTTTCCTTCCATTCAGAATAATTTCAAGACCTCCATGTCTCTCTGAATTTTCACTGAGAAATTCACTTATTTTAGCAATAATCTTTTCACAGCATTTCCTATTAGCCATAAGAAGAGCATCTCATTGGTAAGTGAACTAAATCTTTCAGTTGCTGGTCTGTATTCATCCATCCCTGGGAGCCACAAGATACGCTGGTGAGGGAAGGCAGATAGAGAAACAATCTGTAAAGCACAGACTGCACTTAAAATTCTGACTATTTGAATGGGAACACAGTGGTCTCCCCCAGGACTGAGGACTTTGCATAGACAGAGCCCATCTGGGGCTTGTGGATGCAGAACAAGCCACGGAGGCATTCCAAAAACATCTGGGAAGACATCACCCTATGCACATAAAGAGCTACAAAAGCGCTCACTGGCAGGATGTGTTGCAAACCTCTGAGAGACAGAAGAAAAAGAGTTGGACAGTTGGGGCATGCCAATCTCTGAACAAGGAAAGCCTTCAGGAGACTGATGAGTCAGTAAAACAGACAAAGCTTATAGGACCTGTATGAGGTTGTTGAGATGGGACCTGTATTTACAATGAAAGTGAAAGTTAGTCACTCAATTGTGTCCAACCCCTTGAGATCCCATGGACTGTAGCCCACCAGGGTCCTCTGTCCATGGGATTCTCCAGGCAAGAATACTGGAGTGGGTTGCCATTTCCTTCTCCAGGGAATCTTCCCAACCCAGGGACTGAACCCAGGCCTCCTGCATTACAGGCAGATTCTTTACCATTTGAGCGACCAGGGAATCCTGTATTTCTAATAACATGCTGTTATTAATATAATCCAGAGAAGCTGTAAGAAGGGACATGAAATTACTGATTAAATTGCAATGGGCAAAGGTTCTAGTGAAACTTCCCAGGGATATAAATGGGTGATCCTCAAGACACATCTCTGTCCCTCAAAGATGGAAGCTCAAAGCTCCTTTGGGGAGTATCTCCAGGGACTTTGCCCCCAGGATCCAGAAGAGATAAAGGACTGTGACAGAAACACAGTTGAAGCAGCCCCTAGAGTAATTGTCACTGTGCCATGGGTTGTCATTATGGGTGTAATTAAGGATCGGAAGGTGCTCTATTGGGGGAAGCACAGAGTGATTATATAAATGAAGCCTCATAAGATAGGTTAAAGAACAGGTTATTCTAAAAATAAGTAAGCCAAACTGTCCGTCATGTTCAATTTATTTAGCCACTGTTGGAAAGGAAAATTCGCACATGAGGAAAGATAATTAGGATTTCAGGAGATTGTTTTGGTGGCTGTGATTATGGGCAACATTGGAGAGCAGGTTTGATTGATGCTGTCCACATCCTGGTAAGACTTGTGTTGGCCAGTGTGAGCTGGTCTACGTGACTAGAGCCCCAGAGGCCCCTGGATACACTGTCACCCAGGCTTTTAGCACATCTTTTTCTTAACAGTGATGTCTATTGCCAGGGAAAGGCTTTTCTGGACAAACATAGACACTTGCTCAAATAATCAAAATATAATGTAGACATTCACCAACATTCTTTCTTTACACTCTCTTTTGTGATGGGGTTTTCATCAGTTTCTCAGCTACTATAAAAAAAATACCACCGTAGATGGCTTAAACAACAGGAATCTATTCTCTCACAGTTCTGGAGGCTGGAAGTCTCAGACTGAGGTGTAAGCAGGTTTGGTTCCTTCTGTAGCTGTGGAGGTAAGGGGGTGGAGTCTCTTCTTTGCCTCTCCCCCAGATCCTGGTCGTTTTCTGGTGATCTTTGGCATTTCTTGGCTAATGGCAGGGTAACTCCCATTGAAACAGGAGGGGAGAGGACAGGACACAGTCGTTGGAAGAATGACATAGCTCTAGGCAACAACATAAAGTGATGAGAACCAAATGGTTCCAAGACTGCAGCCAAGTTGACTTTCACTAGGCCTTGGGCCACAGTGTAAGCTCATTTTAATACATCAGCATGCTAAATGACATACAGGTGCCATGACTGTTCCACAATTGACTGTAAAGGTCAGTAAGTGAGCGGTGGCCCAATTCTTGGAAATCCCCACCACTTCACCAAAATAGCTGGAATACTCCTCCTACTCATTAGCCTATGAAATTATAGTCCCCAAAACTAACCACCCCATATATCAGGGCTACTCATGGCTTCTGAGATGGCCCACAGTCTGTCTGTGGAGTGTGTATCTCTCTAAATAAATCCATTATTACTTATCACTTTGTCTCTCATTGAATTCTTTCTATAGTGAGACATCAAGAACCTGAGCTTCATTAAGTCCTGAAATGGGGTGTGTGATCTCAGTTAAAAGACCATGAATTCAAGTCCTCATCTGAGTTCCATGGTTTCACAATCTCTTCTTTTGTTTTCCATGGTTATCATTTCCCTGTATCTCTTTACATCATCTCCCTCTCTATGTGAGTCTGTCTCTGTACACATGTCCTCTTTTTAAGGACAAGTCAGGGCCACCCTAATGACCTCATTTTAATTTAATCTGTAAAGACCTAATATCTAAATAAACTCACCTTCTGAAATTCTGAGGATTTTAATTTCTCAGAGGATAAAATTCAACCCATAATAGGGTTGCATTAGATTTCTGTAATGTTTGAATTTGAAGGGATACCAAAGTGTGTCATCCACAAATATATCTATTTTTAGTGTATCTATGTAGATTATTTTGAGCTGAAGTTTATTGAGAACTGGAACATGCAGAAAACTCTATAAAAAACTGGGGGAAAAGTTTTCCTATGTTAAAGGAAACTTGAATTTGTAAAGGAAATTTACATTTGTGAGATGTGTACCTCTCCTTCTTAAAGGAAGAGCTTACTGTTGCTGTTTAGTTGCTAAGCAGGGTATGACTCTTTTGCAATCCATAGGCTGTCCATAGGATTTACCAGGCAAGAATACTGGTGTCCACTACAAATTAGCACTTGCCAAGAGAATTTGCCAGTGGCTGAATACAACAAGGGCATTTGCCATCTGCCTCTGTGTAGATTGAATCCTGTTCAATTGAACCTGGCTGCAGCTGCCAACCTTCAACACTCCCTGAGGGGAATTCAGGGTGGAGAGTGAGGCACTCTGTGCTCCAGGGAAACTGATTGAACAGGTCTTTAGACAGATTTGTCTTTAGACAGATCCTGAATTCAGTAACTGATTTCAGGATCCCAATCCTTGCATCTCTTTTCTAGAAAAGCACTAAATCCCTTCACGGTCACAGTTCCTTGTGACTAGCAGAAAATCTTTTGTAAAGTAAGTGGGTTTTTTTTTTTTTTTTTTGCATTGAACTCCCCCTTCACCAAAAGCTTATATATTGACCTTCTCCCACTGCCTCTTTGGAGCAGTTCCTCAGAGTTATTTGAGGTGCCCTCTCCCAGGCTGCAGTCTTCATTTTGCCCCCCAAAAAACTTTACTCACAACTCTCTTGTTGTGCATCTTTTTTAGTCTGAACTTCAGTAAGTCCTGACATCAAGTGAATGGTTTGTCACGCGAGTGTATGTTCCTCGGTTCTTTGTCTCATCACAACAAAGATTTGGAGCAACGGACATTAAAGCCCTCGGCGTGTCACAGCTCTCGGGTCTTGGACAAACCGTGCTACAGCTCTTAGGCAAATCAGTGTTACAGCTCTATTTTATTTAGTAGATAGCAGGAGAATCCATCCTCGAAGCATGAGGGCATGCCAACCCAAAGACTCAAGAAGAAGAGAAGAGAGTGGAGGAGCACGCGGGGGAGGGAGAGAGAGAGTGAGAGAGGGAGAGAGAAAGAGCGCACGCACACGAGAGAGAAAGAGAGGGAGGAAGCTCTTCGGCTCCTCCTTTTATATGTTTTTTTCCTCCACCTGAGCCTGCCCTATGCAAATTGGGCTTAGCCAGGAGTGCTGTTTGTTCTACCTGAAGTCTTCACTCTGGTCCTCGGATCTTCCTTTGACCTTCCTTTGTTCTATTTTCGCGGGCTTTTCCCTTCCTTGTCTTTTAGCCACTGGCATTTTGGACTCCTTTTCCCTATTCTACCTATCTAACAGTTTCAATTAAAAGACAGTAGATTTGAGTCCCCTCCTAAATCAGGGACCATGGGTTCAAGTCCCATCCAAGAAAGAATAGGGTTTCACAAGTTTTAACAACATTTTTGAGCTAGTTCTCACTAGGTGCTTTCATGTACACACACAATGCATTTGTTAATAAACTTCCATTTTTCTCTTGCTTATCTGTCTTTGGCCAGTCTCATTTACAAAACTCCAGCCACAAGCCTAGAAGGGTAGAGGAGAAAAACATTTTTCCTCACCAACAATTTCTTCTAGATTATAAGAGAAAAGATTCAAACCTGGATGACCACATTTTACATGAAGTCACCAAATGGAAACAGGGTGCTTCATGGATGCTCTTGGGTGGATGGCCACCAGGTTTGACCTGTGTATCTATAGGCTCCTCCCATCCATCCACAAACAACTGCTCTGGAAGGTGAGCAATGCAGTGTCTCCCATGAGGCCAGCATGGTAGCTTTTCCTGCCATAGGTTCAGATTCAGGTTTCTGTACCATGTTCTGCCATCTTGCCAAGGGAATTATAGACTTTGCATATAGTAGCACAGAACTATCCAAAAGCAATGATTATAATTATAGTGTCTTCAAACTTGATTTCCTGGCATTAAATGGACTGTGACTGATGTATTTCTGGAGAACATTGCCTGGATCTTCCTTGGTGTAGCTTACGAATAATGATGTTTTGTCCCAATTGAATACAGCAAATTGGGTGCAGTGGAGCAAACACCAGACAGCTCAAAGGTGCCATCATGGCTTTGCAGGGCGAGATGGTTTGGTGAGAACAAATAGAGACAGAGATGGAGAAAGCTGGTGGGGGCATGGAAAGGAGCAAAGGCCCACCCTACTGCTAACATCTGCCCCTGCTGCCCTTCCTCTGATTCCTAAAACTCTGGATATGGAGCTTAGAACCGCATCAGAGGGTGCTGACTTTAGGGTCTGAATTCCAGATGAGATATGAGCCAGGTGTGTATCTTTGCATGACTGTCTGAGGCTCCTCTTCCTTCTCTGTAAATGGGAGGGTTAAGAACTGCCTTAGAGAATCAGAATGAAATGTAGCTGTGTTGTGAGAGCCTTAGAGTTGATCCCAGACTGTGTTTCTGGTAAACAGTGACTATTTCAGAAAGCCCCAACCTGAGCCTTCTGTGCTCTTAGAAGTGGCTCGCTGCAAAGACCCTCTTCCCACGTGACTTTGATGACCCCCTTGCTTACCTAAAATGAGGCCTGACATAGACCCTCCAAATTCCCACTCTTTGCCTCACAAATGACTTGCTTATCTGTGTCCACTGATCAAAAAATATAAAATGCTTGTTAGTAAAACTTTAACTGAAGTTGTCTCCTTCCTCTGGACCCGTGGACATTGACCTCTGACTCAGCCTGAGGCAGCCCACAGTCCTTCCTGGAAACAAGCTGGCATCAGTGTATAAGAGTCTCTGATCCACTGTCCCACCAGCCACCCTTTAATCCCTCCCTCCCACACCCCTTTCTTTCTTGTCCTGTTGACACTTCCTCATGAAAGGAAAACCTATCCTGCCTGGCCTTTGAGATACTTGCAGAGCTCACAGTGAGGGTATTGCCCCTGCTGCAATAGACCTTTCTCCTTCTCACACTGATCCTTTTAGAATAGTCTCCCTAATTTAAGTCTGCATTTGTTTTTTACTCACAAGGCATGGGCGACCTGCATCTGACGTGACCTTGCACAAATGTCTCCTTCCCTTGTTCTGATAAATGAAGATGTTGAGACTTGCTTCAGAGAATGGAAATTAAAGATAATAAAAATGGGGAGATACAAAGACAGGGCATATGGGCAAACAAAATGGTTCCTGTTATAGACTGTTGCTTAGATGACCCTGTAGTCTGTTCTGGGCAATAAACTAAATCTTGAAAACTATAGGATGAGCATGACAACCTTTGGGGCCAGTTCAAAGTCCATGGGAACCTAAAAGATCCTTACCATTCTGTAGTAATTGGGTGGAAAAACTCTAAATTGAGATTCTGGAAATACTAATAGCACAGCAACAAATCACATTTATTGAGTTCTCCCACAAGGTTTACTTGTAAGTCTATGAATTCTTAAAAGTAGGTGGCGTTTTCTGGTCTCCAATCAACTTCCCCAATAAGCCTATTACCTTTCTGTACACACAGAATTTCAGTGTAAATCAAGGTACTCTGGGGTGAAGGCTCGCAATTAATTGGCATCTTGGTAAATAAAGAGACATGGCCGTATGCTTTGAATGTGCATGGCTAATGCCCTGTCATTGTAAATTAAGGCACAAATTGCTTCCGGAATATTGATGTTCCATGAATCCTGGAATTGCCAGAGAGTGGAGCTGCTTTATGAATGGGACCCTGGTAGGGAGGACATAGGCTTGCATTTCCACTCTCCTCACTTACTGGGAAAATGTGAGTGAAAGGCATTGACTTCCAGGGTTTGACTCAGAAAATTTGGAAACACCCTCCCTTAGAATTATTGCGTGCACTTGTGCATTGACACTCACTCTGGTCTATGAAGTTGTTAATCTACTGTCAATATTTAATTTTCAATATATTAAAAACATGAGCCTTATAGTAACATAAAATGAACACATGTTAAAGACCACTGTTAGTTATGACTGATTCACATTATTGCATGCAGAAACCAACACAAAATTGTAAAGCAAGATTCCACAAATTAAAAAATAAAAAATTTGAAAAGGACCACTGTTTAACACATTTCCTGTTGAAGAAGTCAAGACAATGGTAAAGCTGATTCATATGACATTTAACACACATGAATTTTATAAAACAATAAGAAAAGTTAGAGACTATTTGCTGAAGAAAAGTGCACAACCTGAAGTTAGGATTTTAGTTTTATTTGGGGGGACCTTGCTGAGGACTATAGCCTGGGATGGCAGTCTTTCACATAGCTCTGAGGAACTGTTCTAAAGAGATAAGATGTATATGAGGATTTTTTTCCCCTTGCCTTGGGGAGGGCAGGAGTGGTAAACATGTAGTGAAGAAGTGAACATCAAAAGATTACTGCTAATCAAAAAGAACAGACATTTCAAATGAATGACTTTAGTGTTTTTCTATGTATGGGAAGATGCAAGAATCTGAATTCACTAAAGTTATTCTTTAGATATGGATCTTAACTATCTTGGACAGGTATTCAAAGCATGTTCAAACTACCATACAATTGCACTCATTTCACATTCTAGTAAGGTTATACTCAAAATCCTTCAAGCTAGGTTTCAGCAGTACATGAACCAAAAACTTCTAGATGCACAAACTGGGTTTAGGAAAGGCAGAGGAACCAGAGATCAAGTTGTCAACATTCCCTGGATCATAGAAAAAGCAAGGGGAATCCAGAAAGATGTCTATTTTTGCTTCACTGACTATGCTAAAGCCTTTGACTGTGTGAATCATAACCAACTGTGGAAAATTCTTGAAGAGATGGAAAATACCAGACTACCTTACCTGTCTCCTGAGAAGCCTGGTATGTAGGTCAAGAAGCAACAGTTAGAACCAGACATGGAACAACAGACTGATTGAAAATTGGAAAAGCAACATGACAAGGCTGTGTATTGTCATTGTGCTTCTTTAACTTATATGCAGAGTGAAAGTGAAAGTTGCTCAGTCGTCTCCAACTCTTTGTGACCCTCATGGACTATATAGTCCATGGAATACTCTAGGCCAGAATACTGGAGTGGGTAGCCTTTCCATTCTCCAGGGGATCTTCCAACCCAGGGATCCAACCCAGAGCAATCCATTGCTGGCTTCAATCCTGCATTGCAGGCGGATTCTTTATTAGTTGAGCCACATATGCAGAGTACATGCTCAGTTGGATGAATCACAAGCTGGAATCAAGACTTATGGGAGAAAAAGCAGCAACCTCAGGTAAACAGATGATACCACTCTAACGGCAGAAAGTGAAGAGGAACTAAAGAGCCTCTTGATGAGGGTGAAAGAGGAGAGTGAAAAAGTTGACTTGAAACTTAGCATTCAAAAACTAAGATTGTGGCATCTAGTCCCATCACTTCATAGCAAATAGATGGGGAAACAACTAGAAACAGTAACAGACTTTATTTTCTTGGGCTCCAAAATCACTGCAGATGGTGACTGCAGCCATGAAATTAAAAGACACTTGGTCCTTGGAAGAAAAGCTATGACAAACCTAGACGGCATTTTAAAAAGTAAAAACATCATTTTGCTGAAAAATATCTGTCTAGTCAAAGCTATGGTTTTTCCAGTAGTCATATATGGATGTGAGACTTGGTCCATGAAGAAGGCTGAGTGCTGAAGAATTGATGTTTTTGAACTGTGGGCTGGAGAAGACTCTTGAGAGTCTCTTGGACTGCAAGGAGATCAAACAAGTCAATCCTAAAGGAAATCAGTCCTGAATATTCATTAGAAGGAGTGATGCTGAAGCTGAAGCTCCAATACTTTGGCCACCTGATGCGAAGAGCCAATTCATGGAAAAAACCTTAATGCTAGGAAAGATTGAGGGCAAAAGGAGATGGGGGTGACAGAGGATGAGACGGTTAGAAAGAATCACTGACTTATTGGACATGAATTTGAGCAAACGATAGGACATAGTGAAGGACAGAGAGCCTGGTGTGCTGGGGTCCATGGGGTCACAAAGAGTGGGACAAGACTTGAGACTACAACTCAAAGCACAGGATGCTTCCTGTGTTTCTCCATCTTGAATGTTCCTCAGGGTGCACTGTGAGTTGGCAGCTCCAGTGGCTAATGACTTGATCCTTACAGTACTGAAAGTGCAGGCAACATTCTTTGTTTACAAAACAAAAGCAGTTAATGCTCTATAGAACAATAAAATCATCACCTTTGAGGCCTGAAATATACAATGCAAATCTCTGGATTACAATGTAACTTCACAGAAACTGAGCAAGGTTAAAACACAAATATTTCCCTAGAATCAATACCATCTGATACAACCCTCTGTGATACTGGAAAAGACCTATGTATTGTATAAGACACCAGCCACAGTCACATGAGTTTAGGGAGCATTTGAAATATGGCTAGTGTGACTTGGAAATTGAAGTTTAATTTTCTGAATTTTATCAATTATGAAATTAATAAGTTAATTTGATTAAAGTTTAATTTTAAATAGCCACATGTGTCTGGTGGCTCCACAGCTGGAGGGCAAATTATAATTAAATATCTTTGACTGAGCCTACTATAATCCCCCAAAGTGACATTGCAAGTGTTGCAGATAAGGGGACCCCTTCTAATCTTAGCAAGCCAGGAGTGAGTGGTGGTGCAAAGGGACATCTTAATTCCCTGCCCAGGAATTCAAACTGGGAAGCCAGTATTCCTAGCCACCAGACCAGCAAGGGCTAGAGGCTGGAAGCTATTTTCCATGGATCTTTGCTCTCAGTGAAAAATGCAATTATCACAGAGGCAGAAGCTGTAAATGCAGGTACAAAGTTTATTATCAGAAACATAGCACAACAAGAGGGAGAGCACACAGAGAAGCAGTTTGTTTAGATGATACAGAAACAAGGCAGAGATTCACTGCCGAAGAGAAAGGATGTGGGCATCCCCTTGTGAGGAGCACAGTAAGGGGGCAGTCAAGTCATTTATTAGGTCAATTCTTCTGGGTCTTTGTCTTCTTTCAGGCCAATTATCTGGTTTCTTTTTCCACATCTGACCTACCGTGGGAGCCTCCCCTGGGTGTGCATCTCAAAGTGGAGTCTTCTGGGAGGAGCAAGACTCATTAACGCCTGGCTTTATCCCCTGACTTTTGACCCACAAGGAGCCTTTCTGCACATGTGTAGTGTCTCTCTTATCCCAAAAAAAGGGGAGTGGAGATCCCTTAATCTTTTACTCTAACAGGATTTTGTCCATCTTTGTCCTTGCCATGACTATTACCTTGACTATTGCCATGACTCTTACCTTAAGGTGTTTACAAGGGACAAGTGAGTGAAGTCACTCAGTCGTGTCCTACTCTTTGTGACCCCATTGACAGACCCCCTTCTCCGTCCATGGGATTTCCAGACAAGGGTACTGGAGTGAGTTGCCATTTTAAGACTAGCTATTTACCCTGTTTCTGTTGTGACTTCTATTTCAAAGGGCAAACAGGAGCCTGATTGTAAATGCTTTAACTGGATCCCACCTATTTTTTTTTGTCTCAAGAAATGCTGCTGCTGCTACTGCTATGTCGCTTCAGTCGTGTCTGACTCTATACGACCCCATAGACGGCAGCCCACCAGGCTCCCCCGTCTCTGGGATTCTCCAGGCAAGACCACTGGAGTGGGTTGCCATTTCCTTCTCCAATGCATGAAAGTGAAAAGTGAAAGTGAAGTCGCTCAGTCGTGTCTGACTCTTAGCGACCCCATGGACTGCAGCCCACCAGGCTCCTCCATCCATGGGATTTTCCAGGCAAGAGTACTGGAGTGGGGTGCCATTGCCTTCTTCTAAGAAATGCTCACATCTTTGTGCTCCATGAAATGCAAACAGGCCAGTTGTAAATGTCTGACCTGGAACCCATCTATTTCCTGACTCACTTCTAAGGCCAGAGAGTGGGCTCTTGTCTAACAAATGAATTGTCTGAGGAGACACATAAGCTGACAAAGTAAGAGAGTTTATTGGAAAGGGGTGCAAGGGCAGAGAACAGCAGGACAAGAAAACTCAGGAGAACTGCTCTGCCACATGGCTCGCAGTCTCAGGCTTTATGGTAATTAAGTTAGTTTCTGAACTGTCTCTGGTCAACTGCTCTGACTCAGGGTGCTTCCTGGTTGTGCATCACTCACTCAACCAAGGTAAATTCCAAAAAGAATTCTGGGAGGTTGATAGGGCACATGGACTGGAGTCTCCTCTTTCCTTTTGACATTTCCCACTTTCTTCTGGTTGGTAGTAGCTTGTTGTTCCCACATTCCTTACCAGGACTTTCTGTTAAAGAAAACTCATGCAAGGGGTCGCTGTCTTGCCTGTCCAGGATGGGCAGTTTCAGTCAGTCCTTCCCCTAACAAAAGGGTCACCTGCCCCCACCTTTGTAACCAATTTTCAAGTTTTACTTTTTCTTAATATAACCTTCATAGATATAACTATTTTGGTTTAAGGAGGCTTTTTATTTTTTTAATGAAATTCATGTTCCTAGTACCTATTTAACTCTTTTTCAGTTCAGTTCAGTTCAGTCACTCAGTCGTATCCGACTCTTTGCAAACCTATGGACTGCAGCATGCTAGGCTTCCCTGTCCATCACCAGCTCCTGGAGATTGCTCAAACTCATGTCCATTGAGTTGGTGATGCCAAAGTAGGCAAATAGATGAGGGCAGGTTTCTCAGGGAGAAATTAAAAAAAGAAGAAGAAGAAGAAATGGTAAAGTGTAGAACAGTTCTGAGTCACTTAAGTGTTTGTTTTTTTCTATTTTTTGAAAATCCCTCCTGGTATTTGTCAACCACCACTTCCCAGGTGAAGGGTAATTCACTTGATGGGGCAATTATTTCATCAAAGTACAGATTGGACAGTCTGGCAAGCATTATATTTACATCATATCAACTTTGATGGTCTTTGATGGTGAAGAGGTCTCAGGGAGGACAGGTGAATAAACAAGCCCATTGATGTGCACTTTGACCCACATTAGCAGTTCTATTCCAAACTTCTGGATCTGGGTAGATATCTTCACTAGTTCTGTTTTGGGTAGCACATGAGACTTTCTTAAATATAGGTAGACTTACAGGGACTTGTGAGCTCTGCCTAAACAGAAAGAAACATTAGGAGTCACAAAAAACATTGAGATGCATGGTTCTGACTTTGATGGAGCATGAGTGACCCTTTCCTGGGAAGAACAAGAGGACTCTGCCTTTGTGATTCATCAAATCCAGTTTTGTAAGCTGGAGTAACAGGAATGAATTGGATAACTGGCCAGGTTGCCTATTTTTCATTCTACATGTCTGCCTTCCTGGCAGTATGTTGGCATTCCTCTCAGGTTAAGGTGGTTATTTTATTGTTTCCCTTCTTTAGATAGAATTAGTAACAGTTGATGGGTCCTTTACCACATTCAAGATTCTGTTCAAGGCTCTGGAGATACACTGATTAGCAACACAGGAAAAGTTTCTGTCCCAAGAGAGCCTAAATTCATAAATAGATCTTGAAAGTGTCTAAAGAACAAGAAACTGACGTCAACATGACAAAGACATCTGTCTTCATGCATCTGGACACTCCATGATGTTTCTAGAACTGTCTGGGAAAACTAAAGAACATATTATGACTTTTTATTCTCTGATACCTGGAAGGGGCTAATTATTTCCACCTCCCAGCTACCTCTACCCCTCCATATTCAATCTACAAAGAGGCCAAGGGTGCCTGCTAGTATATTATTTATCACACACTAGGGATGTCTCTATAATAAGATGCCAAATGCATCATTTCATAAAATTTACTGAGAAGTAGCAAAGAGAAATTAAACATAGAGAGCTGTTAGGTACTATGCAAAATTAAACACATTACTTGCTCCACTCTGCCAGCTCATGTTTCTGAGTGATAAATCCATCTACACTAGAAGTGTGCGGTTGTAATTAATATCTACAGTGTAGACTGAATCATTTTTAAGAGGCACCTGAGCTGGGAAAACCAAAAAGTGTTCCGTTATAAAGGCATGAACTAGTCAAGGAATGTCCTTCCTTGAGGGAGATGAATAGTAACGCCCACCTACATACAGACTGAGCTGAATAATGTTGTGAACAGCTTAGGGTAGCAAAACAGTGAAAGTAGCTCAATGCTCATAATTCTCTTTATCTTGGAAGGAGAAAAACACCCATTGCAGTTGTTGATTTACTCATTAATAGATGTGAAAAATTTGAGATACTGTGTAATCAGCATTCAGTCATTAACCAGAACTTTGTTGATGTCTGTGAAATCTCCTCATTCTCCTTTAGTCACTAACCCCCACAATCAACCCACCCACTCATGAGGAAACACTCTCTTGACTTCTAGCATTATTGATTAGCTTTGCCCTATTTTTTGAACTTTCTATAAATGGAATCTTATGCTATATACTCTTTTGATCTGACTTGTTTCACTAAACATTTTATCTATAAGATTTTTCCTTCTTATGAATGTTGGAGTTTATTCATTCTCTGGGAATGAACCAAAATTATGTTATTACTATGATCTCTGAGGAAATTTTCAGGCTGAGGCTATTGCAAATAATGCTGCTGTGAACATTCTTGTGTGTGTCTTTTGGGGAAAACATATGTCTATATCTATTTGGAGTACAAGACTAAGAGTGGAATTGTTGGGATAGACAGTCAGTTTTCATTATTCACAGAACCTGTCCTACAAAGCAACTGCAAACACTGAATTATCAAATACTGAGACATTGCTCCTAGGGGAGATACAGGGTTAGGTTCCTGTGAGCCACATGTTAAAATATTTTCATCACCTGATCAATACATAACTTTGTCTTATGTGTGTTTCTGTTTAAAGACACCTGATTTAATTTATACTGCTAACTCATTAACCTTGAACTCACTGTCAACTGCACTATAACTGGTGCCTGAATGAAACTTATCTAACACATCTGTTTCTCCATAAGGCACATCAAACCTTCTTAGAAACACTGGAAAGTGCTCAACACTATGCTTGGGAGCATTTTTAAAGCAAAAACACCAACAAAGGGCACCAAAATGTGAAAAAACATGACACTAAGTAGTCCATTAAAAGGACAGCTGTTTACTGCACGAGAGCTGAAGCAAGATGGCAGACCATAGTCTTAATTACCTCAGTTGCTCTGTGTATGTCCATGAATGCCAGTGGAAGGCCATAAGCATTGATTTTGGGGTTACAAATAAGTTTTAGAGAGTATATCAATATGCAAATACAGAACCTGCAAATAATAAGAATCAACTGCATATTCAGTTTTAGTAGATATGGACACAGTGTTTCCAAAGTGGTTGTACAAATTAAATTTTTGAGAAATGAGTAGGTGAAACTGACATTTTAAATTTCATTTTTTAAAAGGTGAGTATGACAGCCTTGTCAGTCAATGAAACTATGAGCCATGCCGTGTAGGTCCACCCACGATGAATGGGTCATGGTGGAGAGTTCTGACAGAATGCGGTTCACTGGAGAAAGGAATGACAAACCACTTCAGTATTCTTGCCTTGAGAAAGCCATGAGCAGTATGAAAAGGCAAAAAGATATGACACTGAAAAAATAACTCCCAAGGTTGGTAGGTGACCAATATACTACTGGAGAAGAGTGGAAAAATAGCTCCATAAAGAATGAAGAGACGGAGCCAAAGTGAAAACAAGGTTGACTGGTGATGGAAGTAAAGTCCGGTGCTGTAAAGAACAATACTGCACAGAAACCTGGAATGTTAGGTCCATGAATCAAGGTAAACTGAAAGTGGTCAAACAGGAGATGGCAAGAGTGAACATCAACGTTTTAGGAATCAGTGAACTAAAACAGACCAGGATGGGCAAATTTAATTCAGATGACCATTGTATCTACTACTGTGGGCTAGAATCCCTTAGAAGAAATGGAGTAGCCATCATAGTCAAGAAAAGAGTCTGAAATGCAGTACTTGGGTGCATTCTCAAAAACAACAGAATGATCTCTATTCATTCCCAAGGCAAACCATTTAATATCACAGTAATCCAAGTCTATGCCCCCAACCACTAATGCTGAAGAAATTGAAGCTGAACAGTTCTATGATGACCTACTAGACTTTCTAGAACTAACATAAAAAAAAAAAAATCCTTTTCATTATAAGGGACTGGAGTGCAAAAGTAGAAAGTCAAGAGGTACCTGGAGTAATAGGTAAGTTTGGCCTTGAAGTACAAAATAAAGCAGGGCAAAGGCTAGTAGAGTTTTGCAAAGAGATAGCAAACACCCTCTTCCAATAACACAAGAGACAATTCTACACATGGACATCACCAGATGGTCAATACTGAAATCAAACTGATTATATTCTTTGCAGTCAAAGCTCTATACAGTGAGAAAAAATAAGACAAGCAGTTGACTGTGGCTCAGATGCTGAACTCCTTATTGCAAAATTCAGACTTAAATTGAAGAAAGTAGAGAAAACTACTAGATGATTCATGTATGACCAAAATCAAATCCCTTATGATCATACAGTGGAGGTGACAAATTAATTCAAGGGATTAAATCTGCTAGACAACATGCCTGAAGAACTGTGGGTGGAGATTCATAACACTGCACACGAAAGTGAGTGAAAGTGAAAGTCACTCAGTCGTGTCCGACTCTCTGCGACCCCCTGGACTATACAGTCTATGGAAATCTCCAAGCCAGTATACTGGAGTGGGTAGCCTTTCACTTCTCCAGGGGATCTTCCCAACCCAGGAATTGAACTGGGGTCTCCTGCATTGCAGGCAGATTCTTTTGCAAACTGAGCTGTTAGGGAAGCCACAACGTTGCACATGGCAGTGATCAAAACTATCCCCAAGAAAAAGAAATGCAAAAAGGCAAAATGGCTGTCTTACAAATAGCTGAGAAAAGAAGAAATGTGAAAGGCAAAGGGAAAAAGGAAAGATATTTCCATCTGAATGCAGAGTTCCAAAGAGTGGAGAGATAGGAGAGATAGGAAAGAGAGATAGGAAAGGCTTTCTCCATGATCAATGCAAAGAAATAGAAGAAAACAATAGAATAGAAAAGACTAGAAATCTCTTCAAGAAAATTAGAGATGCCAAGGGAATATTTCAAGCAAAGATGGGCACAATAAAGGACAAAAATGGTATGAATCTAGCACAAGCAGAAGATATTAAGAAGAGATGGCTAGAATACACAGAAGAACTATACAAAAAAAAAAGATCTTCATGACCCAGATAACCATGATTGTGTGATCACTCACCTAGAGCCAGACATCTTGGATTGTGAAGTCAAGTGGGCCTTAGGAAGCATCACTATGAACAAAGCTAGTGGAAATGATGAAATTCCAGCTGAGCTATTTCAAATCCTAAAATATGATGCAGTGAAAGTGCTGCACTAAATATGCCAGCAAATTTGGAAAACTCAGCAGTGGCCACAGGACTGGAAAAGGTCAGCTTTCATTCCAATCTCAAAGAAAGGCAATGCCAAAGAATGTTCAAACTACTGCACTATTGCACTCACCTCACAGGCCAGCAAAGTAATGCTCAGAATTCTCCAAGCTAGGCTTCAACAGTATGTGGACTGAGAACTTCCAGATGTTCAAGCTGAATTTAGAAAGGGCAGAGAAACCAGGGAACAGATTGCCAACATCTATTGGATCATAAGAATGCAAGAGAATTCCAGAAAAACATTTGCTTCTGCTTCATTGACTATGCTAAAGCCTTTGACTATGTGGATCACAACAAATCGTGAAAAATTCTTAAAGAGATGGGAATACCAGAGTATCTTACCCATCTCTTGAGAAATCTGTATGCAGGTCAAGAAGCAACAGTTAGAACTGGACATGGAACAACAGACTGGTTCCAAAGTGGTAAAGGAGTATATCAAGGCTGTATATTGTCACTCTGCTTATTTAACTTATATGGAGAATACATCATGCAAAATGCTGGAGTGGATGAAGCACAAGCTGGAACCAAGATTCCTGGGAGAAATATCAATAACCTCAGATATGCAGATGGCACCACTCTTAAGGCAGAAAGAAGCTAGCTTAAAACTCAAAAAGAAGATCATGGCATCTGGTTCCATCACTTCATGGGAAAATAAATGGGGAAACAATGGAAGCAGTGAGAGACTTCATTTTCTTGGCTCCAAAATCACTGGATGGTGACTGCAGCCATGAAATTAAAAGATACTTGCTCCTTAGAAGAAAAGCTATGAGAAATCTAGACAGCGTATTAAAAAGCAAAGACATCACTTTGCTAACAAAGATCCATATAGTTAAAGCTATGCTTTTTCTAGTAGTCATGTATGGATGTAAAAGTTGGACCATAAAAAAGGCTGAGTGACAAAGAATTGATGTTTTTGAACTGTGATTTTGGAGAATACTCTTGAGAGTCCTTTGAACTGCAAGGATATCAAACCAGTCAATCTTAAAGGAAATCAGTACTGAATATTCATTGGAAGGACTGATGCTGAAGCTGGAGCTCCAGTACTTTGGCCACCTGATGCCAAGAACTGACTCATTAGAAAAGACCCTGATGCTGGGAAATATTGAAGACAGGAGGAGAAGGAGATGACAGAGGATGAGATGGTTGGATGGCATCACCGACTCCATGGACATGAGCTTGAGCAAGTTCCGGGAGATAGTGATGGACAGGGAAGCCTGGTGTCCTGCAGTCCATGGGGTCACCAAGAGTCGGACACGACTGAGTGATTGAACTGAACTGATGACTGTTAATCGGTGAAAGAGTTGTTTGCACCACATTCTCATTGGTCTTTTTTTTTTTTTTTTAATTTTATAAACTGCAATAGCCTCCTGAGTGGTCTCACATATTCTCTTCCGCCCCAGTAATCCATTCTCCTCACTCAGCAGAGATCTCTTTTAAAATGTAAATACCATGTCACTCTCTTTCCTGAAACTCTGCAATGAATTCCCATTTCATTTGGAATAAAATCCAAACCTGGTTGAGGCCTTTAGTGATCAAGTTTCTCCTTGCCCCTCTGACTTCATCCCATCTCATTGTGGGTGGTGTCTCACCACAGTAGCCACACTGGACTTGTTGGCTCCTTGAACACGTATGCTTACTTTGCATCAGAACCTCTGCCACTTTCTTTGACTTCTGCCTGAATGCACTGCCCCAACATGTTCTTAAGTGTAGCTATTCTCTTCACTCAGATATACTAGTTTGAATATCTTTATATATTACCTGTCTTCCTCCTAGAGACCTTCTTGTAGGTGTAGTTGATAACATAGTGGTATGAGTTTTCATTTCTGATAACAAATACAGTTGAGCATCTTTGCATGTTTGTCAGCCACGTGGATTTTCTCTTCTGGAAGTGCCTGTTCATGGCATTTCCTATTTTTCTATTGGGTTGTCTGTCCAGTGGATATTTAGAAGTTAGTTATCTATTCTAGACATGAGGCCCTTGAAAGACATATGTATTAAGAATATATTCTCTCATTTTGTAGTTTGCTTTTTTCATTCTTTCAGTGCTATTGTTGAACATATGACCTTAATCTTAATATTATATAATTTTATCACATTTCCCCAACATGTTTAGTGCTTTTTATATTTCATAGTAAGAAGATCTTTGAGTATTCCATGTTTACAGAGATGTGTTTGGACATTTAGGACTCTAATGCATCTGGGATTGATTTTTCAGCATGGTGTGAGTTAGAGATGAAAGCCTATTTTGTTCCACATGATGTCAACTTGACTGAGCCCCAGCTATTGAAAAGACCATGCTTCTCTTACTGCATTCCCATGTCAATTAAATGAATTGAGTTAATTATTCAGTATCTTTCCACAAAGAATGTCTCAGCCACAACTGACTTCACTGGTAAATTCGTCCAAATATTTAAGGGAAAAATAACACTAATTTCATGCAAACTCTTCCAAACAATGGAAAAAGGAAGAACACTTCACTTTCGTTTTATAAGACTAGCATGCCTTTGACAACAGACCTGACAAGAATGATGTAAGAAAGAAAAATTATAGGCTTATCCCTCATGACCACAGATGAAAAAAAATCTTTAAACAAAATAATACCAGATTGACTTTATAAATGCATTTTTTAAAGGATAATACATCACCAACCACTGGATTTTAGTATATGAATGCAATATTGAAAAAAATCAATCAATAAAAATTGCTACATTTACATAAAAGGATGAAAAATTATGCCTTCACTTCAATAGTGACAAGAAAAGCACTTGACATACTCACCCATTCATAAAGAACTCTCAGTAGATGATAAAAAGAATGGAACTTCCTTTATCTGATGAATGCTGCTTACTATGAACATTATGCTTAGTGGTGAATTAGTGAAAACTTTCTCTTTGTAGAAGGAATAAGACAAAAATGAACAATTCAATACAGTTTCTAGGAAAGAAGACTGAAGTCTCTGAATTAATTATAGATTTACTTTCATTTCAGTTCTACCAGTTTTCTTTAGGTGTTTTCAAGCTTTGTTGTTAGGTATATGCATATTTAAGATTGTCAAATATTCTTAGCAAATTGACCCTTTAATCATTTTTAATGTCTGTATTTATATTTGGTATTAGTTCTTCTTTTGAAGCCTACTTTGTCTGAGATTAAAATAGCCACTTCAGCTCTCTTTGGATTATTGTCTTCATAGTACATCATTTTCTATCATTTTTCTTCGTTCCTTCCTCCTTCCCTCCCTTACTTCCTGCTTTTCATAAAAGCTTTATAGATATACAATACAGTTGCTATAAAATCCACCTTTCAGTTTATACAACTCAATTTTTTTATATTCACAGAGTTGTACCACCATCACCATAATCAATTTTAGAACATTTTCATCATCATGGAAAGAGATCCTGTACAAACAAGCAGTCACTCTCCACTTTCCCATTCTTCCCACTCTCCATCCAGACCCCACCCCTATACCACAGAGCCCTAAGCAACCATGCAACCACTAATCTTTCTCTATAGATTTACCTATTTTGGACTGTTCATATAAATGTAATTATACAATGTGTTTTCCTTTGTGACTGACTTCTTTCACTTCAGTTCAGTTCAGTTCAGTCGCTCAGTCGTGTCTGACTCTTTGCAACCCCATGAATCACAGCACACCAGGCCTCCCTGTCCATCACCAACTCCCGGAGTTTACCCAAATTCATGTCCATCGAGTTGGTGATGCCATCCAGCCATCTCCATGAAATTACTTAATATCATGTAATTTTTTCAAGGTTGATCTGCACTGTAGCATGTACCAGTACTTCATTTCCTTTTATTGCTGAACAATATCCCATCATAGGCACATTGCATATTTAATTTTCTCCGTTCATTTGTAGATGAACATTATGTGGGCTCCACATTTTAGCTGTTATAGATAATATTGATATAAACACACTTGTGTTATGGTGGATGCACATTTTTATTTCTCTTGGTTAATAGTCAGGAGTGCAAGTGCTGGGCCATATGGCAATTTTCATGTGTAACTTTTGGAGAAACTATCAGGCTGTTTTCTAAAGTGGCTACACCATTTTACACTCCCATTAGCAGTATCTAAGGTTTTGGATTTCCTCACATTGCCACTAACATTTATTATTATCTAGCTTTTGATTGTAGCTATCTCAAGGGTATAAATGATATTTTTTCATAATTTTGATTTGTATTCCCCATATAAGTAATGATGGCATGCATCTTTTTAATGTGCTTAGTAAATAAATGCTTAGTTGCTCTGTCATGTCTGACTCTTTGTAACCCCATGGACTATAGCCCGCCAGTTTCCTCTGTCCATGGGGATTCTCTAGGCTAGAATACTTGAGTGGGTTGCTATACCCTCCTCCAGGAGATCTTCCCAGCCCAGGGATTGAAGCCAGGTCTCCAGCATTGCAGGTGAATCCTTTACCGTCTGGTCAACCAAGGAAGTCCAATATGTGTTTACCGGCCAGTTGTATACCTTCTTTGGAGAAATATTTATTAGGCTTCTTGTCCATTTTCTGGATTAGGTTATTTATCTTTTTATTATTGAGTTGTATGAGTTCTAAATATAAACATTTGTCAATAAGAAAATAAAAGATTGGACATTAGTGTAGAATGACTTTATTAATTTTGTAATGGGAGAAAGTGAAAGTCAATCAGTTGTGTCCAACTCTGTGACCACATGGACTATACAGTCCATGGAATTCTCCAGGCCAGAATACTAGAGTGGGTAGCCTTTCCCTTCTCCAGTGGATCTTCCTGACCCAGGAATCGAACCGGGGTCTCCTGCATTGCAGGCAAATTCTTTACCAACTGAGCTATGAGGGAAGCCCAAATGAGGTATTATAATAGGAAAAATTCTCTGACCATAAATCTTAAAGCATCTCAGGCAGAAAGGGATTTACTTTACAGGGAGGAGTAGGCAAAGATAGAAAAAGCCAGTTGTGGAGACTGAGATGAGCAGATGGTTTGACTGGACAGTTGAGCTTGAAATGTTTGTGTCTGAGGTCAGTCAATTCTCAAAAAGGATTTGTGCATGTTCCAGTGCTTGTCTAAGCTCACGGATGGGTCAAGGCTCAGGGTTGTCAGGAGGAGAGAAGCCTAATTCAAATTTAATCAAGTAAAGTTAGCAAGCATTAAACCCAGATTAATCAGTGTGGCCAAACAGTTTAACCAATTATTTATAAGAAAACAAATGACAGTTTTGAGGGGCTGTGTCTAGCCTTGTCATTAATAAACAAGCGGGTTTTCTTCAAGTATTAGCTAAGTCATATGAAAAAGAGTGGTTATTTGTAGCTAACCATTTCCTGAAATACAAAACGGTGGGGGGATTTCATAACCATTGTTGTTTTGTAGGAACTCACGACTGAAGTGACTTAGCAGCAGCAGCAGCAGCAGGTAAAATTCAAAGGTCTCAAGTAAACTCAAAGTTTTTCATCCCTCATCTTAAGTCTAAATTGAATTTTTTTGCCATCCTATGAGTAGTCTTTTTACTTAATTGGTGGTGTTCTTTGAAGAAAAGAAAATGATTCTTAATTTAATGAAGTTTATTTTACCTGTGTTTTTCTTTGCTTGGTTGTGCTTCTGGTGATGCATCTAAGAAATATTGTCCAATTCACAGTCATGAGGATTTATTCTTAGAGTCTGTTGTTTCAGCTCTTATATTTAGGACTCAATTTGAATTTACTATTGTGTATGGTGTGAGGCAGAGGTGAAAGTTCATTCTTTTACATATGTATATCCAGTTTTCTCTGTGCAATTTATTGAAAAGACTATTATTTCCCCATTGTTTAATCTTGTCATTCCTGTTAAAAGTCAGTTGACTAAAAATGTGAAGGCTCTTTTTGTTTTTCACAATTCTATATTATTGATAAGTGCCCATTCTATGCCAGTACCACATTGCATTAATTACTATAGTTTTGTAGTAAATTCTGAATTTAGGAAGTGTGAATCCCGTAACACAATTCTACTTTTTCAGGATGTTTTGGCTATTCTGGGGCCCTTGAATTTTCATATGAATTTTAGAATCAACTTGTCAATTTCTGCAAAGAAGTCAGCTGGAATTTAGATGAGGATTACATTAAATTTGTAGATCTATTAGGAAAATATTGCCATCTAAACAATATTGAGCCTTTTTAGTCATGACATGGATGTCTTTCCATTTATTTAGATCTTTATTTTCTTTCAACAATGTTTTGAAGTTTTAAGAGTATTCAGTTCAGTTCAGTTGCTCAGTCATGTCCAACTTTTTGTGACCCCTGGGACTGCACCACACCAGGCTTCCCTGTCCTTCACCAACTCCAGGTGTTTACTCAAACTCATGTCCATAGAGTCAGTGATGCCATCCAACCATCTCATCCTCTGTCATCCCCTTCTCCTCCCACATTCAATCTTCCCCAGTATCAGGGTCTTCCCCAATGAGTCAGTTCTTCGCATCAGGTGGCCAAAGTATTAGAGTTTCAGCTTCAGTCCTTCCAATGAATATTCAGGACTCATTTCCTTTAGGATGGACTGGTTGGATCTCCTTGATGTCCAAGGGACTCAAGAGTCTTCTCCAACACCATAGTTCGAAAGCATCAGTTCTTCGGTGCTCAGCTTTCTTTATAGTCCAACTCTCATATCCATACGTGACTACTGGAAAAACCATAGCTTTGACTAGATGGACCTTTGTTGGCAAAGTAATGTCTCTGCTTTTTAATAAGCTGTCTAGGTTGGTCATAACTTTTCTTCCAAGGAGCAAGTGTCTTTTTATTTCATGGCTGTAGTCACTATCTGCAGTTACTTTGGAGTCCCCCTAAATAAAATCTGTCACTGTTTCCATTGTTTTCCCATCTATTTGCCATAAAGTGATAGGACCAGATGCCATGATCCTAGTTTTCTGAATGTTGAGTTTTAATTTTAACTTTTTTACTCTCCTCTTTCACTTTCATCAAGAGGCTCTTTAGTTACTCTTCACTTTCTTTCAGAAGGGTGAGGTCATCTGCATATCTGAGATTATTGATATTTCTCCCAGCAATCTTGATTCCAGCTTGTGCTTCATCCAGTCCAGCATTTCTCATGATGTACTCTGCATGTAAGTTAAATAAGCAGGTGACAATATATAACCTTGATGTACTCCTTTCCTGATTTGGAAGCAGTCTGTTGTTCCACGTCCAGTTCTAATCATTGCTTATTGACCTGCAAACAGATTTTTCTGGAGGCAGGTTAGGTGGTCCGGTATTCCTATATCTTGAAGAATTTTCCATAGATTGTTGTGACCCACACAGTCAAAGTCTTTGATGTAGTCAATAAAGCAGAAATAGATGTTTTTTTTCCTGAAATTCTCTTGCTTTTTCGATGATCCAATGGATGTTGGCAATTTGATCTCTGGTTCCTCTGCCTTTTCTAAATCCAGCTTGAACATCTGGAAGTTCATGGTTCACGTACTGTTGAAGACTGGCTTGGAGAATTTTGAGCAGTACTTTGCTAGCATATGAGATGAATGCAATTGTGCAGTAGTTTAAGCATTTTTGGGCATTGCCTTTCTTTGGGATTGGAATGAAAACTGACCTTTTAAGAGTATTAGCCTATCACTTTACTGCATAAATTTATTCTAAAGAATTTTATTCTTTTTGATGCTACTGTAAATAAAATTGTTTCCTTAATTAATTTTTTCGTATTTTCATTGATACCACATAAAATACAATTGATTTTTGTATATTGATTTTCTTACATCTTGAAGTATTGCTGAACTCCTTTATTAATTCTAATAAATTTTCAGTGTATGCCTTAGTATTTTATATACAAGGTCATGTCATTTGCAAATAGGGATAATTTTGTATTTTCCTTTCCAATCTGATTGCCCTTTATTTCTGTTTGTTGACTAATTTTCCCAGCTAGAATACCCCATAAAAATGTGACTAGAAATAACAAGAGTAAAAATTTGTCTTCTTCCTGATCTTAGGGAAAATAATTCAGTCTTTCACCAGTAAGTATACTTTTAATGTAGAGTTTTTTAATGATAACTTTTAACACGTTGAGGAAGTTCTCTTCTCTTCCTAGTGTGCAGAATTTTGTTTTTATCATGAAAGAGTGTTGAATTTTGTTAAATCTTTCTGTGTCTATTGAGATCATGTGATTTATATTGTTTAGTCTATTGATATGGTACATTATGACAATTAATTCTTAGATAGTAAACTAAACTTTTTTATTCTTGTGCTGTTTAATTTTCACACATTTGTGAATCTCAAATTTTCTTTCTGTTATTAATTTCTAATTATACTCCATTATGATTGGCAGGCATATTTGCTATGATTTCAGTCCTCTTCCACTTATTGATTTTTGTTTTATGGCCAAACACATGGTCTACTCTGAAGAATGTTCTATATGCTCTTGAGAAGAATGTTTATTCTGTTTTTTTGAAGGTGGAGTTCTCTACAATGTCATTAGGTCTAGTGGGCATATATTCTTGTTCAAGTCTTCTATTTTCTTATTGACCTACTACTGGCTCAATTCATTATTTGAAGAGCAATATTCAACTATTTTTGTTGGTTTGTCTGTTTCTTCTTTCAATATTGTCACTGTTTTCTTTTTGTATACTGTGGCTCAACTCTTAGGTGCATATATATTTATAATTGTTATATCTATTATTACAGATTCACTTTTTATCATTATAAAATGTTCCTTTTTAGATCTAGCAAAATTTTATGTTTTAAAGTCAATTTTGGCTGACATTAGTATAGTCATTCAAGTTTTATTATTGTTGCTATTTGCACATATATAATTTTCTAGGCTTTTTCTCTTAACCTATTTATACATTGATTCTAATGTTTGTCTTTTGTTGTTGCTCAGTTCAGTTGCTCAGTCATGTCCAACTCTTTGTGACCCCATGGACGGCCGCACATCTGGCTTCCCTGACCTTCACCATCTCCCAGAGCTTGCTCAAACTCATGTCCATTGAGTCGGTGATGCCACCCAACAATCTCATTCTCTGTTGTCCCCTTCTCCTCCTGCTTCAATCTCTACCAGCATCAGAGTCTTTGCCAATGAGTCAGGTCTTCGCATCAGGTGGTCAAAGTATTGGAGCTTCAGCTTTAGCATCAGTCCCTCCAATGAATATTCAGGCTTAATTTCCTTTAGGATTGGCTGATTTGATCTCCTTGCAGTGCAAGGGACTCTTAAGAGTCTTCTCCAACACCACAGTTCAAAAGCATCAATTCTTTGGCACTCAGCTTCCTTTATGGTCCAACTTTTACATCCATACATGACTATTGGAAAAACCATATCTGGGACTATATGGATCTTTGTTGGCAAAGTGATGCTGCTTTTTAATACTCTGTTTTGTTATAGCTTTTATTCTAAGGAGCAAGTGTCTTAATTTCAAGGCTACGGTCACCATCCACAGTGATTTTGGAGCCCAAGAAAATAAAATCTGTTACTGCTTCCACTTTTTCCTCAGCTATTTGTCATGAAATGATGGGACCAGATGCAATGATCTTGATTTTTTGAATGTTGAGTTTTAATCCAGCTTTTTCACTCTCTTCTTTCACCTTCATCAAGAGACTCTTCAGTTTCACTTCACTTTCTGCCTTTAGAGAGGTATCATCTGCATATCTGAGGTTGTTGATATTTCTCCTGACAATCTTGATTCCAGATTGTGAGTCATCCAGTCTGCCATTTCTCATGATGTACTCTGCACGTACCTTAAATAAGCAGGGTGACAGTATACAGCCTTAATATACTCCTTTCCCAATTTTGAACCAGTCTGCTGTTTCATATCCGGTTCTATCTGTTGCTTCTTGACCCACATATAGGTTTTTCAGGAGGTAATTTAGGTGGTCTGATATTCTCATCTCCTTTTTTAAAAAAAAATTTTATTTTATTTTTTCGCTTATTTATTTTAATGGGAGGCTAATACTTTACAACACTGTGTTGGTTTTTGCCATGCATTGATGTGAATCAGCCACAGATGTACATGTGGCTCCCTAGTCTGAATCTGCCTCCTTCCTTCCTCCCCACTCCGTCCCTCTGGGTTTTCCCAGAGAAATGGCTTTGAATGCCCTGCTTCATGCGTCACACTTGCACTGGTCATCTATTTTACATATGGTAATATACATGTTTCGATGCTATTCTCTCAAATCATCCCATCCTCGCCTTCTCCCAGAGTCCAAAACTCTGTTCTTTACATCTGTGTCTCTTTTGCTGTCTTGCATATAGGGTCATCATTACCTTCTTTCCATATATATGCATTAATGTACTATATTGGTGTTTCTCTTTTTGACTTACTTCACTCTTTATAATAGGCTCCAGTTTCATCCATATCATTAGAACTGACTCAAATGTGTTCTTTTTTATAGCTGAGTAATATTCCATTTTGTATATGTATCACATTTCCTTATCCATTTGTCTGCTGATGAACATCTAGGTTGCTTCCATGTCCTAGCTATTGTAAACAGTGCTGCAATGAACACTGGGGTACATGTGTCTCTTTTAATTCTGGGTCCTTGGTGTGTATGCCCAGTGTCCATCCCTACACACAACACAACTGAACAAGTGAGCCTAAATAAGTGGCCACCTTTGCCCTCCTGTGTCAGGGCAGAAATTAGACACTGAAGAGACTTGCAAACAGAGGAAGCCAAAATAAACAAAGAAGAGGGAACACCCTGGAAGTGACAGGTACAATAAATTAAAACCCTGCAGTTAATACTTAACTGTGCATTTGAGGGACGTGATACTCCCATCTCTTTAAGAATTTTTCACAGTGTGTTGAGATTCACATAGTCAAAGGCTTTAGCATAGTCAATGAAGTAGAAGTAGATGTTTTTCTGGAATTCCCTTGCTTTTTCTATGAACTGAGAAATGTTGGCAATTTGAATCTCTGATTCCTCTGCCTTTTCTAAATCCAGCCTGTACATATGGAAGTTCTCAGTTCACTTACTGTTGAAGCCTAGCTTGAAGGATTTTGAACATTACCTTGCTAGCATGGGAAATAAGCACAATTGTACAGCAGTTTGAACATTCTTCAGTATTACCTTTCCTTGGGATTGAAATGAAAACTGACCTATTCCAACCCAATGGCCATTACTGAGTTTTCCAAATTTGCTGGCATATTGAGTGTAGTGATTTAACAGCATTATCTTTTAGGATTTAAAACAGTTCATTCATTCATTCGTTATGTACTACTTTCTTTTGTATTAAGTGAATAATTTTTAGTATAAAATTTTGCTTCATTTTGCGCTTGATTCACTATGTTTCTGAGAATTATTTTAGTGGTTACTCTGGGGCTTATTATATTCATGATAACTTATCAGAATCAGATTCAAATTTATGCTAACAACTCCAGTGATATTTAGAAATTTTATTCTTATTTAACTATATTCTCACTTGTCCCTTTTTGTGCAATCATTATAATACATGTTACATCTATATATTTTAAAAACTCAGCAATACATTGTATAGTTGTTACTTTATGTAATTTTATATCTATTATGGAAACTGAGAAAAAAAGGAAAATAATATTTATATTTAAAAAATAAAATTACATAACTCTAAATTATAAAACTCTATAAATATAGAGTTTTCATATTTACCATTCTGATTATTTTCATTTTCCTGTAGATCAAGTTATCATCTGGTATCATTTTCTTACTTCAGTGAATCTTTGTTCTCACCCACATCATTTTGTATAGTTATTGTTAAATGAATTACCTTTATATATTTTTTTAGATCTAGTAATACAATTATATATATAACATATAGTCTTACACATATACATGACTTTTACAATTGCTTAAAATTTTATTTTTTTTGAGCTTTTTTCTTTGTTTTACATTTTAATTTTATTTTTTAAATATAAATTTATTTATCTAAATTGGAGGCTAATTACTTTACAATATTATATTGGTTCTGCCATACATCAACATGAATCCGTCACAGGTATACACGTGTTCCCCATCCCAAACCTCCCTCCCTCCTCCCTCCCCGTACCATCCCTCTGGGTCATCCCAGTGCACCAGCCCCAAGCAACCAGTTTTAAACTATTAAAGGATGAGAAGAGATGAAATATTTACTTTCATGTTTTTGTTTTATAATTACATACATAACTTTACTAATGCTCTTTGCTGTTGTTGGGTTTTTTCTTACCTGATTTGAATCACTGTGTGTTCTCAGCCTAAGAAAAACTAACTTTAGTATTTCTTGTATGTTGGGACTGCTAGCAACAAATTCTTAGCTTTTGTGTATCTGGAATGTCTTCATTTCTCTTTCATTTTTCACAGATAATTTTGCTGGATATAGAATTCTGAGTTTGAATATGGAATATATGAATATGTCATTCCAATGACTTGTGGCCTCCATGGTTTCTGATGAGAAACCAGTTGTAATCTTATTGAGAATAACTTGTATGTGATGATTTAATTATAATGTGCCTTGGTGTGAATCTCTTTGAGTTTATCAGACTTAGAGGTTCTTATATGTGTAAATTAATGTTTTTTTCATCAAATTTTGGAAATCTGGGCCATTACTTATTCCCACATTTTTTCTACTTCTTTCTATACCTCCTAGTGTGTAAATAATAGTACATATGATGGTGTCCCCCATTTTCTGAGGCTGTGTTCACTTCTTTATTTTTTCAATTCCAGAATTTCCATTTGATTTTTTCTATAATTTTTGTCTCTTTGTTGATATTCTTTATTTGATGAAACATTATTTTTATATATTTCATTGGTTATTTATGTATGATTTCCCTGAGTTCTTTCAATATATTTTAAATTGTTCATTTAAATATTTTTCTAATAGTTTCAATGTCTTTACTCAGGGACAAGTGTTTATTAATTGCTGTTTCCAATGTATGAACTATTCTTTTTAATTTCTATTGATCCCTTATATTTGTTGTTGTTGAAAACCAGATGTTTTGGATATTATAATATGACAAGTCTCTAATTCAGACTCTGTCCCCTCCCCAGGGTTTGCACTGGTGTTTTTTGTAGTACTTCCTTTTAATTATCTGTTTGTTTAGTGATCTTAATGGAACAATTTTCTAGTCTGTCTTTGTCACATGTGCCCATGTAGGCTCTTTTCATTGCCTCAGCAATGAAATCAGCAATTAATTCATCTGCCTCTAAAAGTTTTCAGCAGTCCTGTAGTTTCTACCTCAGCATTGGAAGAAGCTCCAAACAAAGACAAGTCCTTTGAGCCAGTTTTCCAGGGAGCCAACAGAGGGGTCAAAACAAACAATTGCAATTCCTTGAGGATAAGGTCTTTCCAACTCCCTCTGGTACTGACTGGTACCTGTACCAGTATTGTGAACTGTTTTCTTTAGAATTACCACTGAATGAGCAGGAGATGGCATCAGGGTAAACTAAACACCACAGAGTGTGTTATTTTTGCTGAGATTCAGTTGTTTTTGTTTGCTTGTTTCTTGGAGAGGTTGTTTTGCTTTTTGTAGTGAAGCATTACCATGGTTTCCAGAGGCTTTCATTTCATTTTTAGAGTTTCAAAAAATTGATTCTAACTTTTTGAGTTCTTTCCAGATTTTTCTTTCTTTTTTTTTTTGCATTTGTTCCTTTGTTTTGGCTAATGGACTTATGGCATCACTCTTATTTTCTCTGACGTCTTGTAACTATCTCTTGATTTGCCTGCATTACTTTTTTTCTACTTTGTTTTTTCCTTAGTGATAAAAAATAAGTGATTTCAGTTAGTGATTTCAGCACTTATTTTTTAAAACTTCCTTTCTTCTACTTTCTTTTTGGCTTTGACTTAATCTTCTTTTCTAAATCTTTTTCAGACAGAAATTTAGATCTTTGGCATTTCAACCTTTCTTTTCTTCCAGTATATATATTTAAGGCCAGAAATTTCCCTCTAAGTATTATTCCAAGAGTCTTTATTTGCTGTATCACTCATTATCTATGAGATAACAAAATTTTAGGGGGAAAGAGGAAGAACTAATAAAATATTTGACTAATTCTGAGTAACACAGAAAGCAGAAACAAGGAATATTAATCAAGTCCAATTGTAAGTTGTAGGATGGCAGGTATAATCCAATTGTATTAGTCACTATGCCATATATAAATGGACTCCATGTCTCAAGCAAGGTGAAGATAATGATCATCAAACTAGAAAAAAGTTTATATGCTACTTACAAGAGCATATGCTTTAAACTTGAGGGCTCATGGAGATTGAAGTAAACATAATAGGGAAAGACTAACCCTTGAAAATATCAGTGAAAGAATGCTGATAGAGCTGCACCTAACATTATGCAAAGTAAACTCAGGCAACAGTACCACTAAAAATCAAGACATTTCATCGTGTTAAAGGGATTAATCAAACTTAAAGTTATCACAAACCTAAATACACAGGTACCCAATAATCTCACAATATATGAATCCACAATAGCTGGAACGAGAAGAAAGAAGATCAACACATAACCAATGTGGACAATTTGACAAACTCAGTAATGAATAACATGAGAAGATAAAACCTGGGAAGAAAATATGTCTATATGGAACAACCAATACAAGATCCAATGGATATACAGAAAACATTGAACCCAACAACAGAATTACATTTCTTTTTCAAGTGCATGGGGTCACTTACCAAGATTAACCATATGGTGCCCCATAAAGAAGCCTCAGGAAATCTCATAAGATTAAGATTATTAAAATAATTCAGAGTACATTATCTGACCACAATGGAATTAAGCTAAGAGTCAGTAGAAAATCCCCAACTGCCTAGAAATTAAACAACTCATCTCTAAATAATTCATAGGTCAAGAGGAAATTACTCTTAAAATTATATTTTGAATTGAATGATAATGGAGATATGCCATGTGTGGGTCTCCCCAGCATCCAGCTAACCCAGACTTAATCCTTGCCCAGAGGTATACCTCTAGAAACCTGCTTCAGTGATAAGGCCTGTGTGTGTGTTCCGATTGGCCCATGTCCCTGTTTTGATACATGCTAACGTGCCCGAAGGGCGGCGGCCAAGAGGAGTTACCCCAAGTCCGAGGTCAGGGAGCAGCCGAGAGGAGCTACCCCGCGTCCGAGGCCAGGGGCGGCAGCCAGGAGGATCAATCCCATGTCCAAGGAGCGGTGGCTGCACGTGCACAGGAGGGCCAAGAGGAGCTATCCCGCGTAGAAGGTCAGGAAGGGCAGTGGTGAGGAGATACCCCTCATCCAAGGTAAGGAGCAGCAGCTGCACTTTGCTGGAGCAGCTGTGAAGAGATACCCCACCAAGGTAAGAGAAACCCAAGTAAGATGGTAGGTGTTGCAAGAGGGCATCAGAGCGCAGACACACTGAAACCATACTCACAGAAAACTAGTCAATCTAATCACACTAGGACCACAGCCTTGTCTAAGTCAATGAAACTAAGCCATGCCCGTGGGGCAACCCAAGATGGGTGGGATGTGGTGGAGAGATCTGACAGAATGTGGTCCACTGGAGAAGGGAATGGCAAACCACTTCAGTATTCTTGCCTTGAGAACCCCATGAACAGTATGAAAAGGCAAAATGAGAGGATACTGAAAGAGAAACTCCCCAGGTCAGTAGGTGCCCAATATGCTACTGGAGATCAGTGGAGAAATAACTCCAGAAAGAATGAAGGGATGGAGCCAAAGCAAAAAGAATACCCAGCTGTAGATTTGACTGGTGATAGAAAAAGGTCCAATGATGTAAAGAGCAATATTGCATATGAACTGGGATGTCAGGTCCATGAATCAAGGCAAATTGGAAGTGGTCAAACAGGAGATGGCAAGAGTGAATGTCGACATTCTAGGAATCAGCAAACTGAAATAGACTGGAATAGGTGAATTTAACTGAGATGACCATTATATCTACTACTGAGGACAGGAATCCCTCAGAAGAAATGGAGTAGCCATCATGGTCAACAAAAGAGTCCGAAATGCAATACTTGGATGCAATCTCAAAAACGACGGAATGATCTCTGTTCGTTTCCAAGGCAAACCATTCAATATCACAGTAATCCAAGTCTATGCCCCCAACAAGTAATGCTGAAGAAGCTGAAGTTGAATGGTTCTATGAAGACCTATGAGACCTTTTAGAACTAACACCCAAAAAAGATGTCCTTTTCATTATAGGGGACTGGAATGCAAAAGTAGGAAGTCAAGAAACACCTGGGGTAACAGGCAAATTTGGCCTTAGAATATGGAATGAAGCAGGGCAAAGACTAATAGAGTTTTGCCAAGAAAATGCACTGGTCATAGCAAACACCCTCTTCCAACAACACAAGAGAAGACTCTATACATGGACATCACCAGATGGTCAACACCGAAATCAGATTGATTATGTTCTTTGCAGCCAAAGATGGAGAAGCTCTATACAGTCAACAAAAACAAGACCAGGAGCTGACTGTGGCTCAGATCATGAACTCCTTATTACCAAATTCAGACTTAAATTGAAGAAAGTAGGGAAAACCACTAGACCATTCAGGTATGACCTAAATCAAATCCCTTATGATTCTACAGTGGGAGTGAGAAATAGATTTGAGGGCCTAGATCTGATAGATAGAGTGCCTGATGAACTATGGAATGAGGTTTGACATTGTACAGGAGACAGGGATCAAGACCATCCCCATGGAAAAGAAATGCAAAAAAGCAAAATGGCTGTCTGAGGAGACTTACAAATAGCTGTGAAAAGAAAAGAAGTGAAAAGCAAAGGAGAAAAGGACAGATATAAGCATCTGAATGCAGAGTTCCAAAGAATAGCAAGAAGAGATAAGAAAGCCTTCTTCAGCGATCAATGCAAAGAAATAGAGGAAAACAACAGAATGGGAAAGACTAGAGATCTCTTCAAGAAAATTAGAAATCCCAAGGGAACATTTCATGCAAAGATGGGCTCGAT
>NW_011494861.1:8391683-8391847 GCF_000754665.1 Bison bison bison
CACAGCCTTGTCTAAGTCAATGAAACTAAGCCATGCCCGTGGGGCAACCCAAGATGGGTGGGATGTGGTGGAGAGATCTGACAGAATGTGGTCCACTGGAGAAGGGAATGGCAAACCACTTCAGTATTCTTGCCTTGAGAACCCCATGAACAGTATGAAAAGGC
>NW_011494861.1:8392754-8396242 GCF_000754665.1 Bison bison bison
CTCATTGGAAAAGACTCTGATGCTGGGAGGGATTGGGGGCAGGAGGAGAAGGGGATGACAGAGGATGAGATGGCTGGATGGCATCACTGACTCGATGGACGTGAGTCTGAGTGAACTCCGGGAGTTGGTGATGGACAGGGAGGCCTGGCGTGTTGCGATTCATGGGGTCGCAAAGAGTCAGACACGACTGAGCAACTGAACTGAACTGAACCAGTGTCAAAATATCTCCTCCTCACTGGAGACACCACTGTGTATCTTCTATAGAACCAACACAGTACCATAAACCAGTGTTTGCCCTCAGTAAGTCTTTGTTGGCAGAAAATACCTATCATTAACCCCTCTGATTCTCCTTGGTAAGACTATGCTTGCAAGGTGGAAAATGTTCTTTTATTCTAAGAAGGAGAAGAATTTGAAGCTTTAGAAGTCTCTGGTCACCCTAGTAACTAATTCATGTTATTATTCATGCTTCTCAAACTCTTTTAAATCACCACCTCAAAGATACTTGACTTTCAAAGGACAGACTTCTTCCAAGTGGAAGTTTAATTTCAATTACTGTATCTGCAGTCCTATTCAAAATACCCTCAAGCAGCATACTTAACATAAAAGCCTGTTTAATTGCTAGCAAGTGGTAGAATAATCTTTTGAAACAATATAGCAAACATAATTAATTGAAATAATCTCAACGTGTTTCATGTGGTAATAACCACTTATGTAAGAGTAACACCATAGGAAAGAAAGACGGGAGAGAGGTGGTGGTGTATGTCTTAAGTGGCAAGCTTTACTAGTAATTCCTTCTACCCTTTCACCTGCTGGTCAATTTTGTATACTTCTGCACCATTTCAGCTGAATAAAATAATGAATCATTACCATATAAGCTGTTGGATGAATTGAATAATTGGCGGTGTACTTATTATCTTAGTCCTTTGAATTGAATGCATGAAACTAGAATTCAAAAACTGAAGCAGAAGAAAAAACTTCACTGGAAGGTATTTTTTCACAGGAACCAGGAAAACAACAGACTCATTCATTCATTCATAAATTCAAGACCCATCAAATTACTGATTTACACATGGAGTTCATGATTTTCTTTGACTCTACCACAAGGCCTTTCCCCTGGTGCTAGGAGAAATATCAACAACCTCAGATATGCAGATGATACCATTCTTATGGCAGAAAGTGATGAGGAAATAAAGAGCCTCTTGATGAAAGTGAAAGGGGAGAGTGAAAAGGCTGGCTTAAATCTCAACATTCAAAAAATGAAGATCATGGCACCCTGTCCCATCACTTCGTGGGAAATAGATGGGGAAACAATGGAAACAGTGACAAACTTCATTTTCTTGGACTCCAAAATCACTGTGGATGGTGACTGCAGACCCAAAATTAAGAAAACACTTTCTCCTTGGGGATAAAAGCTGTGACAAACCTAGATAGTGTATTAAAAATCAGAGACATCACTTTGCCAACAGTAGTCATGTATGGATGTAAGAGCTGGACCATAAAGAAGGTTGAGCTCTGGAGAATTGATGTTTTTGATCTGTGGTATTGGAGAAGACTCTGGAGAGTCCCTTGGACTGCAAGGAGATCAAACCAGTCAATCCTAAAGGAAATCAACTCTGAATATTCATTGGAAGGACTGATGCTGAAGCTCTAATACTTTGGCCACCTGATATGAAGAGCTGACTCATTGAAAAAGACTGTGATGCTGGGAAAGATTGAGGACAGGAGGAGAAGGGGCAACAGAAGATGAGACTATTGGCTGGCATTATTGACTCAATGGACGTGAATTTCAGCAGACTCCAGAAGATAGTGAAGGACAGGAAGCCTGGTGTGCTGCAGTCTGTGGAGTCACAAAGTTTGACAATGATTTGGTGACTGAACAGAACAACCACCACAAGGCCACCTAAACCTCGGCTTTGTCTGTCCCAGGCATTCTCTCCTGTTCTCCCTTAGATCCTTTGACAACTCTTTGTAAATAAGGAAGCCCAGGCTCAGCAGCGTGAACTCACTGCATGTCTTGCTAATGTTTGGTGCCTTACTGGGGTGCAAAGGGCACAGGTATCAGTGAGCTTTGGGTTTAAGGAAAGGCAGGAAGATGCGGCTGTTTTGATGGTACCTTGACCTTTATTTTATTAATGTGGACCTTTGTTAATGTCTTTACTGAGTTTGTTACAATAATTCTTCTGCTTTATGTTTTGGTTTTTTAGCCAAGAGGCATGTGGGATCTTAGCTCCCCAACTAGGGATCAAACTCACAAATTTTAGGGAAGGTGAAGTCTTAACCACTGGACTGCTAGGGAAATCCCTAGAACTTGTTTTCATCAATTGTGAGATGACAGACACATACAGAGACAGCTGTTTTTGAAAGAAGAGTTTATTACTCACTATTCCCAAGAGGAGGGGCCACATGTCGACTAAAAAAATGCACAACATGAGAGTTGCGAGTTAAGTTTATTTGGGGTGAAATAAGGACTGCAGCCTCAGAGACAGCACCTCAGATAGCTCTGATGAACTGCTTCAAAGAGGTAGTGGGAGAAGGTCAACATATAAGATTTCAGTGAAAGGAAGTTCAGTGAAATCAAGCACTTACTTTACAAAAGATATTCTGCTGGTCACAAAGAGCAGATGTCACTGTGAAGGGATTCAGTGTTTTTCTAGATATGAAGAGATGCAAGGATTGGGATTATGAAATCAGTTCCTGAAAATATCTAATTGTCTAAAGACCTGTTCCACCAGTTTCTCTGGAGCACAGAGAGCCTCACTCTCTACCCTGAGTTCCCTTCAGGGGGTGTTGAAGGTCACAGGGTTCAATCTCAGCAGAAGCAGAGAGCAAATGCTTTAGTTGCTGTTTATCAGTCACTGGCAATTGCTCTTGGCAAATGCCAGTAGGTATTTGACACACCCCATGCCATGTAGGGCCACATGGGCACCAGAGTTGGTCAGGAGGCAGGAGGGGCAAGGGCACTGCATAGTTTAGAGCCTTAATTGCAATTTACACAAGAAATGGATGAAGAATGGCCTACAATTTTAGGATTGGATAGTTTGAATTATCTCAAGGGTTCTGGGCTATCGAGGTGGTTTCTGGTTATCTGATAACTGGCCCTGAATGGATTTAGTGTAGGGGCTTGGCATATAAAAGTTAGATAAAGGAGGTTGATAGAGAGGAGGGCTTTGGACTGATTGATTTGTTTGTGAAAAATGTGCTTCCAGGCAAGTTGTTTTGGTCTCAAAATTAGAAGACCCTGGAGGGGGGTGTGGCGGGAAGGGGGGGTCTCTTACCTTGGTTTCTCCCAAGGTAAAAGAAACTCAAGTAAGATGGTAGGTGTTGCAAGAGGGCATCAGAGGCAAACACACTGAAACCATACTCACAGAAAACTAGTCAATCTAATCACACTAGGACCACAGCCTTGTCTAAGTCAATGAAACTAAGCCATGCCCGTGGGGCAACCCAAGATGGGTGGGATGTGGTGGAGAGATCTGACAGAATGTGGT
>NW_011494861.1:8398835-8399150 GCF_000754665.1 Bison bison bison
CTTCATGGGAAATAGATGGGGAAACAGTGGAAACAGTGTCAGATTTTATTTTTTTGGGGCTCCAAAATCACTGCAGATGGTGATTGCAGCCCTGAAATTAAAAGATGCTTACACCTTGGAAAAAAGTTCTGACCAACCTGGATAGCATATTCAAAAGCAGAGACATTACTTTGCCAACAAATGTCCGTCTAGTCAAGGCTATGGTTTTTCCAGTGGTCATGTATGGATGTGAGAGTTGGACTGTGAAGAAAGCTGAGTGCCGAAGAATTGATGCTTTTTAACTGTGGTGTGGGAGAAGACTCTTGAGAGTCCCTT
>NW_011494861.1:8399250-8403202 GCF_000754665.1 Bison bison bison
TTTTTTTTTTTCAGTTCTCTATTTTTATCTCTCAGTTTTCTTCAGTGTTGGCTTTATTCTTTTTAGAATCATTCCATTTTCATGGCATTCAGTGACAACTGACTGCTTATCTGAATCCATATCAGACTTACAGTTTTTGAACTCAGAGCCACAATAAAACTAATGAAAATCATCTCTTTCCTGATAGTTCTAGCACATTCCCTCAGCAGCCTCTGATGAGTTCGTAGGTCATCTTCCCACATCTTTGACATGGTCTTTAGTATAGGAGACTCTTGTAATAAGTACCCCATGAGAAAGAGTAGGAGGAGATATTGGAAAGAATCCTGCACAGACACAAATGAGATGCCCAGTCTATCGTTGTAAGAAATACTTGTTTTGATAGATAGTTAGATGTGGTAGCTAAAGGGTAAAGGAGAGAGAGGTGGCCAAGGTACCAACATATGTTATGTATTGAGTGTTTTGTTGTTGTTGTTTAGTTGCTCAGTTGTGTCTGATTCTTTGCAACACCATGGACTATAGCCTGCCAGGTTTCTCTATCCCTGGGATTCTCCAGGCAGGAATACGGGGGTAGATTATCATTTTCTTCTCCAGGGTCTCTTCCCCACCTAAGGATTGAACCTGCATCTCCTGCATCACAGGTGGATTACTTACCATTGAGCCACAGGTTAGCATGTGCCAGATTTATGGTGAGCATGTAACATGTAGTGTGTTGTATCATTTAATATTCACAAGATCCCTATGAGGTAAGATCAATTGTTACCCACATTTTAGAAATAAAAACCATGAGACACAGTGAATAAGTGATAGAGCTCGGATTCAAAAGCATGAAGATGAATCCAAAGCCAGGATCCTTTGAAGTCACCAAGCTGAAGCTAGTTTAAGCATCAGGAGAGATGATACCATTTATTTGGAAAATGAACAGTGCTATTGGGTCTTGGTGGTAGAGCAGAGAATCAAGCTACTCTTGGACATGGTAGGTTTGAAATGTCTTTGTGCATCATGAGAAGAAAGATCTATGTGTATGGAGTGAAAAAAAGCGATCTGGGAAACAAATTTGGAGGCATTGAAGCTGTGGGCATGCCTGAGCTCTTCTGGAGAGAGGAACTGGTGAGAGAGAGCAAGGCAATTGATAACAAATCTTGGGTACTTCCAACATTTCATGGCAAATTAGAGGAGAAAAAGAAGAATTTTACAAGGACAGAAAAAGAAAGAAAGAAAAATCTAATTAACAGAGGATGTTTCTGAAAGAAGGGAGGGTCTGTAGCACCAAATACTCCAACAAGATGAAAATTAGAAGTGGTCCATTGGCTTGAGGAGCATGGTTAAAATAATAAAAACTAGCTTTCTGAGTGGTGGAAGGTAAACTAGATCAAAATGGATGGAGGAGTAAATATGCATGTGTGTAAATAAATTGACTTAGTAAGTAAAAACAGACTTTTCAGAAGGTGTGCAGAAACAAAATAGGGTTTACCAATGAAAGTGGGTGGAGATGGAAAGGGGTAACATTTAACATGTTAGAAACCAGTGGATTCAATTTGAATACGAAGTACCAGTGTAAAACACTGTATGTGAACAGTATGAAAAGGCAAAAAGTTATGACACTGAAAGATGAACTTCCCAGGTCAGTAGGTGCCCTATATGTTACTGGAGGGGAATGGAAAAATAACACCAGAAAGAGTGAAGAAATGGAGCCAAAGCAAAAACAATGCCCAGTAGTGGATGTGACTGATGATGGAAATAAAGTCCAATGCTGTAAAGAGCAATATTGTGTAGGAACATGGAATATTAAGTCCATGAATCAAGGTAAATTAGAAGTGGTCAAATGGGAGATGGCAAGAGTGAAAATGACACTTTAGGAATTAGTGAGTTAAAATGAACTGGAATGGGTGAATTTAACTTAGATGACCATTATACCTACTACTGTGGACAAGAATCCCTGAGAAGAAATGGAGTGGCCTTCACAGTCAACAAAAGAATACGAAATGCAGTGTTTGGGTGCAATCTCAAAAATGACAGAATGATCTCTGTTCATTTCCAGGGCAAACTATTCAATATCATGGTAATCCAAGTCTATGCCCCAACCAGTAATGCTGAAGAAGCTGAAGTTGAAATGGTTCTATGAAGACCTACAAGACCTTTTAAAACTAACACCCAAAAAAGATGTCCTTTTCATTATAGGGGACTGGAATGCAAAAGTAGAAAGTCAAGAAACACCTGGAGTAACAGGTAAATTTGGCCTTGGAGTACAAAATTAAGCAGGACAAAGGCCAACAGAGTTTTGCCAAGAGAACCCACTGGTCATAGCAAACACACTCTTCCAACAACACAATAGAAGACTCTACACATGGACATCACCTGGACATCACCAGATGGTCAATACTAAAATCATATTGATTATATTCTTTGCAGCCAAAGATGGAGAAACTCCATACAGTCAGCAAAAACAAGACCAGGAGCTGACTGTGGCTCATATCAAGAACTCCTTATCGCAAAATTCAGACTTCAATTGAAGAAAGTAGGAAAAACCACTAGACCATTCAGGTACGACCTAAATCAAATCCCTTATGATTATACAGTGGAAGTGAGAAAGAGATTCAAGGGATTACATCTGATAGACAGATCTAATCTACAGAGGAGGTTCGTGACATTGTACAGGAGGCAGTGATCAAGACCATCCCCAAGAAAAAGATGCAAAAAGGCAAAATGGTTGCCTGAGGAGGCCTTGCAAATAGCTGAGAAAAGATGAGAAGTAAAATGCAAAGGACAAAAGTAAAGATATACCCATCTGAATGCAGAGTTCCAAAGAATAGTGAGGAGAAATAAGAAAGCTTTCCTCAGTGGTCAGTGCAAAGAAATAGAGGGAAATAATAGAATGGAAGAGACTTGAGAGTTCTTCAAGACAACTAGGGATACGAAGGGAACATTTCATGCAAAGATGGGCACAGTAAAGGACAGAAATGGTATGAATCTAACAGAAGCAGAAAATATTAAGAAGATGTGGCAAGAATACACAGAACTATACAAAAAAGATCATCATGACCCAAGTAACCATGATGGTGTGATCACCAACACTGGAATGTGAAGTCAAGTGGGCCTTAGGAAGCATAACGATGAACAAAGCTAGTGGAGGTGATAGAATTCCAATTGAGCTATTTTGAATCCTAAAAGATGATGCTATTAAAGTGCTGCACTCAATATGCCAGCAAATTTGGAAAACTCAGCAGTTTCCACAGGACTGGAAAAGGTCAGTTTTCATTCCAATCCCAAAGAAAGGCAACGTGAAAGAATGTTCAAACTACTGCACAATAGCACTCATCTCACACGCTAGTAAAGTAATGCTCAAAATTCTCCAAGCCAGGCTTTAGCAATATGTGAGCCATGAACTTCCTGATGTTCAAGAAGGATTTATTAAAGGTGTAAGAACCTCAAATTGCCAACATTCATTGGATCATCAAAAAAGCAAGAGAGTTCCAGAAAAACATCTATTTCTGCTGTATTGACTATGCCAACGCCTTTGACTCTGTGTATCACAGCAAACTGTGGAAAATTCTGAAAGAGATGGGAATACCGGACCACCTCACTTACTTCCTGAGAAATCTGTATGTAGGTCAAAAAACAATAGTTAGAACTGGACATGGAACAACTGACTGGTTCCAAATCGGGAAAAGAGTACGTCAAGGCTGTATATTGTCACTATACTTATTTAACTTACGTGCAGAGTACATCATGACAAATACCAGGCTGGATGAAGCACAAGCTACAATCAAGATTGCTGGGAGAAATATCAATAACCTCAGATATGCAGATGATACCACCCTCATGGCAGAAATCAAAGAAGAACTAAAGAGCCTCTTGATGAAAGTGAAAGAGGAGAGTGAAAAAGTTGGCTTAAAACTCAACATTCAGAAAATGAAGATAATGGCATCCAGTTCCATCACTTCATGGCAAATAG
>NW_011494861.1:8403302-8466578 GCF_000754665.1 Bison bison bison
CCTCTTGATGAAAGTGAAAGAGGAGAGTGAAAAAGTTGGCTTAAAACTCAACATTCAGAAAATGAAGATAATGGCATCCAGTTCCATCACTTCATGGCAAATAGATGGGGAAACACTGGAAACAGTGAGAGACTCTATTTGGGGGAGGGGGGCTCCAAAATCACTGCAGTTGGTGACTGTAGCCATGAAATTAAAAGACACTTACTCCTTGGAAGATAAGCTATGACCAAACTGGACAGCATATTAAAAAGCAGAGACATTACTTTGCCAACAAAAGTCTGTCTAGTCAAAGCTATGGTTTTTCCCACAGTCATGTATGGATGTGAGACTTGGACTATAAAGAAAGCTGAGCACTGAAGAATTGATGCTTTTGAATTGTGGTGTTGGAGAAGACTCTTGAGAGTCCCTTGGACTTCAGGGAGGTCCAACCAGTCCATTCTAAAGGAAATCAGTCTGAATATTCATTGGAAGGATTGATGTTGAAGCTGAAACTCCAATACTTTGGCCATCTCTTGCGAAGAACTGACTCATTGGAAAAGACTCTGACTCTGGGAAAGATTGAGGGCAGGAGGAGAAGGGGACAACAGAGGATAAGGTGGTTGAATGGCATCACTGACTGGATGGACATGAGCTTGAGCAAGCTCTGGGAGTTAGTGATGGAGAGTGAAGCCTGGTGTACTGCAGTCCATGGGGTCACAAAGTGTTGGACATGACTGAGTGACTGAACTGAACGGATCAGTGTAAAGTATGTTTTTTCTTTTTTTTTCTTCTTTCCAAAAACATGCATTTTCTGACCTTGTCCACTGAAAGAGCTTTGGAGCAATGATGACCCAAAAGTAAGAAACATTCTGCCATACAGATTGTGGTTGCTAGCTACCATTTCCCCCTAAAAGGAACCGGATAGTCTTACAGAAATGACTATTTCCAGGTATGAAGTAT
The DNA here is from genome assembly GCF_000754665.1 of Bison bison bison. NCBI lineage: Eukaryota > Metazoa > Chordata > Mammalia > Artiodactyla > Bovidae > Bison > Bison bison. The sequence continues at coordinate 8,404,242 of NW_011494861.1, forward strand.
AAAACATTTGTACATGTCTGGGACACCTTATTCTTGAAAGCAAGAAAGATTTCAAAGACCCATGGTTCATTCCAAAAGGACATAGGTGTCAAAAGAAGGGGCTCTCTGGCCAACGATGAGACAGTTCAGGGCATTGGTAAGACTGTTAATAAAATAGTGTGCTGAGGAATCTGTAAAGAGAGAGAAAAGTAAGAAGGGAGAGGAAAGTGAGTTGAGAGGAATTGGGAATGGTAAGTAGACCAGAGGTTCTGTTGAGAACTTGAGGCACATTGAATACAGGAGATGGAAGATAGAAAAGGCTTTGACTATAGAGAGAGTTTTGAGAAGTGATTGGGTCCAGATAAATCCAATGATGACAATGCCTAAAGGATAAAATCAGGTACAAGCCAAGAGTGGTTGGAGAATATAAGTAAAGAGACCTGATCAGCTTGGCTGCTATGGCAAGATCACAGGATGAGGATTCTAAAAGCAGACATTTGTTTTCTCAGAACTCTGGTGGTCAGAGTCCAGATCAAGTGCTGTTAGGGCTGGTTTCCTGTGAAGACTCTCTTCCTGGCTTGCAGATGGCCACCTATTTGGTGTGTCCTCACGTGGCCTCTTCTCTGTGCATGAGAGGTAAAAGAGAGAACACTAGAGTATTTTCTCTCTCTCTCTCTCTCTTTTTATAAGAACATCCATTCTTTCAGGATGGGCTTCCCTTGTGGCTAAGATGGTAAAGAACCTTCCTGCAATGCAGGAGACCCAGTTTGGTCCCTGAGTAGTGAAGATATCCCCTGGAGAAGGAAATGGCTACCTACTCCACTGTTCTTACATGGAGAATTCCATACACAGAGGAACTTGGCAGGCTACAGTCCATGTGGTGGCAGAAAAGTTTGACATGATTTAGTGACTAACACTTTCACACATTCTTTCAGATTAGGGCCCTACCTTTATGTCCTCATTTAACCTCCCTAAAGGTCTTCTCTCAACATACAGAACCATTGCAGGGGATGAGGGGAGGGTAAGAGCTTCATCCTAAGAGTTAGAGGGTGCTGGGGACACAATGCTGTCCGTAACAGAAGGCAAGGGATACAGAGGTAAGTGGATTGGATGGGATTTGTGATGAAGGATAAATACAAAAAGTGGGCCAGGAGACGAAGACTTGGGTCAATCAGAGTGAGTGACTAGGACTTTGAAGGTGGAGAACAGTTTAACAAAGTATCAGGGATTCAGGAAACTAGAACATTTTACAAGAGATTGGAGATACCTGAAGTCTGTAATGAAGGCTGAAGAAGAGGTCCTGAGACTTCTTTAGGGCATGAGAGTAAATTGTCCCTCAGATTGTGCTGAGAATACAGTGGGAATTTGTGCTGCAAGTGCTTATGTGCTCAGCTGCCCCCACTCTATTGGAGCCATGCAGCTTAAGTTGGTAGAACAGAAGTAATTCACATCTTCCTCGTCAACATGATCTGAAATCCCCCCTTGAAAACCTTGCCAAGTTTGGTGGAGTAAGTTTAAGAATGAGATATGGAGATGAAGAACCTCTTTCTCCCCACATACGTCACCCAACCTTTCATCATTCTTGATTGTTATTCCCTCCTGAGTGCTGGTGATATTTAGAAGTCTGGGCCATGTTTTCTGTAGCAATTATGTGAATTTAGTTAAATGGCCTCACTGTTTACAAATGCTGGTCCAAGCAGAGAGGTGTCAGGAGGCATCTCTTAATTATGCTGCTGTGGGCAAACTGCTGGGAGTTGGGATGTACAATTTGGCTTCCTGGTTTATTCCCTTTCTGACTTTCTTTCAATATAAAGAAGGCACATGAGCAATTTCTGTGCCTATGAAGTATTTTCCAGCATTAATTATTTTTGTTATTAGCTTCACTCCATCGCTATCATTCATCAAACTAATTTCTTTGAAGTATGAGGATGAAATTTCAAATGGGATGTTCAGGTCCTTCTAATTGCACTTGAAGTAAGAGTTATCTGTGAGTCTCTTGTTTGGAAGCATGGGGGTCTTCTGCCATACAAGATAAATCAAAACCTAGGCATCACTGAGCCTTTTTTTTTTTTTTTTAGCAAAGCACCATGGAAAAGGAAATGAGGGTGAAAAGTGACAAATCAACACAATTAAATCTGAAATAGCTGGCTTCCAAAATAAATTCATTCTTCTGAGTCAACATTGTTTTGATGTTTAGATTAGCTTTGTTTTTCAAACCCATGTTTTCCCCAAACTGATTATTTTCAGTATTTTGCACACACTTGCAAATTTCCAACAGAATGTTAATATCCTCGACCTGTTTCATGAGTCAATCTGTATTGCAGAGCAGACTCATCAGTGCCAGCAATCACAAGAGATGGTCAAGAATGGTGATGAAAAGGGTTTCACCTGTTTCCACATGTCCCTCTGTTCTTCCAGATCCTCAGTTTCACTACCAGCATTCAAGGGGCAGAGCAAATGTGATAAGTCCTGTGCCTAAGCAGCTCACAGTCCAGAGAGAGTGAGTAAATAATGTAAATAATGGCCAGATATGTGAGTACTATGTAATGTACTCACATATCTGTAATGTGAGTACTTTATAATGGCCAGATATGTGAGTACCTACACATATCTGGCCATTATAAAGAGGAAGACAGTGAGAAGGACAAAGGGGAAGGTAGACATCCAGCTTCAGCCAGGGGATTCAGGACAAGCTTCACAGTGGAGGAGTCCTTGGAAGTGGATTTTAGAGTGTGCATAGCAGTTGACTTCCAGTTGGGGAGGTCTCCTGATTGCCAACTTGGGTTGTGTCAAGTCTCTGGAGGATTGAGACTAAAAATTCAAGGTGCTATGGGATTTTTCACTTTCTGCCTATTCTTGAGAATCCCCTGGACAACAAGGAGATCAAACCAGTCAATCCCAAAGGAAATCAACCCTGAATACTCATTGGAAGGACTGATGTTGAAGCTCTAATACTTGGACCACTGATGTGAAGAGCCAATTCACTGGAAAAGACTCTGATACTGGGAAAGATTGATGGTAGAAGGAGAAGAGGGTGACAGAGGATGAAATGGTTGTATGGCATCACAAATTCAATGGAAATGAACTTGAGTGAACTCCAAGGATAATAAGGGACAGGGAGGCCTGGCACGCTGCAGTCCCCAGGATCACAGAGTCATACATGACTAACTGAATAATAACAGCAACCTGGTGAGAACCTTTTGTCCATCTCATAAAAGCCTTTCCATGTCTCACTATGAGTAGGTTACAGCTTTGGAAGTGACTTGTGGGATTTTTCCACACAGTCCAGAATAACTTGCTCTACAGATGCTTGAGGCTAATCTCTTGAATGACATAATTTAATAATCAGAAAAAGATGAGTGAATTTGTTATTCTGGGAGTTTTGTGGGAAAAAAATAGAGTCAGGTTAGAGTTCATTTTATATTAATTGCAACTCCTATAGGGGAGAGAGAATGAAAGATACTGGAAGACTGATGGCTTCCTTGACAGAAGTAGGCTCAGCTCAAGAACCCATAAGGATCTCTCTTACCCTGATTTCATCTGATGACATGAAGACAGTTTCTGTGTCCAGCAGAGTGCTAATGCCTGGGTGTGTATGTATGTTTTATAATACTATACTCAGGGAGATAACATGCTTCTGAGGCTGAGATGGATACTGCCTTTTCCTGTTCCTCCTCCTGACATGTTGGAAGACTGTGGTATAGAAAATATATATATATTTGGCCTTTTTATCCAGTTTCTGATACAGAGATCTTAAAACTCTTGATTAATAAGAGTATCTTTTGTTTGCTAAAGAGATGGCTCATGATGAGCCCCTAGACAGCATAGATGAGGACTGGTCACCAGGAAAATCAGCCAAGTGATTAGTGGTTACAATTTTCAGTCCAACCCCATGGGTAGAGGGGCTAGAGATTGAGTTCAGTGACCAATGGCCAATAACTTAATCAATCATGTTTATCTAATGAAACCTCAATTTAAAAATCGGAAGTGAAGTTCAGAGAGCTTCTGATCAATGAACACATTAAAGTGTTGGTGACTTGCCCAGAGAAGGCATGGAAGCTCCATGGCCACCTGCTCTTATATCTTATATCTCTCCCATTGAACTGTTTGTGAGTTGTATCCTTTATAATAAAACTGTAGGAGCAAGTATAGTGCTTTTCTGGGTTCTGGAGTCGTTCTAGCAAGTTGTTGAGTTTGAGAGGGCATTGTAGTAATCCCCAAATTTGTATTCTGCTCAGGAGAAGTTCATGTCACCTGAGGACTCCATTTGCAGTTGAGATCTGAAGTGAGGGGAGGTCTTGTGGAATTAAGCCCTTAACCTGTACGGTATGTCCCTAAGACAATACTTTGTTGACGCGATGTGAAGAGCCAACTCATTGGAAAAGGCCCTGATTCTGAAAAAGACTGAAGGCAGGAGGAAAAGGGAATGATAAGATGAGATGGTTGGATGGCATCACTGACTCAGTGGACATGAGTTTGAGCAAGCTCCAGGAGGTGGTGAAGGACAGGGAAGCCTGGCATGCTGCAGTCCGTGGAGTCGCAAAGAGTCAGACACGGCTGAGCAACTGAACAACAACAAACCTGTAGGGTCTGAGTAATTCCAGGTAGTTAATTACAGAAGTGAATTGAATTATTGGAAACACAGCTGGTGTCAGAGAATTGACTGTTTTTGGAAAACACACACACACCATTTATATTTGTGACAGGGTGCAGGAGACCAGCTAAAGAGGCCATTAAACTCATGATCCTTCTCCAGATGTTAGTCATAAATGCTTTTGTTTGGGGACATATCTATATACAGTCAGACAAAGACTTTGACATGGTAACCCTTTTGTTGTTGTTGTTTTGTTCTTGAGAAAGAGAGCTATGAAAACACATCATGTCTAATGACAGCAGTGAATCCTTGAAGTTTACAATATAGAACATGGAGACTTAAGAAAGATCGTCCAAAAAGCCCCATCCTCTGATGGCCAATGGACCAGTCAGAATAACAATTTCTAAGCTGAAATTAATGAAATGAGAGAATTGCAATGATTTTAAGATCTTTGGAGAAGTATTTCTAAGTACATCACTCTCTGAGCAGTGTTAGAAATACTCTTATATGAATACAGATATTATCTCAGAGTAGGGAGACATGCTGTGGTGTGTCTGAATCACCCCACATCTTTGCTCTGCTCAACTGCTTCTGAAATGTTTATCTGCAATACTATTAAGAAGCCTCTGAGAAAGAGTTGCTGGTGATTGCTAACACACTGCTTTCTCTCTGCTCACTAAGGAGAGATTACGGTTTTCTTTGTAGGTCAGTTCACAAACCTCAAAAAACTAATAAGCTTGGAGCAAAACTCCAGTGGGGAAATGTTTACTTTTTGTTCTTAAACCATCATAGCTGGTTTTATTAACACAGCCCTCATCTGCAAAAGCTTTGTACGCTAATGTGCAGAAGAGATCAGAGCCAGCACACGACTTGTCATGCTCCATAAAAATTTTATGGAAAATAAAATGCACTGTTCAGAAGATCAATACTGTTATTCTCTCTCAGCAAACTGTGAATTATTGTTTTCATAAAATAATAATAATGCCAGCATATTGATATTGAATGGGGAATTGAGTCTGTTGTCAAAAATAAAGTCATATTTAGTCTTTTAATGTCTTCTTGGATAAACACCCACGTCAGAAACCTGGGCATCTGTCACTCTCTAAGGATAATGTGAACCAGAAATCATTTTGCTGCCATGTCCTTTGTTATTTCAGCAGCAGCATTGCTCCTGTGTGCATGACTTATTTCTAAATGGGTAGAAGCTAAGAGTCCATACTGGCCACCCCACGGTGTTGAGAAGCTCTAGAGAATTGTGTGTGTAGAGGGAGAAGAAGATGGAAGAGAAAAGTACCAGAGGACTGGGAGAGATGTGGCTGATGATCTCCAAGGTCACTTTTAGCCCTAATACTACCATAGCCAGGGTCATGCTCATGTCACGGAAAGAGCATGACAGCCACATGGCCTGATATCCATCAGTGGCATGGTGGGCAAACTACCTATCTGAGATGCAGCTCTGCTCAGGAATGTTCTTTCTCCAGGATCATTCTCTGTACATCCCTCAGGCTGACTGGAGAGGATACACATTCACTGTCTGGACCTGGCTTCTTCTGTGTGAACCTCATTACCACATTCACTCAGTGTCCTTGTTTCTTCATGCTGATGACCAAAAACTCTGGCTCTGAATAACTTTGGCCTCTGCCAGTTGAAAAGTCACAATGTTTAGACGGATTGAACACCTTGGTGTTAATGTTGGCATTAAATGATGGCCATCTACATAATTTCTACATCTGCCATGTAGGAATCTCTCCTGCTGCCATTTCTCCATCCCAGCTGATATCCAGCTGCAGAAGGCCACTTCTGAAGCCTCCCAACTGGCAGGTATGTGGAGCCTGGAGTGGGAAACCAAGGTGGATGCCTTGGGGCTCTTGGTTGTGATAAGTTGTGCAGAATATGGTGCTTTCTAGGCTGACAAGAGCCCATCAGAGGGACCCTGGGATGAGGACTGATCAGCACATTTTCCTTAGAGGAAGGAGGAGCTACAGCCTGGTGTGTCATCCCTTGGGCGTGCTGGCACCCAGATCCACAAAGGGCTGGGGAACAGGTAAACGAAGGGCAGAGGGACTGCAGCCCCAGAAACTCCAACCTTGGAGCCCAAGAAGGCTGGGATGAAAGAGCCCTGCCTTTGTGCTTAGTTCCCAGATAGGGAGCTGATGCCTTGCCACCTGCTGCCCAGCAGTTGCAGCCATGAGCTGTTAAAGAAAAATAATAATGCATCCGAAGGATCTGCACCCAGTGTGAGGAAGAAACAGAGCACCCCAGATTGGTGGCGTCTAGGGAGCTGAGACACAGGAGAGCAAGCTGCATAAAACAACAAAGGGCAATAAGATTAAATTACACCATAAGCAGACCTTCTGGAAAACAACAAATTAACATAATATGTTTCTTTAATTAGATGACTCTGTAGATGAAATTTAGAACCCAACTTAGTGGCCTAAAGGAGAGGTCACATAGTAGGGGTCACAGGCCAAATATGGCCCATTATCTGTTTTTGTAAATAAAGTTTTGTGGGAACATCATCATGTCCATCAACTTGTGGACATGCGTTTGTGTCTGCCTTTGCATTGTAACAGCAGATTTGAGTGGTTGGAACAGACTGCATGGCCCACAAAGCCTAGAATATTTACCACCTGACTTTTTTCAGGAAAGTTTGCCGACCCTTGGGCTATAAGATGAAAGGAATTTCTCAAGACCCAACAAAAAGCCAGAAATGGAAATACTAACAAAAACAGCAGGAGATGTGGAATATCCATCCAAAACAGTAATATAAGAATACCGAGAGTTCCAGAAAAAGAACAAAATCAGGCAAAAGAAGATAATAAAATAATTCTTATGTAAGTCATAGAAGTCAGTTTCCAGGTGACAGGTGGAAGGTGTTTATCATGAGGAATCTTTGCTTCATTCATAGCTCTGACCTAAGTGCCTGAGGCAATGGTGTCCAGAAACTATCTATTCTGCGGGATTTCTTCTCATTCTTTCCCCAATATGCCCTCCACCTTTGCCCAACTTTTCTCTTTTCCAGGAAACTGACCTGGAGGAAACGAATACATGATCCTTAGATCTTTTCTATCCTTCTTTCTCTCTCTCTCTCTCTCTTTTTTTTTTTTTTTTTTGCTTCTCTTATTCCTGTTAGATTCTGCCAAGGAGTGGGGAGGGCAGCAGCAGGTCAGAGGGAAGTTGGCCAAGAGACAGTAGCTACTGCCAGGGCGTCTTCTCCATACAGCTCTTTTCAGGTTCCTGTAATTCACCTCTCCAGCTGTGTGGTGCTAACAAAACCCCCATACTCCACAACCCATGTTCCTGTTATCTTGCCTCACCTTTGTACATGCTCCCTTAATCTCCCTGACCCCCAGCTCAAGTTTGACATCTATTTACTGGTGAGATCCTGACATACACAATCGTTTATTGTGGTGAAATATCCATAGCATAAGATTGATTATACCAGCCATTTCAAGTATACAATTCAGCAGCATTAGGTACATTCATGGTGTTGTACAATCTTCACCAAAAAGATCCATCTCCAGATCTTTTTCACCTTCCCAAGCTGAAACTGCTGCTGCTGCTGCTGCTAAGTCGCTTCAGTCGTGTCCGACTCTGTGCGACCCCATAGACGGCAGCCCACCAGGCTCCCCCATCCCTGGGATTCTCCAGGCAAGAACACTGGAGTGGGTTGCCAAGCTGCAACAGTCTGCTTTAAACATGAACTCCTTGTCCCACCTCTCCCAGTCCTTGGCAGCCTGCATTCTTCTCTCAGTCTGAATTTTGACTACCATAGGTACTAATATAGGGGAATCATCACACATTTGTTCTGTTGTGTGTCGCTTATTTCACTTAACATAATGTCTTCAAGGTTCACCTATGTTGTATCATGTGTCAGAATTTCCTTTCTTTTTAAAGCCGAATAATATCTCATTGTTTCTATCTTTTGGCTATTATAAATAATGCTGCTATGAACGTGGGTATACAAATATCTGGGTCCTTACTTCCAATTCTTTGGGGCATATTCCCAGAAGTGAGATTGCTGGACATTTTTGATCTATTTATTAAATGAATGAATGTGCTAAAGAAAGATTTAAGGAGATAAAATTTTAAAAGTTAATAAGTTCTAAGTAGGATTAATGGAAAAGAAAATACTCTTTGTAAAATTCCTAGTTCCAAGGATAAGAAAAAAAAATCACATGTTTTCAATGAGGAAAAATAAAATAGACAAAAAAGAAAAAAGAGATTTGCCTTCTGGCTCTAATGCACAAGCTTGAATTAGACAAAGCTCCCACAGAGAACTACAAAAGCTGAATTAATAAAATTAATAAATATATTTAGGGAAGTTCTTGCAGAGCTACCAAGGGAACCAGGACTTGAGGAGCAAAAATAATGGCAAAGAGGGAAACGTAGTGGGAAGGGGCTGAGTATTTGCTTTTACTTTTCACCTTGAGATCTTTACCAATTGTAAGCAGTGGCCCAGAAGATGTGAATCTAACAGAAAATAGCCAGAGGATAAGCAACTGATCAGATCTTTTGACATTCTCTTGTTGGTGAGGAGATAAAGGTAAATTTCAAGACTTGACAGGGTGTTTGTAGTAAGCATACCAAATTTTCACTAGGACTTCTGCAATCTAGTCAATAAAACTAAGAATAAAACAGAAATTGACCAGCATTTATCAAACTGACCCCAGTTCAGAATAAGCATGACCACTAGTTGGTTTAAGGTGTTCAGTTCAGTTCAGTCGCTCAGTCGTGTCCGACTCTTTGCAACCCCATAGACTGCAGCACACCAGGCTTCCCTGTCCATCACCAGCTCCCAGAGCTTACTCAAACTCATGTCCATCCAGTCGGTGATGCCATCCAACCATCTCATCCTCTGTCGTCCCCTTCTCCTCCCACCTTCAATCTCTCCCAGCATCAGGGTCTTTTCAAATGAGTCAGCTCTTCGCATGAGGTGGCCAAAGTATTGGAGTTTCAGCTTCTATGTCAGTCCTTCCAATGAACACCCAGGACTGATCTCCTTTAGAATGGACTGGTTGGATCTCCTTGCAGTCCAAGGGACTCTCAATAGTCTTATCCAACACCACAGTTTCAAAAGCATCAATTCTTCTGTGCTCGGCTTTCTTTATAGTCCAACTCTCACATCCAAACATGACCACTGGAAAAACCATAGCCTTGACTAGATGGACCATAAATATTGAAAATCAGTGATCTAAGTATCAATATCAAGAAGTTAGAAAAATGGAAGGAAATAGAAAAAATTATAAAAATAAAAATACATGCATCATGTGCATGTATACATATAGAGAAAGAAAATCAACAATGACAAAAATTAGTTACTGGAAAAGACTAATAAAATGAATAAATCTCTAGCAAGATTAATTGAGAAGAATAAAGAAAGCACAAATCACCATTATCAGATTGAAAGAAAAGATCATCTTACAAAAAATAAAAATAAAATATTTTGAGCCACTTTATGCCAATAAATAAGAAAATGTAGATTAAATGGAAGAATTTCTTTAGAAGCAAAATTTACTATATTTACAAGGAGAAATCTTGTGCCAAAGGAGAAACCTTTATGCCAAAACCATAGAGGAAATTTACAAGACAAGAAAATCATAAGAGAAGGCAATGGCACCCCACTCCAGTACTCTTGCCTGGAAAATCCCATGGACGGAGGAGCCTGGTAGGCTGCAGTCCATGGGGTCGCTAAGAGTCGGACATGACTGAGCGACTTCACTTTCACTTTTCACTTTTATGCATTGGAGAAGGAAATGGCAACCCGCTCCAGTGTTCTTGCCTGGAGAATCCCAGGGACGGGGGAGCCTGGTAGGTTACCGTCTATGGGGTCACACACAGTCAGACACGACTGAAGTGACTTAGCATAGCATAGCATAGCATAGCACAAGGATAAAAATAAAATATTAATAGATGTATAACTGAGAAAAAAATTCAATCAGTAATTCAAACTTTCTTGCAAAGAAAACTCCAGGACCAGATGGCTATAACAGTAAATGCTTCCAAATATTTAAGAAAGAAATAGCTCCAATACTGCAATATTGTGCAAACTTTTACCGAGAAAACAGAACACCATCAAAATTGGTTATCAGATCTGCATAACTTTGATGCCAAAACCACAGAGGAACTTTACAAGACAGGAAAATTATAAGATGGGTTTTCCATTGCTGACAGTGATTAATTAACTACTACAAGAATTTTCCCTCTTGTCATAAAAGACAAAATAAATGAAAGAACAATTTTTAGATATTGGACACAGGAAGCACATGGCTGTGATCCCTGAGAGAATGGTAACAAAGTAAGCCATGGGATTGTGCCAGCATGGTCTCAGCACAGTCTGAGGCATTTTCCAGTCAATAGTACAGGAAGGGTCAATCCAAATAGAACACAACATGCTCATTGAATTGAGGATAAAAAAATTGGAGTTAACAGAAGCTGAGACAGCTAGAAATAGTAAGGCAAGACAACAGAGAGGAGGTAGCTGCAGAGAGAGAGATAGAGAGACCCAGAGATCTGCAGAAGGTCCCATAGATATGCATCTGAGTGCAGACTGGCATACGTGTGGAATGGAACCCCATAAGGCTGAGAGAAAGAGGGAAAGAAAAAAATGAAACTAAAAAGTAATAAGCTAAAACCTTCTTGCAACACACACAAGGCTGGAAATAGTTTGTGTTTCTTCCAACCAGAGTGAAGAGACACTGTCACATATACAGCATTAGGTAGCGTTCTCAGACATGATTGTTTCAGAACACAAATGAAATAAAGCTAGACTGCATTCTGTCCCAGACACCCTGACAGAGTCCTAAGGCAGAAGCGATAGAGATGTTGAAATTAGGAGATAAAGACATTAAAATGACTAAAAATGACTACTTAAGTATGCTACAGATGCTCCAGAATGAAGGAGTTACAATGAGGGGAAGCATGAAAGTTTTTAAAGAAATCTAATTTAAGCTATAGAGATGAAAAACACAATAACTTCCATGAAAGATATACTAGGTTGGATAAATAGCAAATTAGATTTAAAAAATCAGACATAGCAATAGAAACTAGCACAAGTAAAGGAAAGGGGGGAAAAAAGTAAAAATTAACAAAGCAACCATGCTATGGACAATACCAAATTATCTAATATAATTGTAGATGTATGATAAAGAAGGAGAGAATATATCTGAAAACAAAATAGTGAAAGTTTTCCAAATATGATAAAACCAAAATTCCACAATTCTGAGTCCCAGTGAACCCCAGGGAAAAACCATACTAAAGTACATTATAATCAAATTGTTGAAGAACAGCCATGAAGAGAAAATTTTAAAAGCAGTTGGAGTAAAGATATATGTTACATAAGTGAAAGTCTCTCAGTCATGGCTGACTCTTTGTAACCCTACAGAGTATACAGTTCATGGAATTCTCCAGGCCAGAATACTGGAGTGGGTAGCCTTTCCCTTCTCCAGGGTACCTTCCCAACCCAGGGATCAAACCCAGGTCTCCCACACTGAAGGCAGGTTTTTTTTCCAGCTAAGCCACCAGGGAAGGCTGGTGTTACGTAAAGAGGAATATGTAATGTTATGTAAAGAGGTAAATATGTAATGTTATGTAAAATATGTTAGGTAAAGAGGAATAAAAATAAGTATATAAGCAAACTTCTGTCAGAAGTTGTGCAAGCTAGAAGACAAGGCCACTTGTTTGAAATACTAAAAGAAAAAAAAGTCTGTCAACCTAGAACTCTATGCCTAATGAAAGTGTCTTTCAAATGTCTAGGCAGGAATAAAGACATTTTTAGACAAACAAAAGCTGCGAGAATTCATCACTATACAAGAAATGTTATAGGAAGTTCTTTGGAGAAAATGAAATGGTACCAGAAGGAAATTTAGCTCTACACAAAGAAATTCAGTAGAGTACCAGAAATGGTAAATATGTGAGTAAATATAAGACATTTTCCTCATTTTTAAATATCATTAAAGAAAAGTTGTTTAAGAATAATAAAAAATGTATTTATAACATACATATATTTAAATATACAACAACACAAACTATAAAGAGAAAGAGAAATATATTCTTGTAAAGATTTTACAGTGCATGTGACGTGGCATACTATTGTTTGAAGATTCACTATGAAGACTTAAATATGCAAATCCCACAACAAAAACAACAAAAATTAATAAAATGAAGTATAGAAACAAGTTAATAGAGGAGATAAAATGAGAACACAAAAATACTCAAATAATCTGAAAGAAAATAAAACAAAGAATAGGACAGATAGGAAATAAATAGCAACATGGCTGATTTAAAACCAAACATATCAAGGAGAAAGGGAAAATGAATAATCAGATTCTAAATTTTATATGAAAACACAAAGGCCTAATGATAGCCAAAACTACCTTGAAGAATAAACTCAATGATTCTTATTAACAGTTATAGTAATTAAATCTGTATAGTATTCCTGGACAAGTATACAGTAATAGAACAGAAAAGAGTCCAGAATCACAGCCCTTCAATTAATGGACTGGAAAAATTAGGTTATCAATTAGTGGACTGGATCCATTAAATAAACAATTGGACTGATAAACTGAATAACCGTGTGTGAAGGAAAACAATGAAGGCAGTGATCAAAACCATCCCCAAGAAAAAGAAATGCAAAAAGCGAAATGGTTGTCTAAGGAGGCCTTACAAATAGCTGAGAAAAGAAGAGAAGAGATGTGAAAGGCAAAGGAGAAAAAGAAAGATACATCCAGATGAATGCAGAGTTCCTAAGAATAGCAAGGAGAGATAAGAAAGCCCTCCTCAGTGATCGATTCAAAGAAATAGAGGAAAATAATAGAATGGGAAAGACTAGAGATCTCTTCAAGAAAACTAGAGATACCAAGGGAACATTTCATGCAAAGATGGGCACAATAAAGGACAGAAATGGTATGAACCTAACAGAAGCAAAAGATATTAAGAAGAGGTGGCAAGAATACACAGAACTATACAAAAAAGGCCTTCATGACCCAGATAGCCACGGTGGTGTGATCACTCACCTAGATCCAGACATCCTGGAATGCAAAGTCAAGTGGGTCTTAGGAAGCATCACTATGAACAAAGCTAGTGGAGGTGGTGGAATTCCGGTTGAGCTATTTCAAATCCTGAAAGATGATGCCGTGAGAGTGCTGCACTAAATATGCCAGCAAATTTAGAAAACTCAGCAGTGGCCACAGGACTAGAAAAAGTCAGTTTTCATTCCAATCCCAAAGAAAGGAAGTGCCAAAGAATGCTCAAACTATCGCGCTATTGCACTCATCTCACACACCAGCAAAGTAATGCTCAAAATTCTCCAAGCTAGGGTTCAGCAACATATGAACTGAGAACTTTCAGATGTTCAAGCTGAATTTAGAAAGGGCAGAGGAACCAGAGATCAAATTGCCAACATCTGTTGGATCATCGAAAAAGCAAGGGAGTTCCAGAAAAACATCTACTTCTGCTTCATTGATCACGCTAAGGCTTTTGATTGTGTGGATCACAACAAACTGTGGAAAACTCTTAAAAAGATGGGAATATCAGCCCATCTCACCTGCCTCCTGAGAAATCTGTATGCAGGTCAAGAAACTGTATACTTCTCCTTTGCCTTTCACATTTTTCTCTTTTTTTTTCTCAGCTATTTGTAAGGCCTCCTTAGACAATCACTTTGTTTTTTGCATTTTTTTTTTAACCTGTGCAAGGTTAGAACCAGACATGAAACAATGGGCTGGTTCCAAATTGGAAAAGGAGTCTGTCAAGACTGTATATTGTCACCTTGCTTATTTCACTTATATGCAGAGCACATCATGCAAAATGCCAGGATGGATGAAGCACAAGCTGGAATCAAGATTGCTGTTAGAAATATCAATAACCTCAGATATCTGATGATACCACTTTTACAGCAAAAAGCGAAGAGGAACTAACAGCCTCTTGATGAAAGTGAAAGAGGAGAGTGAAAAAGCTGGCTTAAAGCTTAACATGCAAAAAACTAAGGTCATGGCATCTGGTCCCATCACTTCATGGCAAATAGATGGGGAAACAATGGAAAAAGTGAGAGATTTTATTTTGGTGGGCTCCAAAATCACTGCAGATGGTGACTTCAGCCACGAAACTAAATGTTGCTTTCTCCTTGGAAGAAAATCTATGACAAACTTATACAGCGTATTAAAAAGCAGAGACATTACTTTGTCCACAAAGTCCATCTAGCCAAAGCTGTCGTTTGTCCAGTAGTCATGTGTGGATATGAGAGTTGGACCATAAAGAAAGCTGAGTACTAAATAATTGATACTTTTGCACTGTGGTGTTGAAGAAGACTCTTGAGAATCCCTTGGACTGCAGAGATCCAGCCAGTCCATCCTAAAGAAAATCAGTCCTTAATAGTCTTTGGAAGGACTGATGCTGAAACTGAAATTGCAATACATTGGCCACCTGATGCAAAGAACTGACTCATTGGAAAAGACCCTGAAGCTGGGAAAGATTGAGAGCAGGAGGAGAGGGGGATGACAGAGGATCAGATGGTTGGATGGCATCATCTACTTGATGGACATGTGTTTGAGCAATGTCTGGGAGTTGGTGATGGACAGGGAAACAAGGCATGCTGCAGTATATGGGGTCAGAAGGAGTTGGACACGACAAAATGACTGAACTGAACTGACTCCCTTTCACTTCACACCATACCCCCAAATCAATTCCAGGTAATCAAAGAGCTTGATACCAAAGGTACATCAATAAACCTTCTAGAAATTACAGAAGCTTTGACTCGTTCTATGTGTGAGAATATTCTATACCATCTTCTAAAAGAATGATATTTTTGCACTTCTCTGTTTGTGTATTATAAATTACCTAGGATGGTTAGATAGCATCACCAACTCAATGAAAATGAATTTGAGCAAACTCTGGGAGATAGTAGAGGACAGAGGAGCCTGGTGTGCTGCAGCCCATGGGGTCACAAAGAGTTTGACATGACTTAGTGACTGAACAACAAAAATGTACTTATGCATGGCTCAGTAGCATGAGGATGACCTCTGAGCCATATTATAATTCATTCTGTCACAAAGTCAACCTGCAATGTTAACATAGTCAGCTCATTCTTTGAAATCTGCCTGAAGAAGCCAGCCATGACAGTCCCTTCCCGGGTAGCCCCAAGACAGTCTGAGATGTCCTTTTCTACATTTAATCAAGCCCTTGAAATTATATAGTTCTGCATTTGTTACCTGCCTAGTTAGAGTAGAAGTACTCCAATTAAACACTCACAAAATAAAGAGGAAGACAGACAGTGGAATTAGGTTAGTATCAGGCTCTTCTTTTGCTTCTGAGGAAACTAAATGCTAGAATAACATGGACGAAATATGGAGGAAGAAGGACTGCCCCAAGGAAACCTGAAACCCTTCATCTGACAGGTGAGAGAGAGCTCCAGCATGCTGGGACTCAGAGACTCTATCCTGGGTTTTTAATATTAAATCTGACAAAAATCTTGAAAGTACATACACACACACACACAGAGTTAAATGTAAATCTACAATGATAAAGTGACTGGAAATGTGTAAAGCAAGTAAAATAACTGCCAAATATGAATCCTGAAATAGAAAAGACATGCTTGCTGACTGGAGTGAACATACTTACAGACTGCCACGGAGCTCTCTCGGCAGATCCAAGGGGGAGGGAGAAGGTGGAAATCAATGTGTTTGAATTTCACATCTGCCTCGTCAGATGGGGTAATACTATTTTGGTGGAAGAAAATAGCTGGTACCTTGTTTTCATACAATAATGAGGAAATGCTTGTTTGATTATGAATATAGCAAATGGAAAAATACTGTGGAACTGGTTACCTCTTGCTGCAAGCAGCCCCAAATGTAATGGCTTAAAACAATGATCATTTCTCATGACTTGTTTAGGTTGACTGGGGTCACTGGTGTGGCTACAGGAACCGGGGATCCCTGTATCTCTCCCTTTCCGTGTGCATGAAGGTTCTCACAGGGTGTCTCATTCTTAAAGAGCATTGCTGAAGCTTCTACACACAGAGGCAGGGACAAAATTGCAGGGGCAGAAGCCCCGAAGATTATTAAGTCCTCAACTCTATAATTGGCACATCAGCTGCCCTACTGTCTTGGTTGAATGAAGTCATGAGTCCAATTCAGATGGAAGAGGATGTGAACACTGACTCCATCTGTTACTGAACTCAGGTTCAGCTCTTCATTGCTCAAGAACCCAGTACCAAGAGACAAGT
Organism: Bison bison bison; assembly: GCF_000754665.1. Taxonomy (NCBI): domain Eukaryota; kingdom Metazoa; phylum Chordata; class Mammalia; order Artiodactyla; family Bovidae; genus Bison; species Bison bison. The sequence goes on from NW_011494861.1 coordinate 8,421,032, forward strand.
GTTGGGTAAGAGGAAAGATACCTTTATTGAGGAAGCCAGCAATCCTGGGGAGAAGGTGGACTCATGTCCCAAAGAACCAACTCCCTCTTGACCACCAGGAGGAAGAGTTTTTAAAGGGAAATTTCAAGAGTGCACAGGCAGGGGTTGGGGTTTAAATGTAGAATACCAAAGTTAGCTCTGATGGTCATATTGAAATTAGTCATATGGTGGTCCGATCAGTGTCATCTTGATTGTTTTAAGTGCAGTTCACCTTCAGTTCCAGAGTCAGTTTTTTCCCATTTCTCTGGGGCCAGTTCTCAGAACTGTAGCAATTTACGACATACCCACAAGTTGGTCATCACATAATTAACTTCTTGCACCTAGTTAGAGTTTTAGTATCTGTAAAGCATCTTGAAGGATATGGCTCAGAATACAATCTAAAGCCCTTGAGGAGGAATTAAATGTTCTTGACTTTGTTTAATGGCTAAATTATTATTAATTTGTTTTATTTGACTGTTTTCCTTCATTTATACATATTCTCATTTCTCTGATTAAATTTATTCTTTGGCTAAAGGTTTTTTATAGGCAGGCAGAGGACATGGGGGAGGGGTCTGTCCCATAAAGGCCCCATAGGACCCTGCTGTGTTACACATTTCTTAATGGAAGTGCTATTGGATATGGCTACAGGGAAGTGAGATTTTATTCACTTTTATTAATAAGTGGGCTTTTATTAATATTAAAAGGACCAAATTTGATATCCAAATACAGCTTCCATTAGCAACCACAAGTCTGTTGTCTGTGTCTGTGAGTCTATTTCTGTTTTGTAGATAAATTCATTTCTGTGATATTTTAGATTCCACATATAACTGAGTCACTTTGCTGTAAGGCAGAGATTGGTATAACATTGTACATCAACCATACTTCAAAAAAATTAAATTAGAAAAAACATATACAACTCCCAAGTGAACGAGGGGAAAGAGAAGTCAACAGTGATTTGATAACACCATAAAATGTAAATGTAAGAAGGAAATAAAGTAAAAGAAATAAAGCAAGATGGACAGAGTAAAGCCAAGTGACCTTATTATGCACTTATTATGCTGAATATAATGAAGATAAGCTCAGAAGAGAAAAATCTAGTCCAATTTTATTCACCATTAGAAGTTACAGAAATATAAATTATAAACAATTAGATACTATAAAAATAAATCAACAAGTAGATAAGTATTTTATTTTACTTTACTTTAAATAATTTAGATGAGATTTGTTCCAGCAATGAAAGTCTGACTGGATGTTACAAACTCAATTCAATAAAATCAATTCTATTAGAAAATAAAGGAGGGAAAGAGTTATAATCAAATCAATGATACTAAAAAGGCAATTATTAAAATTTAGATACCATTGATAATGAAAATCTCTTAGCAGAAGGACTAAACAAATACTATTTAAATATGACAAAAGTATTTACCAAAAAAAGAGAAAGTATAGTTGCTCAGTTGTGTCTGACTCTGTGACTGTAGCCTGCCGGGCTGCTCAGTCCATGGGATTTTTCAGGCAAGAATGCTTGACTGAGTTTCCATGCCCTCCTTCAGGGGGATCTTCCCAACCCAGGGATCAAACCCAGGTCTCCCACACTGTACGCAGTCTCTTCACCGTCTGAGCCACCAGGGAAGCCCAAACCCAGCAACAAATATTGCCCTTAACGGACGTACACTACATCTGTTTATCTTAAAATTGGTAACTAAGAAATTCTCACTAGCACGGTTATTATTCGACATTGCTTTGTCATTGTAGGAAAGGCAGTGATGATATAAGAAAATGAAAAAAATCAGCACACACATTAGAAAAGAGATAAACCTATCCCTTTTTGTTTATTTTGCAGATGTGACTGCATAGTAAAAAAAAATATTGAAGATACTAATAGTTAAGTAAACAAAGTACTTGAATTAAGAAAGAAATTTGATAAAATGGGTTGCTAAAAGAGAATTACAGAAAACAATAATTTTTCTTTATTATAGTGAAAACACCTGAAGGAAATAAACAATAAAAAAAAGACATGACTTTTATAGAGAAGAGACAGAGAGAGAAAGCAAAAGAGGGAAAGAAAATGGAGGAGGAGGAGGGGAGGAGAAGGAGGATTAGGGAGGGAGGGAGAGAGAGAGGCCGGTGGGGAAACAGAGAGACAGACTGTGCTCTGTGTTGTTTGGTTGGTTGGTCGTGGGAGCTTTTTTGGAAGTTAGAAGAAAAATATCCTTCAAATTCATGTGAAGGAACTGGTACTGAGAAAAACCAACAGCGCTTACCTCTCCTTTTCAAATACCAAAACAGACTGCACACAATTTACTCTGGTGGAGAGATTGCATAGAAAATCCAAAAGCAGATCTCAGTGTAGGGAACATTTTGCTTTCCTGGGAAGAGGATGGATTAATAAATGGTGCTAGTGCAACTTGCCATCTTTCTGGAAGAAAATAAAGCTCAGCTCCTTCTTTATACCACAAAAATATATGAACTATGAACGCACTAATGACCACTGCAAATCTGTAAAACTTCTAGAGGAAAGAAAGAATTTATTAAGCAGAACCAGAAACCCAGCAGCTATAAGATAAAATATAGATTTTATTAAAATTTTAAAAAGCTTCTGCTGGCAAGAAATTAAAAATAAAAACAGATTTCTAAAATACTGTGTCTATGACAGACAAAGTGTTAATAAGTATAATATAAAAGTCTCTAATATCTGACAAATAACAGGAAGACAACCAAAAATGGGCCAAGTATATTAGTAGGCAATGCAGTGATGAGCAAATGCAAATAATTAATAAATAGGGAAAGACTCTCTTACTCATCAGCAGTTGGACAATTTAAAGTCAAAAGGAGGTATATCTTTACAACAATCTGATTGTAAAAATTAATGAGAACTTAAACACTTACTGTTGGCAAGATACTTCAGAGAACATATTCCTAACAGTTTCTAATAGACATGTACATTTTAACAGCTATTTGGAAAACATTTGACAAAACTAATTAAAATTAAGCATATAGATTCCATCCTATCACCTAAAACTACAAAAGCTGGTACCTAAAGTTATATATTCATAATTATATAATATGTAATTATTATAGAAGATAGATACAAATAGATACATATATGTGGACAGAAAATAGGCAGATTCTGTAGATTTATTCCATGTGGTTAAAAACCAGGAAAAAAATAAACAGTTTAATGCCTCCAAAGAAAGGAATGAATGGATTAAAAATGGTAACCATTACATTAACAAAATAAGAAATGTTATTCAGAGGTTAAAAGAATAAACTAGTTATAAAGGCATCATTTTAGAAAACATACAAAATTTTAGTATGTATGAAAATATGTGTGCTTTTTTGTAACTGTATGTCAGTGGTGAACTATGAATGGACGTTAATTTACAAACATAGGTTAACATAATTTGGAAGTGGTGTAATTATGGTAGATGGAGAAGGAGAATGGAAGTAGAGGCAGTTGCATGGTGGGAGGGCAGGGAGGGAGAGAGAGAGAGAGAAAGAGAGTGACAGGGAAAGAGAGAAAGGAGATGGGAAGAGACAGGGATCGAGAGAAAGACAGAGAATTTTAAAACTTCAGCATGCATAACATGATTCTGTTATTCATTTATGATTTATGTTAAAGAATATGTGTGTATATGTTTATAATGAAGATAAATATGACCACAAAACTTTTTAGCAATGTGCATGCAGATTCTTTCTGTTTGAATTGAATTAACCCATTTCTGTTCTGCTGTGAGAAGCAGCAAAAGGATTTGGCTAAAGGCACATTTGGAGTTAAACTGTTTAGATTCCTATCTGACTCCTCCATGACTGTCTGGTTTGGACCACACTGTTTCACCTCCCTGTGCTTTCTTTCCTTATCTTGAACATGGGAATAATAATTGTGTCCACTTAGCTTTGTGGTGAGAATCAACTCATTTAAGAACTCAGAGCATGCCTAGTATATAGCAAGTTCTATTTTCTGTTTTCAGTCGTAAGGGAAATCAACCCTGAATACTTATTGGAAGGACTGATGCTGAAGCTGAAGCTCCAATACTTTGGCCACTTGAAGTGATAAGCTGACTCAATGGAAAAGACCCTGATGCTGGGAAACATTGAGGGCAGGAGGAGAAGAGGGCAGCAGAGGATGAGATGGTTGGATGGCATCACCGACTCAATGGACATGAACTTGGGTGAACTCCGGGAGATGGCAAGGGACAGGGAGGCCTGGCGTGCCAAAGTCCATGAGGTTGCAAAGAGCTGGACACATCTTAGCCACTGAACAACAACAGTAATTTTCTATTGCTAAAATTATTTATAAGACCAAGAAAAACTAATTTTTTCCTTTATTTGTCTTTTATTTGTGCATCTAATAAAAACTCCTTACTAACACTAAATTTTTTCCCCCCAAATCTCTTGTGTTTTATAGATATGCAATTATAACATAGGGAAGGAGAGTGCAATTTCTTCTTTATCCTGATTTTTACCTTTTTCTTATATCTTCACATTCTCTGAAACTTTGAAGAATGATCAATAACAAAGATGATAACAACTATCTTGTCTTTTTCCTGATTTTAATACATACCATTTCAGTTATTCACCATTCAAAATGATTTCTGATGCTTGTCTTGAACAAATAAACTTTGTCATATTGTTTCTTTTATTTATATTTTACTTGGGATTTTTATTGCTAGTAATCACTAAAATTTCATCAAATGTCTTCTTAGGATCTTTTCACATTTTTTTTTCCCCTTAATAAGTTAAAAAAAATCGTGGTAGCAAATTTCAAAATATAAAGCATGTTTCCATTTTAAGAACATACCCTGCTTGATTATAGAGTTCTATTCTTTTTTTTCCTAGTCATTATGCATGTATTTTTTTGCCACACAAATTTGAGTTTTATTCTTTTGATATATCACCAGCTATATGAATTTCTCAAAACACCATTTGAAGCAGTCAGTTTACACTGATAAATGGAGCTGGCCCGTAATTGTCTTTCTTTGCATTGCATTTTGCACTATCTGGAGGAGCTGTGTGCTTTATGAAGTACATAAAGGTGCCTGGCGAGGAGCAGGTTGGGTAGACGTTTCTAATTTGCATGAAGGCACCACAGAGGCTGGAGGTAACCAGGATGTTATAATTGATCATTTCTCTTGTTTCCATATACATTTAAAAGTGTAAATTATACCAAAATTATCTGTTCTTTACATATTAGTTAGACTTATACTGTGAACTCATTTCTTTACAAACAGTACATTTTCAATTGCCTTTACAATCTTTTCTTTGTCAATTAGACAATTCAGCTTTTCTATTTCTTCTGGGGTCAGTTTTGGTGTCATTCATATTTCTTAAAAAATTGTCTCAGAGAAACAGAAGCACCATTACCTAAGGCAATGTTCCAGATATTTATTTTTCAGCAGTGTTGTATATGGGCTTCCCTTGTGGCTCAGCTGGTAAATAATCCACCTGCAATGCAGGAGACCTGGGTTTGATCCCTGGGTTTGGAAGATCCTCTGGAGAAGTGAAAGGCTACCCACTCCAGTATTCTGGCCTGGAGAATTCCATGGACTGTATAGTCCACGGGGTTGCAAAGAGTCAGATACAACTGAGTGATTTTCACTTGCAGTGTTGTATACAGGGGCAAAAAAGCTTTAAACAAAGGAAATGCTCAGAGGCTTTATTACGAAATGAGAATAATGTGGAATATCATGCAGCCATCAAAAATAATGAGTTCAATTAGACAGATTTTTGCAATGTTTTGTGGCATGTTAAGAGCAAGATTCCGAAGAGTTTACATAGCATCACCTCAACTTGCAAAATAAGCAATTACCTAGAACTCCTCTAGATCAAGGACCTGTAGTCACATTGCCAGCCTGTATTTAAATCTTCTGTGAAGTTGGTCACCTTCTTAACCTCTCTGTACCTCTGATTCCCCACATGTAAAAATGGGAATAATGTGGCAGCTACTTCTAAGAGCTCTGAGGATTAAGTGGGAGTGGAGAGAAAGTAGTGTCAAGAGCATAGTACATACGCTGTGAGAGTTCACTATTGTTTTGCATGTATTAGTATAAACATAAACACAGATATGGTCACCTTAACACACAAAAAAAGTGTGAATGGATGTACACCAAGTTACCTATGGGGAAGTGAGGTTGATATGCAGAAAAATTGAAAAATGAAAAGACTCTAGATAAAAAAGTGAAAGTTAAGCTTGCAGTTATGTTGAAACATATGTGTGTGTGTGTGTGTAGAAATGCACAAAGAATTGTCATCACGCATATTAAAAACTGGGAACCTCAAGACAATTCTGTAAAATGAAATAATGCAAAGAGATCATGTAGAGGAGTCTCTTTCATTCAATTTTTTTTAAAGGAAAAATAGGAACAATAACTGCCAGTAGATTGAGAATATCCAAGGCAGGATGCCAGAAGGCCTGTTGATTGCATTTTCTTGAGTGAAAGAAAGATTGACAAACATCTCCCTCTTATGAAAACAATAACTAAACATGTGGAGGAGAAGGGAGGGGAGCTGTTTAGTAACAAAATGTCACATAAAGCTTGTGGTTTTGCAAGTTCTGCTTTGTTCCCAGCCCCACTAAGCCTGTCTGATGAGGCTGGCAGTGCTCACCTGGCAGCCAACCTAAATAGTCTTCAGACCCAGTACTTGCTCACTGAGTCAAGTGCTATCGTCAACAGACCCCATGGCAGGCACTTCATAAGCCCCCTCGGATCATCTGGCATTTCCATCATCTTATGGGGAGGCACCACTATTACACAGCTACTTATAGATGAGGAAATGAAGGCTCAGACAGGTTACGTAGCTGGCCCGAGGCCACCATGACCGGATGTGGAGCTTACGCTGTGAGTGTGAAACCACATGAAAATAAGCCAAGATGCACACCAAATGTTTCTCTCTTCAGCCTCTTGAATAGGCTTAATCCATCTGGTTTGAAAGAGGCAAAAATTTCCAAACTGTGTTTTATTTACTTACCAAGATTATCTTTAGCATCTTACAAAATAGAACCAGTGAAAACAAAGTTATTTATGAAACTCATGATGTTTTATGAATAAATATTTCAGGAGTGTTTGGCCAGAAAATCTTTGCTAATATTGCAAAACAAAGGCAAGTGTTAATTGCTCAGTTGTGCCCCTCTTTGCGACCCCATGGACTATAGCCTGCCAGGCTCCTCTGTCCATGGAATTCTCCAGGCAAGAGTACTACAGTGGGTAGCCATTCCATTCTTCAGGAGATCTTCCTGATCCAGGGATCAACCTCAGGTCTCCTGCATTGTAGGCAGGTTCTTTACCATCTGAGGCAACAGGGAAACCCAGAACAAAGGCAAAGATGCTCCTGAATTGAATCTTTTTTTTTTTTTTTTTTCTGAAAAGATTTTGTGGACCACAACCACATCTTGCAAAATTTCCCTGAGCAGGCAGTTCTCTGCTGTGGGGTACAATCCCCAATCAGGACCTTTCTTCAGCTGGGACCTCACTTTATCATATAAGGTAATTGCATTCTGGAGTAGGCAATATGAAACTGGAGCAAATCCCAGGGACCCAGACATGAAAGCACTTAAAAGTTTGTGACATCTGTTTTTATTAAAACTTGACATCATTTATCAAATAATATTTATAGCAACCCCCTTCTCCAGTTAAAGAGGAGTCTGGACTTGGGAGAAATCATCTCTTATTGGCTTAAGTTACAGAAGAGCCAGGAGTGTACCCATATCTTGGAACAACATGAGCTGGAGGAATTTCAAACCCTGTGAATGTCCACTCCACTCTGGCGCTCTGTCCTAATATTCCAAATATACGTTCTCTGAAATAAAGATTTTTACTCTGGAGAGGCTTCATTCTAAAGTGAACATTGTGTATCAATAAAGCGTTGACAGTATCTATCAGCTTAATGTATTTTCTCATCTTCCAGTCCTTCATATTAGTCTCCAAAAAGGCATTGAAATAGTTATAAAAAGGTGAGCTGAATCCAGAGTGAATTCTATGAAACTTGAATTTTGCTGAATGCTGATTCTTGGTAATTTTTAAGTGTCCCTTGCAAGATCTATCTCTTGACAAGCCCATCTTCCTATGCCTTCAAAAACCTGAGTAGCAATGACTACATTTCATCCCAGGATTTGCCAAGATACCGGGGGCAAACAGGGCTTCCCCAGAGGCTCAGTGGGTAAAGATGCCTGAGGATGACTGCAGGGCAAGAGATTAAGGAGGCGTGGATTTGACCCCTGAGTCAGGAAGATCCCCTGGAGGAGGAAATGGCTACCCATGCCAGTATTTTTGCCCCTAACAGTCCTGTGGACAGAGGAGCCTGGAGGACTACAGTCTACGGGGTTTCAAAGAGTTGAACACAACTCAACAGCTGAGCACGGCACAGGGGCAAACAAGGCGGCCGTGTGAGCTGCTCCTGAGATGTGAAGAGGGGCTACTCGTCTGCCACAGAAAGGGGTTCATCACTCCCAGGAGTTCCAGTCTTTTTTGTTTCATTCTCATCATTTGACTTTGCATGTGCTTTTAATGCTCATATAGTCAAAATGAATGATTTTTATATTTTCTGACTCCCTGATTTTATGTCCATAGGTATGCATGAATTCATATACTTTCTAGTTTCCTTTTTTGAGTTTTATGTTCTTACATTAAAAGAAACATTAGGTACCTGGAGATTTCAACCAATGACACTGTCATTTTTAATTATGAAATCTCATACATGCTGTACCGTATGCAATATACCTGACATGTTAAGAATAGTGAAAGAAATTTCCCGAAAGCAGGATGAATAGTCCCCCACTGCATGGGTGATCCTTCCTTTACCCCAGCCTTACCTCCCAGATGAATTTCTTCCATGACGTTTATTGGCCCCTTGCTTTTCTTTAGAGAATTACTAAATATACACGTGTCCATAAATAATACACTTAGTATTGCATATTTTTTAAGGATCTATTTCTTTGACTAAGCTGTGTGGCATGTGGGATCTTAGTTCCCAGACCAGGAATCGAACCTGTGCTCCCTGCAGTGGAAGCTCAGAGTCTTAACCACTTGACCACCAGGGAAGTCCAGTTTTAATATTTTGAGCCAGTTACCCTTCCTCCGCAATATGGTGCTCCTGCATTACTTCTCCCTTGGGTCTTCATGATAAACACCTATGTTTCTCTCCTTCTGTTCATGCATTCTCTCTGCTGAAGACCCTTGTTTGTTGTTGCTGTTGCTTAGTCACCAAGTCGTCTCCAACTCTTTGCGACCCCTTAGACTGTATGTAGCCTGCCAAGCTTCTTGGTCCATGGGATTCTCCAGACAACAATACTGGAGTGGGTTACCATTTTCTTCTCCAGGTGATCAGGGATCAAACCTGTGTCTCGTGAATTGGCAGGCGGATTCTTTACCCCTGAGTCACCTAGGAAGCCCAAAGATCCTTTTACAACAGAGTTAAAGCCAAGTTCCTTGAGGTGGTAGCTCTCCAAACACCACCTGCTTCCTCTGCCTTCCAAGCTCCCGGGTTTCCATCCATAGACCTCGGCATCTGCTACTTTCTAAATTGCTCACTCTGCTCCCACCTGCTGGCCTCTTGCTGTTCCTCCAATGTTCCCAGCACACCTCCATCTCAGGGCTTTTGCTCATGCTGTTTCATATCTTTCCTCCACATCATGGGACCCAAGCTGGCATCTTCTTGGTTCAATCTTGCCTTCTCCATGAGGCTTTTCAACTTGAACTTCAAGAGATGGCCTTCCCTGTCTGCTTTCCTGCCTCCTGCCTCCATGGCACCATCTCCATCTAACAACTACATATTTAATCATGTATGTATTTATTTTGTCCAGAACATGGTGGTATGTATTTATTTCCACCAGCTTTCAGGATCGGAGAAGGCAATGGCACCCCACTCCAGTACTCTTGCCTGGAAAATATCATGGATAGAGGAGCCTGGAAGGCTGCAGTCCATGGGGTCGCTGAGGGTCGGACACGACTGAGCGATTTCACTTTCCTTTTCACTTTCCTGCATTGGGGAAGGAAATGGCAACCCACTCCAGTGTTCTTGCCTGGAGAATCCCAGGGACGGGGGAGCCTGGTGGGCTGCCGTCCCTGGGGTCGCACAGAGTTGGACACGACTGAAGTGACTTAGCAGCAGCAGCAGCAGCAAGAATATATATATTCCCAATATAGTTGTATATTATAGCCCAATATGGTTTTGTATGTTTCTCCCAGTGAACACATGCAAGAGTCTCCAGGACATTGCTCCCTGAGTCTATTTTAATCCATGCTTCTGCTGAGCTTCATTGTCTGGCAGGTATTGGGTGACTTCATCTTCCTTACTTTTGCCTGGGCTGTGGTATTAATTCTAGGTGCTGTCCCTTGACCTTGCTGAGCATCTTTTTGTTCTGAAAAAGTCCAGTCCAGCCTTAAAAGCCAAGAGTCATGGCCTGGGGCTGCCTGGGCCCGATTGTCCTTCAGCCGCTTTTCGAACTTCAGAGGAGGGCAGACTCCAGGGTTCATCATGATGATGGTTTCCAAGGCTTTGGTTTTCTTAAGTTTGATTTCCCCAAGCCGCTCGGGACTCCCGAACCCTCCCTGCTAAAAATTGTTTGTTATCAGAACCACAATGCATTTTGCAATTATCTTGCCCCCTGGCATCTTCAATTGTCTCCATCAATTCCGCTCCCTGAGTTTGCCTCTTTGGGGAGCCATTCACTCTTTCCAGTCAAGTTCTCTTCATCCTTGTTTGCTCTCAGAAAACGCCTCTTACCTTCTCCTTTTACAGCCTTATCACGGCAGTTTATGGCAGAAAGAGTGAAGCTGACATGTGATGGAGAACCTGCAGAGAAATCCTTTGAGTCCTGGGTTTCCAGGAGACACATGCATTCCTTCTGAGGAATGATGCCAAGATGGTTTTACTCTGTAGATCCAGCATTTTTACTGTAATTCAGGGACATCTGCCAGATTTGTTAACTGGCTGGAGAGACAAACTGGGGAAGCATTTTCTGCTCCAAATCATTTTAGCTTTGGAAAGCGACATGCTGTTTTATAAGTGCACAGGAGAGCCTCACAACTTTCAAAAGTGGAAAAGGAAAAGTGATGGAGGGTGTCCCCGACGTCTTTATAGATGCATTTGGATCTTGACTTGACTGCTGTAAACAAGAGATGCCAAATAATACTGGCCAAAATAAGAATTCATACATTTCCTTCCCACAAAGTGCAGGACTCAAACCTCTCTTCTGTTACCGGGCATCCATCCAATGTCACTGTGATCCTCTGGTCCTCAATTGGTGGCAGGGAGAGAAGCAAGGAGCGGTAGCTTCCTTGAAGGTACAACTTGGAATCAGGATGTATCATACTATACATGGCTGCTTCTAAAGGCACAGGAGACTGGAGAGCTAACCGGCCAGGGGCCATGTTCCAGGGTGCACACCATTATTCTGGATGAGGGGAGAGGAGTGCAGACCTGCCATGACAGAGAACTCAAGGGTTCCTTATCTCCTACCCATCCAGGTTCTGTGCTTGTCCCCTGTCTGGTTAAGGAGACAGCAGACCTGTTGTCTGTGAACTCTAGGAGGAGACACATAGTCTCACTTCCAAGATCTGCTGCTTCCCAGACACAGGCTCTGGGCAGATGGTCCAACCTTGACTCCTTAGTTGCTTCATCCGTTAAATGGAACAACTGACTCTCCATCATAGAAGTGGTCTGTTTTTTGAATGGGTTTCTCTATTGTTCTATCTTCTTAATTTTCTTAGGAATATTCATTTGGGCAGCAAGAAGATAAAACCAGTCAATTCTAAAAGAAATCAACTCTGAATATTCATTAGAATGACTGATACTGAAGCTGAAGCTCCAATATTTTGGCCACCTGATGCGAAGAGCTGATTCACTGGAAAACACTTTGATACTGGGAAATATTGAGGGCAAAAGAAGGGGGTGGTGGCAGAGGATGAGATGGTTAGATAGCATCACTGAGTCAATGGGCATGAATTTGAGCACACTCTGAGAGATAGTGAAGGACAGAGGAGCCTGACATGCTGCAGTCCATGGGATCATAATGAGTCAGACATGACTTAGGGACTGAACAACAACAACAGGGCTCCCCAAACTCAGTTTCAAGGAAGTTGGAACTTGCCCCTCTCCAGGTTTCTGTCTATCTTTTGCTGCCTTGGGCATCCTGCCCTTGCCAGCATCTCTGAGGTTGTGATCTGAGGTCTTGTGATCTGCTCCTTGCCACATCTCTGAGGTTCCTGGAGGCCCTGACTCCTCTTGGGTCCTTACCTCTCTGTCCAAGCCCCTTGCTCTCCTGCTCTTCTGAAAAATAGGCAGGCCAGCCCGGGGGCAGCTGATGGCAATGCAAGGTGCCCCTCCCTCTTCTGCCAGCTTATCTATCAGCTCATCTCTGTTCTGGAGGAAATGTGTGTGTGCATGCATGCACGCGCGTGTGTGTGTATGTATTAGGGTGGCTAGTCATTAACAAAAGCACTGTGCTCAGATATGGAGCTTTAATGGAACCAGGCTCTTGGCTTCATGATTTTATTTCATATCCAGCAAGATTCAAGATTCCAGAGTGACCTGCTAGTGCTTCCTGGTTAAGGGTTCTGGATCAGCCACCTGGTTCTGTCCAGTAATGGGATGGCCAATGACTCAGCATCCCTGGGATGAGTTTCCTCATCTGCAAGACTGAGGAAAATAGTGACACTTACTTCATGGGGTTAGGATTAAATGAGATGACACATGAAAACACTTAGGATATTTTCTGGCAGATCAGATCAGATCAGATCAGTCGCTCAGTCATGTCCGACTCTTTGTGACCCCATGTATCGCAGCACGCCAGGCCTCCCTGTCCATCACTGACTCCCAGAGTTCACTCAGACTCACGTCCATCGAGTCAGTGATGCCATCCAGCCATCTCATCCTCTGTCATCCCCTTCTCCTCCTACCCCCAATCCCTCCCAGCATCAGAGTCTTTTCCAATGAGTCAACTCTTCGCATGAGGTGGCCAAAGTACTGGAGTTTCAGCTTTAGCATCATTCCTTCCAAAGAAATCCCAGGGCTGATCTCCTTCAGAATGGACTGGTTGGATCTCCTTGCAGTCCAAGGGACTCTCAAGAGTCTTCTCCAACACCACAGTTCAAAAGCATCAATTCTTCGGTGCTCAGCCTTCTTCACAGTCCAACTCTCATAAATGAATGTTACCTACTGCTGCCATTGGGCTTCCCTGGTGGCTCAAACAGTGAAGAATCTGCCTGCAATGCATGAGACCCTAGTTCAATTCCTGGGTTGGGAAGATCCCATGAAGAAGGGAATGGCAACCCACTCCAGTATTCTTGAATCCCATGAACAGAGAAGCCTGGAGGGCTACAGCCCATGGGGGTCTCAAAGAGTTGGACACAATTGTGTGACTAACACTTTCACTTCACTTTTCACTCTTACTATCACAATCAGGAAATCTCAGATATTTCAGTAACCTCTGCTGTAACCAAGTAACACAGAGTGGCTTAGACAACAGAAATGTGTTGTCTAGAGTCTTGGAGGCTGGAAGTCCAGGATCCAGGTGTCGGCAGGGCTGGTTCCTCCTGAGGCCTCTCTCCTCGGTGGGCAGATCGCCTTCTTCTCCCTGTATCCTCACGTGGCCATCCTTCTGTGAGTGTCTGTGTCCTGATCTCCTCATAAGGACACCAGTCGCACTGAATTGGAACCCACCCTAATGACTTCATTTTAACTTGATTATCTCTATAAAGAGCTGATCTCCAAATATGGTTACATTTGAAAGTACAGGTATTTAGGGCTCCAACATATGATTTTGGTGGAGACATAATTCAGTCCATAACATCAGGTTTTGGGGATTTTGATTTGCTCAACGGATGTGTTTGGGTGGCACTTTTTTCCCCCCTAGAATCCATTATGTATATTTTTTCTTAATTAAAAGAAAGAAAAAATCTGAGTTTTCCTTTTCCTTATGCAAATACGATTTGCTTTTAGATGAGAATAAAATCATAGGAAATGGAATCTGCACCATTAGAGATAGAAATGGTAATGAGTTTTAATAGTGCATTTTGGTTTTCGGTATTGAAATGAACTTAGAGAGGATGATACTGCGGCTCAAAGTTATTAGCTCTCCAGTCACATGACAGACAGCTGTAGAACTTTTAAAAAAATAAAAAGAAAGCTAAAACCTCTGAGCATTCTTTAACATCAGCTGTCAGCTCTGACACTGGGCTGCAGACCAATATTACATGGCAGCTAATAAAGCAATGAGCTTAAATTGGGTATAGGCTATTGATTTAAAGCACAAGTATGTAGATTAAAATCTAGCCCCTGAGAATCCATTTTATAAACTCAGAGTATTTGTCTTGAGAAAGTGAAGCCTAAAGTGGGAAGGAGAAGGTTGCTAAGTACCAAGGGAGTCACTGAACTAGTTAAATTCTTAAATGGTAATTGTCAGTCTTAACTGCTGGGAGACAAGAAGGCTGGAGTACAGGAGAAAAGATGACACCAGGGACAGATGAGGTGATGGTCCCTTCCTTTGGGCTCCTTGTTCTGTAAATAAGTAGACTCATCTCTGCACGTGGAAGAAACATCTGAGAAATTGACCTCCACATTGACATTGTTCGTGGGCTTCCCAAGTGACACTTTTCTTTTCCCAGGTAAAGAATCCACCTGCCAATACAGAAGACCCAAGAGACAGGGGTCCAATCCCTGGGTTGGAAAGATTTCCCCTGGAGGAGGGCATGACAACCCACTCCAGTAGTCTTGCCTGGAGAATCCAATGGACAGAGGAGCCTTGCGGGCTACAGTCCATGGGATGGCACGGAGGTGGACATGACTGAAGCAACTTAGCATGCAGTTGATTCTATTTGTACAACTTTGTACCTTTGAGTGTATTTTCATTGTAAGATGAGTGTGTTTCTCTGAGAAATAAAAGAGACTCAAGAAGTAAAATCATTGCAGTTCTAAGTGTGGTATGAGTCTTTAAAAATACAGCACAAGTAGTGGTTTTTTAAAAAAATATCTATTTATTTATGTATTTGTCTCTTCTGGGTCTTAGTTGTGGCATGATGGATCTTTGATCTTTGTTGTGGCTTGCAAGATCTTTAGCTGCAGCATGTGGGATCTAGTTCCCTGACCCAGGATCAAACTTGGGACCCTTGTATTGGAAATGCAGAGTCTTGGCCATTGAACCACCAGGGAAGTCCCCTAACTAGAGATTTTGAGCAAACCTTTTAATAGAAATAGGGTTTCTCAGGTGGCTCAGTGGTAAAGAATCCGCCTGCCAATGCACAAGACACAGGAGACACTGGTTCGATCCCTGGTTGGAGAAGATCCCCTGGAGAAGGAAATGGAAATTAATTTATATGGTACAAATCCTTCACCAGCTACCCACTGTCTGATGGATTAAGACAGAACATCCAGGAAACTTCCCTGAGTTGCTATTTCCAAAGTCCACATCTGACAGCTGGTGCGCAAGGCTCATTTGAGGAGCTTGTCCAAAGCTTGCTGCCCTGTCCTGTCCCCTTCTCACCCTCAGATTTCATCTCAGGCAATCATGGGTCTCAGTTCTAGATGCCTATCAGCTTTCTGAGGAGAAATATCACATCTTTCCAGGTGGTGCCTGAAATCTGTAAGAAAGGGAGCTGATACTGTTTCAAAGTGGGCTGGGCTATTTTTATGATTGTGTGCAGAGCATTCTGGAAGAAACAGCCCTTGGCTTCCATCAGTCATCCATCCTCAAAGCAGAGAGCAAGATAACATTCTGCACTCTGTGTGTTCAGATTATAATTCCTGACTGAAGTTTCCAGGTTGTTGACAATGAACCGAGTTGATGGAGGGATGATGGGTGGGGAGAGGTGCAAAAACTTGCTAAGCCAGCCAGGGAAAGGAGGAGAGAGAGGAATCTGGGTGGGAAAGCTACAGTTGCAGGCCCCCAGATCCTGAGGAGGGGATGCATGATGAAGCAGAAGCTGTGAATGTGAGCTGGGAAATGTCAGCAGGTTGGTTTCCTTATAAAGAGACACCTGCAGGGGCAGAGAAACACACAGGGGTTGGGAGAGGACTGATGGTGGGCAAGGGTGGGGACAGCTGGCAGGAGGCTGGCAGGAGGGCCCAGTGGTCTGGAGCAGGGGGTGGTCTGCTTGGGGCTCATTTGTTTCCAAGTCTTTTCCCCCCAAGCTGTGCCCTTGGAGACACAGAGGGCACTTGTAAGCATCTGTGGGTGTAGCTTTGGCTCCTTAGGGAAGCAGCTTTGCATGATGAAAGAATAATTCAGAGTCCTATGTCTATTGCCGCTCACCTGTGAGGGTGACTGAAATATGTTTGAGCGAAAGCTGGACTCATCCAGGAATGGTGAATGATTCCCATCTTCAGTGCTGCCATGCTGATGTGCAGAAAGGTCTGAAATGAGGCTGATGGAAAAGTCTCATTTTCTATTTCTTCATTTCCCATTCATTCTGCAGCCTCCACCTATCCCCTCCTCCCCTTCCTCCCCCTCTCTTCTCCCTCTCCCTCCCCCTCCCCTCCTCTCCCTCTTCCTCTCCCTCCTCCTCCCTTTCCAGTTCCCTGAGCTCAGGCAAACAGCCTCGGTGCTACCCTAAGATGTCGTGGGGATGGCTTCCCTACACCTGCTCTTCAGTGCCTTCCTATCACCTGTTCACCTGCTCAAAAGGTGTCCAATTCCTTTATGCCAGATCCTCCATGAACCCTTGCTGCAGGACCCCGCCTTCTTTGTGCCTCCTCTGCCTCCTTTACTGAAGTTACAGTGCACCCTCAGGATTGTACCCTCAGGCAATGTTTTCATGAGTGGTTACGTGGTGCCTCCACCTCCATTTGGACTGTAAGCATGTTGGGTCCAGAAGCTGCTTCACCATGTTTTGTAACACTTCTCTGAGCTCTAAGGATGCTCACCCAGTGCGTATATGGTAGATCCTCCAATTTTGCTGGGTTCCAGAAAGAACCTGTTCCACAGTTGATCCAGACCATGCCTCTAGACTCTTACCTGAGGTGTGATAGAGAGTTCAGTGGGGGTGTCCTTCAGGAGTGCCCCTGGGATTGGCCAGAGGGCAGTCCCCAGCCCTGCCAGCCCAGGCTTGTTGATTCCCCTCTCAGGTCATTGTCAGAGAAAGTGTGAGCCCTCATGGTGGTGCCGTCCCTTGGGGGTGAGGTGGATGGGATGCTTATGTGTGGCTGGAGCCCAGCAATCACCCTGAGCTACTGGTTGGCTGAATACAGAGGGAACCAGGTTACAGCCAAAGACACAGCAGCAAGTAACAAAAGACCTGCAACCCTTGTTGCTGTTGGGAGGTGTGCCTCTGAAGCTTTTCCAGCTCTTCCAAGAATCTCATAGCCCAAATCTCATTAGGATAACAAGTTAGGGAAATTTGGGAATGACCACAGAACACATTCAACTTGCTAATTAAGAAAGGAAGTTGGGCCTTGTGTTGACCCCAGCATGATGTGAGCTTCTGGAAAGCGTATTACTTAGAAACGGGTACCCAGGGGGCTGTACACAGGCAAGGGGCAACCTCAGTAGCTTCCTTGAGTGTCACAGTCCTCAGATAGTTTTCTCAGTTCTGTGAGGACTGTTAGTGTGCAAATCTTGTTGTGGGGGCCCATACGTGATGGGGTTTTTAATAAAGTTGAAAGCTAGTGTGTGTTTGGGGTACATACATATTCATTCGTGTGTATTTGATTGTCTATCTCGGCTTCCCAGGTGGCTCAGTGGTAAAGAATCCACCTGCCAATGTAGGAGATGCAGGAGACAGATTTCATCCCTGGGTCAGTGAGACCCCCTGGAGGAGGAAATGACAACCCACTCCAGTATTCTTGCCTGGAGAATCCCATGGACAGAGAAGCCTGAGAGGCTACAGTCCATGGAGTCACAAAGACTTGGATACAACTGAGCACACATGCACACATGTGCAACTCTCTATCCACCCCTCTATATGCGCACAACAGACACACACACACACACCCACCCATCCATCCATCTAGACACAAACACATGTGCACATATCCATCCATTCACCCAGACAGATAGACAGACACACATGGACACACACATACACATGTCCATCATGTTCACCCATCCATTCATTCATTGTTGTACACATATATACATACACACACTCACATTCACCCTTCCATCTTCCATCTTCCGTCTATACAGATATAGTCCATCTTCCATCTACACAGATACATCTTCCATGTATATAGATACACACACACACACTAACATATTCATCCATCCATCTAGTCATCAAGACACATACACACACATAGAACCATCTATCCATCCACCCATCCATCATCCATTTATCCACCTAGGCACAGTTACACACACTCACATACATCCATTCATCCATGTAAACACACACATTCACACACACACACACATACACTCATGCACACACACACCCTTTTCACTGAAGACATCTAGCTAGACTGATGAACTCTTAATGCAGCATGGTGGTTGGCCAGCAGGACTCTGAGCTGATTGGGAAAGTGACTTCGATTAGACCATGAGGCCTCTCTGCTGGATTTGATGCTTTGTTCCTAATGCAGCATGAGATCCTGAAATTCTTGCTCACTGGTCCTCTGCAATCCTGCCATCCTGTGTGTGGCTTAATCACTCAATAAGGAAAGAGAATTTGGCCTGCGTCTGTTCATGGAGAGAAAATGAGGATGTGCAGTTGTTAGAACGCTGTGGGGTCCACCGTCCTGCTGCAGTACAGACTCCTTTCTTCTTGAGCAGAACAAGAAGTTCTGTGCTGATATGATTTTTACATCTCAGAATGAGCTAGCAGCAAAGCGTGGTGAGGGAAGAGATGGGACTTGAAACACACCTGTTAGCAGCAGTCCTACTGTGAACAATTAAACCACTGACAAAGGAAACAGTAGCTTAATCATCCTGTGTATTAATATCCCTAGCCTCGATGTTCCCCAATGTTTAAAACAACAAAAAGTGCTTTTGGAACCTATTGGAAACCACTGGAGCCTACTAATGCATGCCAGCTCCTGGAGAGCCTTGAAATTGAAGTCAATTTGCCTTAATAAAGCTGTTTAACATTAATTTAAGGTGGACCTATGCCAGGTTTGAGAAAATGAAGAAAAATGGAGTGGGTGGTTACAACGAAGCATCCTTCTGGGTTAAGAAAGAGGGGGACCCCAGTGCCTCAGCTCCACAAAGCTATAAACTACTCTGGGTTCTATAGGAAGCAACATTCTCCCACTGGCATCTTGTGCTTAGAGTTTTGAATCCTCACACAGTTTTGATAGAGTTTAACCCCTTTAAGCTGCTATAGTAGAGGTAACAAATATTAAAATGTTGTTATATAAGGTCCAGTGAAGATCATGAATTCCTTGAATCTTTTGAAAGTCTTCTTTCTGTCAGGAAGTGATATTTTCATAAATTAGAACAATGGTTGTCAGGGACCTTGAGTTGGGGACAGGAGGGAGTTGATGGAAAGGGAGGTTTTGTATCTGATTTTCCTCATTCTGACTGTTTCTACAAGAGGCCACATCAACCTTGCTGGAAAGCTTGCCTCCCAAATTAAGATTTTGAGAGTTGTCAGGATTCAGAAATGTCTCTGCTAAGTTCGCTGAGGCAAAAAGGATTTGTTGAAAAAAATCCCTTCACTCCCTGTCTTTGTTCTTAAATTCAATCATGCTATTCAAAGTGCAATAAATATTTAGAAGAAATAAAAAGTCCAACTTGAGGGACTTTCCTGGTGGTCCAGTGGTTGGAGATTCACCTTTCAATGCAGGGGTACAAGTTCAACCCCTGCTCCAGGAGCTAGATCCCATATGGTTCACAGTCAAAAAACCAAAACATAAAACAAAAGTAATATTGTAACAAATTCATTTTTAGAAAATGGTCCACATTGAAAAAATAAATAAGTTAAATTGGAAGTCCAACTTGAATACACCCTAACAAAGCATACCCTGAATACTCACTAGAAGGACTGATGCTGAAGCTGAAGCTCTAATACTTTGGCCACCTAATGTGAAGAGCTGACTCATTGGAAAAGACCCGATGATTGGAAAGACTGAAGGCAGGAGGAGAAGGGGGTGACAGAGGACTAGAAGGTTGGATAGCATCACTGACTCAATGGACATGACTTTGAGCAAGCTCCAGGAGTTGGTGATGGACAGGGATGCCTGGCCGGGTGCAGTCCATGGAGTCTCAAAGAGCTGGACACAACCAAGCACCTGAAAGGCAACAGCACAGTGTACCCTCTCCTGGTTGAGGCGGAATGTTCCAGAGAAAACTCTCTGAGATTCCAAGATGGCCATCAGATTACCTCAATGCTTGGCTCCCTGGTGACAGAGTAGACTACAGCTAACGAGTTGCCCCGGTGGCCCAAAGTGATTTTAAAAGCGAAAATGCTCTTAAAAGGAAAAGGGTGGTTGTTATTCCGTTCCTTTGTACCATGTTGCAACGTGGAAGCCTTTGTCAGCCTCCTACGAAGGCTAATTTTAGCTATTTGTTGAGTTCCTACTACATGCTGGGCACGGTGGTAGACATTTAAGAATCCATTAAATTATGTTCTGCTCATAATAGTCTGGCAGGGGTGGTGTGATTCTCCTGTTTTGTGTATGAAGACAATGAGATTTGGAGAGGGCAGGCAGCTCGGCCAAGGTCAGATGGCTGGCAGGCAATGGAGCAGGAATTTGCATCTACAGAAAGGCTCTGTTTCATGGCAGGCTCTTCCTCATCTCCATAACCATTGTCACAGGCTTCACCATTGTCATTTTGTTGTTTTGCTTAGAGGCTAACGTGGGGAGGGAGCATCACTTCCTGCAAATTACGTCTTTGCCAGGATGAAATATTAGTCATACCAGCATAATGGCCTGACGTTGCTGTGTGCTCTGAAACTTTCCAAACAAGTAGAAGGGAAAACAAGAGCCAAAGGAAAAGCTCTGTTAATTCAAAGAGACAGCATGGACCCCAGTCTTGGAAAGGCTTAAACGAGGGCTCATTGAAGGCAGAAATAATTGAGGTGGAGACCCCATACACACAGAGAGGGTAGATAAAAGGATTTCCCTGTGTCCCAAGGCACAATGGCAAAGTTAGTGACAGTGAGGACCCATTCATTCATTCATTCTTTCATACAATCAGCATTTATTGAGTAGGGAGGGAGCTATGCCTACTGAAGAGAGAGCTCAAAGAGACGTGGAACTTACATGCTAATGTGGGAAGCAGACAACAAATTAATGCATAAACATGTATTCCATCATTTCTATGGAGAATCACTGAGAAGAGTAAGAGGGGTAGGAGGTACCAGGCTGGCGTGGGAGTGGCTCCTGTGTCTGATAGAGTCAGGGAGGTTCTGCTCAGAATGTCAGGGATGAGCAGAGGTTTGAGGAAGAAAGGAGATACGTGGACTATCTTGGGGAATTTCTTGGAATACATGAAAAACACACTTTGCAGTGGAGGGAGAGCCAGTGCAAAGCCCTGAGGCTAAAGGATGCTTTATGTGTCTGAGGAACAGCAGAAGGTGAATGAGATTTGAGAGGAGTAAACAATGGAAAGGTTGTGTTGATTAAATTCACAGACATAGCCAGGAGCCCATCATCTGGGGCCTTGTGGATCATAGTAGGAGCTTTGGGCTTAACTCTAATTGAGATGCAAACCATTGGGGTGGTGAGTAGAGGATAATCCCTTAGAAGAATCGCTCTGACTAAACTACTTACAAGACAGTCAAACACAGAAACACAATCCAATTGGGAGGTTCTTGGTCTAGGTGAAACCTAGGGATACTGATTAGGGCCTGGCACAGCAACAGGGCAGAGGATGAGATGTGTTCAGAGTCTGGACACAATTTCAAGGTAGATACATCAGGGATTGCCAACAGATGGACTGTGGGGTGTAAGGGAGAAGAATGAAAGTTAGTTTTTGCCTGAAAATCCAGAAAGATGGCGCTGCCATCAACGGAGATGAGGGAATTCATAGGAGGACCAGTTTTTGAGGGTTTAGTAATCAGGACTGTGTCATGAATGTGTTAAATTCAATCTTGCTTTTATATTGCTAAAGAAGATATGGAACAGGCATCTAATATCCAAGTCTGAAATTTTGGAGTTTAAATGTGGGGGTTTTGGGAGAATTTAAAATCAAGGGATGGGGACTTCCCTGGCAGTCTAGTGGTTCAGACTTCACCTTTCAATGCAGAGGGTGTGGATTTGATTCCTGGTTGGGGAGAGATCTCATGTACTTGGGGCCAAACAAATAAACAAAAAGAAAACAAATCATGAAAAGACTGAAGCAATATTATAACAAATTCAATAAAGACTTAAAAATGGTTCACATCCCAAAAAAGGTTTAAAAAATCAAAGAATGGAATTTAGACAGACAGGGCAAGAAAATTCTAAGGTGGATTTCATGATCCACCTTTCATGATCACGTCTGTGAGGGATACCCATACCCCCAATGAATGTAAGTGGAATCTATGGCCTGTCTCCACCCAATAGAATATGCAAAGGTGATGAGACATGCGATTACATTACCACAATTTTTACAATTGTTACATTGTAACACTGCCATGCGTGTCTTGAGAACACTCCCACATGCTGGCTTTGAAGACACAAACCACCAGTGAGCTACTATTTGGAGATAGCCACTTGGTGAGAGGGCTTCCCTAATGGCTCAGTGATAAAGAATCTGCCTGTCAATACAGGATATGTGGGTTTGATCCCTTAGTCAGGAAGATCCCCAGGACGAGGAAATGGCAATCTACTCCAGTATTCTTGCCTGGGAAATCCCACAGATGGAAGAGCCTGGTAGGTTACAGTGCATGGGTTTGCAGAGTCAGACACGACTGAGCGACTGAGCATACACGCATCTGGTGAGGTGCTGACAACCAGCAAGAAAAAGAGCCCTTAGTCACATGAACTTCAAGGAGCTGCAACAACCATGAGCTTATGGGTCCTTCCCTAGTTGAGCTTCAGATGGGACCACAGCCCAAGCTGACACCTCCATTAAGACTTTGTGTCTCCCCCAGCAGAGAATGCAGTCAAGCTGTGCCTGGACTCCCCACCCATGGACACTGCAAGACAACACTTGGGTTTTGGAGAAAGCTTCTATCTTTGTAGTCATGTGTTTTGTTGGAATAGAAAACTAACACAAGAGAGAAATAGAGAGGTCAAGATATGACCTCCAAGTGGGACCTGTGGCCTTTCTTCAGAAGGGACTCTGGAGCCAGGTGGCCCTGTGGCATGGAGAGAGCACTTGATAGTGGTGTATGGTGTAGCCTGCAACTCGGGAGACTGCAGAGAACTTCCACCAGCCCCAACTGTGCTGCTTCAGATCCGTGCCAGTGGATCTGAATTCAGTAAACTGGGCAGTGAGGGGCTGACTGGCAGGTGCCCAAAAGCCAGCCCATCCCTCAGGGCTGCATGGTACACACTGCAGCAAATTAGCTCTAAATAGAAAACAGAACATATGGATCAGGAGATAATGTTTCCTTATAAATGACAGCCCTCTGGGCTACACACCCTCCTGATCTAAGAGGGTTTTGTTCTCTCTTTCTTTTCCCCATCCTGCTCCTCCTGTCCAAGACCAGGAGCCAAAACTCCCCTCCCGTTAGTGTTCTCAGTGGTTATTTGCAGAGGGATTCTTATTGTAATCTCCAAGGTTTGCTGTTTTGTTTTCCAAGTTGCAAAGGGCATAAGCTCTCAGGTATCCCTGTTGACTGCCCGAGCAAGTGGCTTCTGGCTTCTCTCTACTGAATTCCGAAAAGTGCTGCTTGGTTTCCATGCCAGCTCATTTTGTTGTTCCCTGGGGCTACGTCTTTTCTCACTGATGGAATATTTATAGACAACAGGAGAGATGACGGTAACTTTTCTAATTACACACCATCTGAGGAGCCTTCTCATTCATTCGACCAACATTTTCTAAAACAAAAAAGTCCTTGACCCCGAGATGCAAAGAAAAGTGAGACATGAGCCCTGCATGGACACTGGCATCATCATCTAAAGAATTGCTTCCAACACCTTGAACGACCTGAGACTTCACACCAGGGAGCCAAACCCTGGTCCTTTGGTTTACTTCCTGCTGACCATTCATCAGCACCTGCCTCCCTCAGTAAACGTGGGCAGGAAATGAGTAAGTCAGGCCAGCTCCTCTCCCCACTTGCCCACAGAACTTGTTTAAAATGATAGTTTGGTCAGGAAAGAGGCAGATGTGAAATGTCTCTAAATATACAATTGTTCCACTATGTAAGAGGGTTCACGATGGGGAGAGGATACCCCTTACCAGAAGGAAGATGACTTTCCTGGGTTTTGTAGCTTGCATAAAGAGTGTTCTCACAACTATGGAATTGATGGGAACAAAAATAAGGAGTTAGATTAGATTGTTTTAAAGACTGAAAATGGTTATTGCATACAGGATAAGCTACATCTCTTCCAAAGGGCTCTAGCTTTCTAGAGCTAGAAAGCTCTATGTAAGAAGTCCTTGCTCCTTCAAAGAAAAGTGATGGCAAACCTAGACAGCATATTAAAAAGCAGAGATATCACTTTGCGGACAAAGGTCCATATAGTCAAAGCTACGTTTTTTTTGCAGTAGTTACAGATGTAAGAGTTGGACCGTAAAGAAGGCCGAATGCTGAAGAATTGATGCTTTCAAACTGTGGTGCTGGAGAAGACTCTTGAGAGTCCCTTGGACTGCAAGGATATCAAACCAGTCAATCCTAAAGGAAATCAACCCTGCATATTCACTGGAAGGACTGATGCTGAAGCTAAGCTCCAATACTTTGGCCAGCTGATGTGAAATGCCAACTCATTGGAAAAGACCCTGATGTTGGGAAAGACTGAAAGCAGAAGGAGAAGGAGGCAACAGAGGATGAGATGGTTGGATGGCATCATTGACTCAATGGACATAAGTTTGAGCAAAGGCCAAGAGATAGTGAAGGACAGGGGGTCACAAGAGTCAGACACAACTTAGCAACTAAAGAACAACATGTAAGAAATCAGAAACATGTGTCACAGGGTTTTGTGAAGAAGTAACTCATACAGTACAAGAACTAGTCTTGTGTTTTGCTGGAAAGATCAAAATTTCATTCAAAGAAGTCTTTTTTATTTAAACTCTTTATTTTGTATTGGGGTAGTTTTAGGTGATTAACAATGTTGTGGTAGTTTTAGGTGAACAGCAGAGGGACTCAGGCATACATATTTGTGTGTGTGTTAGTTGCTCAATCATGTCCAACTCTTTGCAACCCTGTGGACTATAACCTACCAGGCTCCTCTGTCTATGGATTCTCTGGGCAAAAATACTGGAGTGGTTTGCCATTTCCTCCTCCAGGGGATCTTCCCTACCCAGGGATTGAGCCCAGGTCTCCCACACTACAGGCAGATTCTTTACCATCTGAGCTACCAAGGAAGCTCCAGGTAGCTTCATATATATGTATATGTATATGTGAGTGAAAGTCACTCAGTCATGTCTGACTCTTTGCAACACCATGGGTTATACAGTCCATGGAATTCTCTAGGCCAGAATACTGTATTGGGTAGCCTTCTGCAGAGGATCTTCCCAACTCAGGGATCGAACCCAGGTCTCCTGCATTGCAGGTGGGTTCTTTACCAGCTGAGCCACAAGGGAAGCCCAAGAATACTGAAGTGGGTATATACAGGCATACATATACATGCATCCATTTTCCCCCAAAATCCCTTCCCATCCAGGCTGACACATAACATTGAGCAGAGCTCCCTGTGCTCTACAGTAGGTCCTTGTTGGTTATCTATTATAAACAGCAACATGATTCAGCCCCCAACAAGCAAGCACTGGCTGCTGTCCCAGGTGCTGGAGATGATCAGCAGCGGTCACAACATACCCAAGTTCTCACTCTGTTGGCTCCTACAGTCCATAGAGTCTTGGACTGCACGGAGCTCTGCTAAAATGGGATTCAAGAATATATTTAGTCACTGATCTTCCATTTTCTGGGCTTTGGGAGACCCTTCAGCCTAGATTTTGCAATTTGTCAAATTTGAATCTATCCCTCCATAGTGTGTGGGAGGTAGAGGTCTGAGAAAAAGAGACCTACTATACTTGTCCAAAGGATGTCTTTGTTCCTTTGACATTAAAGGTGCAAGTCTCATTCTATGAATGAGCAGGCCTTTAGGGTACAAATATGCAGACTCAACTTGAACAGATCATTTTTCTTACAAAGCCACAGCCCCACATCAATGTTGCAGACATGTCTCTAGAATAACCAGTGAGCATCCCAGTGATCCACCTCTTTTCACACAGTTAAAGAATGCCTAGGAATGATGTTCCTAAACAAAGGCACGTTAGGTGTTTTAGACACACTTTAAATGAGATTATTATAGACTGAGAAACATTCCTGCCTTAATTAGAAAAAAATCTTGGCGCTCATACTGGGAAGCTAATTGGCTCCATCAAAGCACTGAATGATTCCTAATTTTGCTAGTTAGAGGCACACCTGGTGACTCTTCTCTCAGTGGTACCCAAAGACTTGGGCAAAGAAGCTATAAAAAGTAACAGCTGCAGTGATAGCAAGGCTTTAGATAGACACAGAACTGAGACCTTGCTGATGGGCTTCATCCCCAGGCACTGGGTTGTTGGGCAGGCTTGGTGGGTGACCCAAGAAAGCCGCAGACAGAGGGACCAAAAACAGAAGGGACCCAGTCAGGAGCAGTCTTGTCTCTAATAGAACTGAGGAGGCTTTGGCTGACGTAGAGTGTCTTTGAGGATGGAACTGTGAGGGCAGTCAGCCACCTGAAATAGTTTCCATCCTCTTCATACAAAGACTGGAAGCCAAGAGAAACAGGTATAAAGGTAGATGTGGACAGAAGACATTTTAGCCACTGTGACTCCAAAGGGAGGGAAGACAGCAATGAGGAGGAGGTCTCTAGCCTTTAAGTGGGTGATTAGCAAACTGTGCAGCACACCCTGTCCTTCTGAAGAGCTGATCTAGATGCTGAGTCATGGACCACCCTGGGAGAGCCTGATCCAGGGGCTTGGAGGGGTCTCAGGGCTGGGGGTGCATCCTCGTCACCACCTGGAGACTCATGCAGCTAGCCTGCCCCCCTCCCTATTTCCTGTGTCTACACGGTGATGCATGGAAGCCTTTGGAGTATAGACCACATTTAGCAGGGTTGGGATATGAACCAGTCCCTGTTACATGGGTGGGTGATGATGTCCCCTTATTCTGAAGCCCTTCAAAACTGGCTTTCCATTAAATGGAAATGATTTTGTGAGTCCCACCTGGCACTTCAGCAGAATGGGTACAACATCATGAATCTGTCAAAAACAAAACATTCTCACCCAAGATGATGAGTAGAAAAGGCTTTATCTCTGAGTCTAACAGAAGCTTTCTATTTCTTTATTGCACTAACATAGACAGTAACAAAAATACACACACAGGAAAGACTGACCATCCTTAACCATCCTGCTTCTTATTAAGACATCTGACTCCTCTGTCCTTGACTTACCTTGTAATTCAGGAAATCGCTCCTGATAACTACTGTTCCCCCTCCCCTGCAGCAAACTCGAGTTTGCACACACACACACACACACACACACGTACAAGCTTTGCAGATCACTTATCTGAAAGCAGATGTTTGAAGACTAGCCTCTCACCTGGGAGACTGTCTGTAGCTGAATTTGTCTCTGAATGAAGCCCTTTGAGTAATTGCTGTATTATGTAAGCACAGGCTAGTCTATCACTAATAAGGGAAGTTGTTGAAGCTGAAACTAGCCCACCAGGGGGATGATGCTTTTCTACCCTCTCCTTCTTCATGGGGCTTTTTTTTTTTTTTGAAGGGAAGATTTGTTACTATTGAGCTGAAGACTTCAAAAACATTTTGCCAAAGTAGGGCACAGGTGACTTAACCAGGTCAAACGACTTTTTAAAGGCTTATACTTAAGTACTAGTCTCCTTAGTTAATATCCCTCAGACTTCAAAAGGTATATATATATATATATATATATATAAAGATTCAGAAGGAAATTCGGGGAGCTCAGGGGGGACTGGGGGTGGGCAGCATTCCCTTAACTTAGACCATGGTGACCCAGATCATTAAAGAGTGTTTTCTTCATTTTTAGATTGGCTGACTTAAAAAAAAAAAAATTCTTTCTTTGAAAACACAAAAAGAATGTCTTAGCCTGAGACAAAGGCTTTAGTTCAGTTCAATTCAACCTCTCAGTTGTGCCCAACTCTTTGTGACCCCATGGACTGCAGCACACCAGACTTTCCTGTCCTTCACCAACTGCCAAAGCTTGCTCAAACTCATCTCCATCGAGTCCAAGATGCCATCCAAGCATCTCATTCTCTGTCATTCCCTTCTCCTCCTGCCTTCAATCTTTCCCAGCATCAGGGTCTTCTCCAATGAGTCAGCTCTTCGCATCAGGTGGCCAAAGTATTGGAGTTTCAGCTTCAGCATCAGTCCTTCCAATGAATATTCAGGACTTATTTCCTTTAGAATGGACTGGTTTGATCTCCTTGCATTCCAAGGGACTCCCAAGAGTCTTTTCCAACACCACAGTTCAAAAGCATCAGTTCTTCAGTACTCAGCTATCTTTATGGTCCAGCTCTCACATCCATACATGACTACTGGAAAAACCATAGCTTTGACTAGATGGACCTTTGTTGGCAAAGTAATCTCTCTGCTTTTTAATATGCTGGTCAGTTTGGTCATAGCTTTTCTAAATTTTTTTTGCACCTTTTTTAAAAGGTGCAAGCATCTTTCAATTTCATGGCTGCAGTCACCATCTGCAGTGATTTTGGAGCCCAAGAAAATAAAGTCTCTCACTGTTTCCATTGTTTCCCCATTTATTTGCTGTGAAGTGATGGGACCAGATACCGTGATCTTAGTTTTCTGAATGTTGAGTTTTAAGCCAACTTTTTCACTCTCCTCTTTCACTTTCATCAAGAGGCTCTTTAGTTCTTTTCTTTCTGCCATACGGGTAGTGTCATCTGAGTATCTGAAGTTATTGATATTTCTCCAAGCAATCTTGATTCCAGCTTGTGCTTCATCCAGTCCAGCATTTCTCATGATGTACTCTGCATATAAGTTAGATAAGCAGGATGACAATATACAGCCTTGAAGTACTCCTTTTCCTATTTGGAGCCAGTCTGTTGTTCCATTTCCAGTTCTCATTGTTGCTTCTTGTCCTGCATACAGATTTCTCAGAAGGCAGGTAAGGTGGGCTGTTATTCCTATCTCTTAAAGAATTTTCCAGTTTGTTGTAATCCACACAGTCAAAGGATTTGGAATAATCAGCAAAGCAGATGTTTTTCTGAAACTCTCTTGTTCTATTTTAATAATCTAATGGATGTTGGCAATATGATCTCTGGTTCCTCTGCCTTTTCTAAATCTGTCTTGAACATCTGGAAGTTTACGGTTCACATACTATTGAAGCCTGGCTTGGAAAATTTTGAGCACTACTTTACTAGAGTGTGAGATGAGTGCAATTGTGCAATAGTTTGAACATTCTTTGGCATTGCCTTTCTTTGGAATCGGAATGAAAACTGGCCTTGTCCAGTCCTGTGGCCACTGCTGAGTTTTCCAAATTTGCTGGCATATTGAGTACAACACTTTAATAGCATTATCTTTTAGGATTTGAAATAGCTCAACTGGAATTCCATCACCTCCACTAGCTTTGTTCATAGTGATGTTTGCTAAGGCCCACTTGAGTTCACATCCAGGATGTATGGTTCTAGGTGGGTGATCACACCATCATGGTTATCTGGGTCATGAAGATTTTTTTTTTTTGTACAGTTCTTCTGTGTATTCTTGCCACCTCTTCTTAATATCTTCTGCTTCTGTTAGGTCCATACCATTTCTGTCCTTTATTGTGTCCATCTTTACATGAAATGTTCCCTTGGTATATCTAATTTTCTTGAAGTGATCTGTAGTCTTCCCCATTCTATTGTTTGCCTCTATTTGCACTGATCATGGAGGAAGGCTTTCTTATTTCTCCTTGCTATTCTTTGGAACTCTACATTCAAATGGGTATATCTTTTCTTTTCTCCTTTGCCTTTAGCTTCTCTTCTTTTCTCAGCTATTTATAAGGCCTCCTCAGTCAACCATTTTGCCTTTTTCATTTCTTTTTCTTGGGGATAGTCTTGATCACTGCCTCCTATACAATGTCATGAACCTCTATCCATAGTTCTTCAGGCACTCTGTCTATCAGATGTAATGCCTTGAATCTATTTGTCACTTCCACTCTATAATTATAAGGGATTTGATTTAGGTCATACCTGAATGGTCTAGTGGTTTTCCCTACTTTCTTCAATTTAAGTCTGAATTTTGCAATAAGGAGTTCATGATCTGAGCTACAGTCAGCTCCCAGTCTTATTTTTGCTGACTGTATAGAGCTTCTCCATCTTTGTCTACAAAGAATATAATCAATCTTATTTTGGTATTGACCATCTTCAGTGGGAGTAACTTATTTGTGGCTCCAGGTAGAGGGAGAGAGGACCAGGAAAGGAGGAAGAACCAACAAAAAACACATGCTAGTTATGAAATTCAGCAAATAAAAAATCAGGCTGCCCAGCTAAGTTTGAATTTCAAATGAACGACAGATATATCTCTTACCATAAGTATATCCCATGCAATATTTAGGATACACTTCCACCATTTCTTTGACTGAAATTCAAATTTACCCAGGTATGCTGTACTTTATTTGACAACCCCAACAAATAGGATCTTCTAAGAATCAACAGAGCATGAGATGGTTGGATGGCATCACTGACTCAATGGACATGAGTTTGAGTAGGCCCCAGGAGTTGGTGATGAACAGGGAAGCCTGCTGTGCTGCAGTCAATGGGGTTGCAAAGAGTCAGACACAACTGAGTGACTGAGCTAAACTGATGAGTTGGGTCTTGGAACCACCTAGTCAGGGGCTGAGTGGAGGGGTATCTGTCCTCATCAGACAAGGGTTCCATATTGCATGGTATCTCTTCCACACTTCTGATTGTTGACGTGAGAGAACGAATCAGGTTTACACAGGGTTCCCACACCCACTGGGCATCAGAGAACCTTGGGGATGGCAGTGCAAGTCAAGGTGGCCTCAGTCAAGGTGCTGGCACTTTCATAAAGCCAGCCAAGACAAGGCAAAACGCATCCTCATCGCAGCAGCTGGAAGAAAAGTGAAGCCAAGAGGGTCTGTTATAGGATCTAAGAGACGTTTGAAGCACACAGATCCCTAGAAAGGACAGAGAGCAGGTGTAGGTCTCAATGATTCATTTATTGGTTCACTGAACACGTACTGACCATGGACTTGCTAGGTGCAGATGAGCATGAGAGACTTTCGTAATAGAACAAGAAATAAACACTTTTTTGGTATAATTATTTTGCACCTTGTAGACAGCTAGACGTATGGAGGACTTAACATACCACAAGACAATCTTCACTAATGGGGACAGGAAGAGATGGATGAATGCTCCCATTCAGCCCCTGAACAGTTGGGTTAAAGACACATTTCATGACGTTTCTCAGAAGGTCTTACCTTTTAGAGTTGCCAGATAAAGTACAGAACACCCAGCTGAATTTGAATTTCAGATAAATAACAAATAACTTTTAGTATATCTCCAATATTGCATGGAATATATTTATCCTGCACTGTCCTGCATCTTCTGCCCTCCTCAGAGACACCGATGGACAATTCAGAAGATGGGCTATGTGGTGACAAGCATTTCAGCTGTGTTGCTCACTGCTGTTTCCTGTTTTCGTGGAACAGGACCTGGTACATTGCAGGTGCTCCTGGATGCTCACTGTTCAAAAATTGTCACTCTAAAGTGAATAATCCACTGTGTAACACATTATAAGCTCTCAGGAAGAGGGGAGGGCATTGCAAACTCTGAGGCAAGAAAGACACGGCACATTTGAGGATGGAGGGAGAGGAAGGGCAGTGTGGTTAGAGCATGGACAGCAACCAGAAATTCTGAGAGAGGGTGAAGGTGGGTAGAGACAAGATCACAGGAATCTTGAGTCATGATAATAGCCAAGTATGTTTGCCCAGGCAAGTAGGAAGCCCACACAGGGTTTTACACAATGGAGAGTCATAAATATCCTCATTTTTAAAATTAAACTTTTCATCTTGACATAATTATAATTGACCTGTGAATGTAAGAACAAATACACAGACACCCCATGTTTTCCACAATGGTAACATCCTGCAAAGTTACCAGAGAGTCTCACAACCAGAATATTGATGTTGATAAAATACAGAACATTCCATCTCCACAGGGATATTAACACTGTTGCCCTTTTATGACCACATCCACCTCCCTCAGATCTCCAACTCCTTCTCAACCCCTGGCTACCACAGACATTGCCCTCTATTTTATAATGTAGACATTTCAAAATATTACATACATGGAATCATAAAATATGTAACCTTTGGGACTGGCTTCCTTCACTCAGCATAATTCATTGGAGATTCAGGCAGGCAGCTGAGTGTGTCAATAGTCTGTTCATTTCCGCTGCTTATAGTATTACCTGATGTGGTTGTACTACAGATTTTGTGCTGTTTACCTATTGAAGGAGATTGGACATTGGATTGCTTCCAGTTTGGGGGTTATTAGGGGATTAAAGCTGCAATAGACACTTCTGCCCATGTTTTTATGTGAACATAGTCTTTATTTCTTTGGGATAAATGCCCAGGAGTGCAGTTGCTAGATTTTATGCTATTTACATGTTTAGCTTGTAAAGAAAATTCTAAGCTTTTTCAGAGTGAGTGTCCCATTTTCAGTTTTCACTAACAATGTGAGTGATCAAGTTTCTCTGCATCCTCGCCAGCATTTGGAGTTGTGGATTTTTTTTTTTTCTTTTAGCCATTCTGAAAGGTGTGTAGTGTTATCAACTTGAGATTTTAATTTGCATTCCTTTCATGGCTAATGATGTTGAACATCTTCTCATGTGGTAATTTGACATCTGTGTATCTTCCTTGGTGAAATCTTTCTTCATGGCATGTGCCCATTTTCTAATTGAATTGCTTTTTTTTTTTCCCAAGCACTATTGACTTTGGAGAATACTTTGTGTATTTTAGATACTAGTTCTTTGTCAAATATGTGGTTTGCAAATATTTTCTGCCAGTTTGTAACTTGCCTTTTCATCCTCTTAACAGGGAATTTCACAGAGCATAAGATTTTAATTTTGATTAAGTCTAATTTATCCAATTTTCCTTTTATGGATCATGCTTTTGGTGTCAAATCTAAGAACTCTCTGGCTGTCCTAGACACTGAAGTTTTTCCCTGTGCTTTTCTCTAAAATGTTTATAGTTTTACATTTAATTCCATGATCCATTTTGAGTTAATTTTGTATAAGCTGTGAAACTTGGGTTAAGCTTTATTTTTTTTCTACTGTGAATGTCTACTTGTTCCACTACTGTATTAGTTTCTGGGAGGTGAGGGGTCTGTTATTAACAAAGCACCCCACCCTGGGTGACTTAAACGGTGGACATTTGTTCTCTCACAGCTCTGGAAGGCAGAAGTCCAAGAGTAAGGTTGCAGCCAGGTTGGCACCTTCTGAGTCAAGGAGAGAGACTCTTATCCAGGCTTCTCTCCCAGACTCTGGGGGTTGCTGGTGATCTTATGTTCCTTAGATTATAAAAGCATCATCCTGACCTCTGCCTTTATCTTCAGAGAAATGGCCTCTCTCTGTTTCTTGACTTCCTTGTCTCTCTGTGTCTGGCTATCTCTGTGTTCAGATGTCCCTTACTATAATAACACCAATCATATTGAATTAGAAATCACCCTAGTAACCTAATTTTAGTTGGATTACTTATATACAGACCTTTTCCCCAGATAAGGTCACAGTCAGAGGTGCTGAGTTTGAAGATTGCCACAAACCTTTATTGGGGAGATGCAATTCAATGCATGAAAATGCCATTTGATGAAGAGTTTGTCTTTCTTTCATTGAATCACTTTTGCACCCTTTTCAAAAGTCAATTTGGAATATTTTTCTGGACATACTTCCAGTTTTCTGTTCTGTTCCATTGCTCTATGTGTCTACCTTGACAATACCACCTACTCTAGATAACTATAGCTATATAATAAGTCTTGACATTGAATAGACAATCTTTCCTTTTTATTATTCATTTTCAACATTATGTTAACTATTATATTTCCTTTGTCTGGTATTCCTATCTATTTAATAATTTCCCACAGTTTGTTGTGATCCATGCAATCGAAGGCTTTAGCATAGTCAATGAAACAGAATTAGATGTTTTTCTGGAATTCTCTTGCCTCTTCCATGATCCAGTCAATGTGAGCAATTAGATTTCTGGCTCCTTTGCCTTTTCTAAATCCAGCTTGTACATCTGGAAGTTCTTGTTTCATGTACTGCTGAAGCCTAGCTTGAAGGATTTTGAACATAACCTTACTGGCATTTGAAATGAGTGCAAATGAACATTCTTTGGCATTGCCCTTCTTTGGGATTGGAAAGCAAGGAAGAAGTGTTGTTTTCAGATTGTGGTGCTGGAGAAGGCTCTTGAGAGTCACTTTTACTGCAAGGAGACTAAACCAGTCAATTCTAAAAGAAATCAACCCTGAGCATTCACTGGAAGGACTGATGCTGAAGCTGAAGCTCCAATACTTTGGCCACCTGATTTGAAAAACCAATTCATTGGAAAAGATCCTGATGATGGGAAAGATTGAAGGCAAAATGTGAAGGAGATGGCAAAGGATAAGATGGTTAGATAGCATCACCTACTCAATGGACATGAATTTGAACAAACTCCAGGAGATAGTGGAGGATAAAAGAGCCCAGTGTGCTGCAGTCCATGAAGTCACGCAGAGTTGGACATGACTTAATGACTGAACAACAAACGCTCCTTTATCTTTGGGTATAAACTTTAAAATAATTTTTCTATATCTACAAAAATATCTTGCTAGATTTTTATGTGAATTATGCTAAACTTGTGTATCAATTAAGGAAGGATGGAAATATTACTGTTTTTAATCTTCCATTTAGTGAACACAGTATCTCTCTCCATTTATTTAGATATTTGATTTCTTTCATCAGCATTTCATAGTTTTAAGTAAACAAATTCTATGTGGTTTGTTAGAGTTACAACTACATATTCAATTTTAAGTAACTATAAATTGCATTGTATTTTAAATGTTGGTGTCCATGTATAACACATTGCTAATATATAAAAATACAATTAACATCTACATGTTTACTTTGTATCTTGCCACTTTAATGAACTCATCTATTTGCTCTAGGAATTTTTTTGGAGAGCATAAGACATGAAGAGGAATAACTAGCAGCTGCTGGCAAAATCAGACAGTGAGAAACCTAGAAAGGTAGTTCTGAAAGTAACCAAAGAGAAAGTCTAAAAAACAAAGCTATGGGGGAAAAAATCTACTCGATGAATGAATTCAAGAAACTAGATAGAGCTGAAGAGAACATTAATGAAATCAGCTAAAATGTTATAAAATGGATAAATGTTGTTATAAATGGATAAATGTTGCACAGAAGAGAAGGGGGAAAAAGGGAAGAGATAAAGGAGATTGCTAACAAAGAGATAATAAAGATTGACAATGAAGATTGACACTCTAAAAGAAGCTTAAAAAGAGATCATGAAAAAAGTTTAGGTGTTGTAGGGGTAAGACATAAAAACAAATCCAAATCTAGAAAGTGTAATGAAATTGCAGGAGGCTGAAAAACAGGAGAGGGAATTTTAAAAATTTCCAGAAAGAAAAGAAAATTATGTATAAATGAATAGCAATTAGAATGAGAGCACATAAATGCCATAAAATCTCGGAAAGGTAAAAGATTTTCAAAAGACAAAGAGGAAATCATAATCAATCTAGATTTCAATGTTGGAATAATTGTGATTCAAGCTTGAAAGCTGAATAAGAATATTCACACATGTGTTTCAGTCATATAAAGACCAAGAGATTTTTATATTCATTGGTCCTTCCTTAAATAACCTCAAAAGGAAGTTATTTTTATAAAATAAAACATGTAAACTAAAATAAAATACATAAAATATCAAGTGTTGGCAATGATGTTGAGAGACAAGAACTCTCATCTGTAGTGGTGGGATGCAACATAGTGATTACCCTCTGAGAGAGTACAGGGCATTGCCTAGGAAAGCTGAGATCTGTTGTTCAATTGCTAAGTCATGTCTGACTCTTTGTGACCCCATGGACTCCAGGCTCCTCTGTCCTCCACTAGCTCCTGGATATTGTTCAAATTCATGTTCATTGAGTTAATAATGCTATCTAACCATCTCATCCTCTGCCACCTCCCTTCTCCTTTTGTCTTCCATCTTTCCCAGCATCAGGGTCTTTTCCAGTGAATCAGTTCTTCACATCTGGTGGCCAAAACATTGGAGCTTCAGCTTCATCATTGGTCCTTTCAATAAATATAATAATAATATATTTCTGTAATATCCTTAGGATTGACTGAGGTATGTAACCCCAAAACCCAGAAATGCTGTTTTTTCCTTATATCCTACACTAGAAACTCTTCCAGCTGAGCTATTTCAAATCCTAAAAGATGATGCTGTGAAAGTGTTGCACTCAATATGCCAGCAAATTTGGAAAACTCAGCAATGGCCACAGGACTGGAAAACATCAGTTTTTATTTCAACCCCAAAGAAAGGCAATGCCAAAGAATATTCAAACTACCACACAATTGCACTCATTTCACATGCTAGCAAAGTAATGCTCAAAATTCTCTAAGCCAGGCTTCAACAGTACATGAACTGAGACCTTCTAGATGTTCAAGCTGGATTTAGAAAAAGCAGACAAACAGAGATGAAATCGTCAACATCCACTGAATCATTGAAAAAGCAAGAGGATTTCAAAACTTCATCTACTTCTACTTCATTAACTATGCTGAAGACTTTGAATGTGTGGACCAGAACTGTGGGAAATTCTTCAAAAGATGGGAATACCAGACCACTTTACCTACCTCCTGAGAAATGTGCATGCAGGTCAAGAAGCAACAGTTAGAACTGGACATGGAACAACAGACTGGTTCAAAATTGGGAAAAGAGTATGTCAAGGCTGTGTATTGTCACCCTGCTTATCTAACTTATATGCAGAGTACATCATGACAAATGCCAAGCTGGATGAAGCACAAGCTGGAATCAAGATTGCCAGGAGAAATATCAATAACCTCAGATTTGTAGATAACACCACTCTTATGGCAGAAAGTGAAGAGGAACCAAACAGCTTCTTGATGAAAGTGAAGAGGAGAGTGGAAAAGCTAGCTTAAAACTCAACATTCAAAAAACTAAGATCATGGCATCCAGTTTCATCACTTCATGGCAAAAAGATGGGGAAACAATGGAAACAGTGAGAGACTTTATTTTCTTGGGCTCCAAAATCACTGTAGATGGTGACTGCAGCCATGGAATTAAAAGATGCTTGCTCCTTGGAAGAAAAGGCACGACAGAACACCTAAACAGCATATTAAAAAGTAGAGACATTACTTTGCTGACAAAGGTCTGTCTAGTCAAAGCTATGGTTTTTTCCAGCAGTCACGTATGGATGTGAGAGCTGGACCATCAAAAAGGCTGAGCACGGAAGAATTGATGTTTTTGAATCGTGTTGGAAAAGACTCTTGAGAGTCCCTTGGACTGAAAGGAGATCAAACCAGTCAATCCTAAAGGAAATCAATCCTGAAAATTCATTGTAGGAACTGATGCTGAGGCGGAAGCTCCAACACTTTGGCCATCTGCTGCTAAGAGCCTACTCACTGGAAAAAAACCCTGATGCTGGAAAATATTGAAGGTAAGAGGAGAAGGGGATGACAGAGGATGAGATGGTTGGATGGCATCACTGACTCAGTGGACATGAGTTTCAGCAAGCTCTGGGAGATGGTGAAGGACAGAGAAGCCTAGCATGCTTCAGTCCATGGGGTTGCAAAGAGTCAGACACAACTGTGCAACTGAACAACAAGAAACACTTACTTGCATGCAGCAGGTGATGTATGCAAAGATCTCTTTTGTGATGAGGTCAATTAGAGGGGAAAATGTGAAAAAACCTAATGTCACCAACTGAGAAGTATGTAAATACATTATAGTGTAGTCTTATGATGGAGTACTGCCCAGTCCTTGGGAAGATGACTGTGTTTTGCTTGAATCAGCTCAAAAAATGAAGTTGAATTTTCAGAAGCATAATATTAACAGACTGACATATACAGAATTGTCAACCTTATAAAAATGTTATACAAAATAATGCTAAAAATGTTTCATCTTGTAACATTATACATGTGTGTGTATGTGTGCATCAGTTCAGTTCAGTTCAGTTCAGTCCCTCAGTCATGTCTGACTCTTTGCGACCCCATGAATCGCAGCACGCCAGGCCTCCCTGTCCATCACCAACTCCCAGAGCTCACTGAGACTCACGTCCATCGAGTCAGTGATGCCATCCAGCCATCTCATCCTCTGTCATCCCCTTCACTTCCTGCCCCCAATCCCTCCCAGCATCAGAGTCTTTTCCAATGAGTCAACTCTTCACATGAGGTGGCCAAAGTACTGGAGTTTCAGCTTTAGCATCATTCCTTTCAAAGAAATCCCAGGGCTGATGTCTTTCAGAATGGACTGGTTGGATCTCCTTGCAGTCCAAGGGACTCTCAAGAGTCTTCTCCAACACCACAGTTCAAAAGCATCAATTCTTCGGCGCTCAGCTTTCTTCACAGTCCAACTGTCACATCCATACGTGACTACTGGACAAACCATAGCCTTGACTAGACGGACCTTTGTTGGCAAAGTAATGTCTCTGCTTTTGAATATGCTATCTAGGTTGGTCATAACTTTTCTTCCAAAGAGTAAGTGTCTTTTAATTTCATGGCTGCAGTCACCATCTGCAGTGATTTTGGAGCGCATGCATAGTAGGCATATAAAAGCTTTGACTAAAAGGATGTTATTTGTTAAAGAAACATTCATTCTGAGACTTGTTACAGTGGTAAGGAAGATTTTACTGAAGACTATTGCAATATAGGAGAAAGGTTGGACTAAACCCCAAATATAAGAGATAAGTGGGGATTTATAGCTAAGATGCGGGTGTAGGTGTGAGTGGATGGAAAATTATGAAGAACAAAAACATTAGGGTGGAGGGGTTCTTGCTAGAGTGATTTAACAGGATTTCTGCTAAAGGCAGACTAAGGTAATCAGCTACCAAAGGTGGGAGCATTCTCACCTAATTGACTCATCAGGATTCTTATTACCACTGCACTTAGCAGACTGAAGATAGGGCCCAAGGATGAGGCCAGGTGGAGGACAAGGCTCAAAGAGGCTGCCCACTGTTTGGTCAAGGGGAGAGTCTTAATCACTACAAAGAGTTGGATCATGGTTCCTACTGGAATACTTCCTGTGGAGAGGAAAGGTGGGGATGATTCTGAAAATGGATTCAAGGGGAATCAAAGGGACTTTATTGCTTTTATGTTCAAAACAATTTGAATTGAAACAGCAAATGACATTCTAAAAATATGCTGAATACAAAGGAGTTTGTGACATTTTTCTGTGTATTTTTCTATGCTTTGAATTTCAATAGATTGGATGAGGCAAGGTAGACACCGAGGCAGCAGTGAGAGGTTCTGGCAGAGATGTCAGTTGTTCACACCGGGACGGTAGGGCTGCACCTGGAGAGGAGGCTGTGGTCCAGACAGAAGCACAGGGACCCAAGAACAGCAAGGCCACTGTATCACTTATCTACTGCTGACAACCACACACCCCAAAACAAGAGAAACCTTTCCCCCCTCTGTGAAATGACCCACCAGTGCTGCTAGGCTTGCCTCATCTCATTGGCTGCATTTGGAGGTGCTTACCTAAGGGTCAGCTGCAGTGCCTGGCATGGCCCAACCATTCCTTCCTTGTGGTCCTTCATGCCATGGTCATCTTTGATGACTGGGTTAAGCCCCAGTGAAGGAGCACTTATCTAGTCTCTCTTTCCCATTTGCTGATGAGCCGTTGCCCAGAGCAAGCCACGGCATGAGATGAAAACAGACAAGTGAACAGTGGACTGATCTACTGGGGACTGCTACTCCCACAATCTACCACAACAATCTTAAAATGAGTAAGATAGTGTTGTATTGACATAGGCATAAAAAAAGCAACACATTAAAGCCAACAACAACAGCAGGGAAGGATGAAACAGATGAAGCTATTGAAGAACAAGGAGGGATAATTTGCCTTACCAAGAATTATCACAAATGGTGAAAAAGGATCACTTTTTTAAAAACATGTTGTCAACAGCACTAACTATGAAATAAAGGATGTATAAATTTGATAATATTAAAATTAGGTATCAGAAATAATATATCTGGAGGTTTTTTCATTTGTTTGTTTTGTTTTTGTTGTTGTTTCATCAACAGAGAACTAGTGTCCAGATAAGGGGCTTCTCAGGTGGCTCAGTGGTAAAGAATCTGACTGCCAATACAGGAGATGCAAGAGATGCCAGTTGGATCTCTGGGCTAGGGAGATCCCTTCGAGGAGGAAATGGCAACCCACTCCATTATTCTTGCCTGGAGAATCCCATGGACAGAGGAGTCTGGTGGGCTACGGTTCAGAGGGTCCCAAAGAGTTGGACCTGATGGAAGAGTCTTAGCGTGCTTGTCCAGATGATTGAGAGAATATGGATGATCCATCAGGACCCATCCACAGCCTCTGTTCTGTATTCTTTTATGGGATGATGATAACTTAAAAAAACTACACAACGTGAGAGACGCATGTTTCATTGGAAGCGAAATGAGGGCTGCAGCCAGGGAGATAACACCCCAGATAGCTCTGAGAAACTGCTCCAAAGAGGCAGGTGAGAAGGTCAGTATACATGTGATTTTGGTGAAGGGAGAGTCCATGCAATCAAGCACATATTTTTTCCAGAAGGTTTCTGCTAGCCACAAGGAGCATATGTCACCATGAAGGACTTTGGTGCTTTTTTGATATGAGGAGATACAAGAATTGGGCTCATAAAATCAGCTCTTAAATATATTTGTCTGAAGACCTGTTCTGTCAGTCCCACCTCCACTCGCCCACGTCCCCAGCACACAGGGCCTCTTTTCTGATCTCCACTCAAAACTCCTTTCAGGGGTTGTTAAAAATCAGCAGCTACAGCAGCACATGATTTAATCCTTGAAAAAGTAGATGGCATGTGCCAAATTGTAGGTGATGGGATGATAGTGAGAGGTTGTAGGAATCAACCTGGAGAAGATGGACAGCCCATCAAGCTTCATCCACAGCCACTGTTCTGTTTTCTTTTATGGGATAGTCAGTTGGATATGCCACAAGAGGAGGCAGAGGAGAGACCCAGAAAAAAAAACAAAGTTTATTACACTTAGGAGTCCTAGACGCAGGAGCTAGCATGCCACGTGGGGCCACATGCGGAAGCACCAAAGTGGTCAGGAGGCAGAAGGCAGGAGCAGAGTGGGAGTGGAGAGCTTTTTGAAAGTAAAAAGTGTTGGTGGCTCAGTTGTGTCTGACTCTTTGTGGTCTCATGAACTGTAGCCTGCCAGGTTCCTCTGTCCATGGGATTCTCCAGGCAAGAATGCTGAAGTGAGTTGCCATTCCCTTCTCCAGGGGATCTTCCTGACCCACGGATGGAGCCTGGCCTCCTCTTGCATTACAGGCAGATTCTTTACCACCTGATCCACCAGAGAAGTCCCAGGGAGAATTTAGGTAAGGTCTTTATTGGGGTTTCTGCAAAAAAGGCAGAATAGGATGAACAGCTTAGGACTGGCTACATCTGAATAATTCTGGCTAGCTTTGGGCTATAAGGGTCGTCTCTAGTTACCTGGTGCCTAGCAATATTCCTTTGATTAAAGCACTACAGTTCAGCAGGAATATTGCCTCCTGGGATGTTGGGCAGGAGAAAGAAGGTCTGGCTCTGGGTTAGTCACTTTGCATATCAAAGGCCTGCTCCCTGCTGGGTCCTTTGCTCTCTCTGTGAATCTGCTGGCTCAAGAAGGGGCAATCTCTTCCCAGCTAGAAAGATTCTTCTGTTATTGTTCTCTTGACTTTTTTTTAGGATGCTATAACATCTTAATATGCACAAAATTAAAAGCATCTACAGTATTAAAAGCATCAAAAGCCTCACAGGCATTATATAGGCATGCCAAAAATGATGAAATGCAGTTGGTCAATAAAAGTAAATAAAAATCCACCAACCCAATTACCAGGAGCTTCCCTGGTGGCTTAGATGGTAAAGAATCTGCTTGCAATGCGGGAGATTTGGGTTCAGTCCCTGAGCTGGGAAGATCCCCTGCAGAAGGAAATGGCTAACCACTACAGTAATCTTGCCTGGGAAATCCCCTGGATAGAGAAGCCTGGCAGGCTACAGTCCATGGTGTTGCAAAGGGTCAGACACGACTGAGTGACTGTCATTCATTGTGACCCTGAACCTCATTACTGATTGGGAAAATGCAAAGTAAAACCACAATAAGATACACTGCAGACCTCAGAAGGGTAAAAGCTTAAAGACCTGACAACGGGAGGTGATGAGAAAGATGAGGAGTTGCAGGGGTTCCCATTTCCTCTTGGGGGCTATACATTTTATACAGGGGACCCGCAAAAGGAATTTTCAGAGCAGCAAACTGACACCACCCTGGATGTCTATCAGCTGTGTGGCAGAGAAGTGAATCAAGGAGTACTTGAAATGGAAATGAATGTTACAGCCAAAAACACTCACCAAGAAATGATAAGCTACAGAAGCAAGTCACAGAAAACCCATGAGGTCTAATTCTTTTTATGTATGATCAGTAGCCGGTGGAATCTATGTTCTGTGGTATAGGGCTCTGTATGTGGGTGGCAAGGCAATAGATAAAAGCAAGAGAATTGTTGTTGCAAAGGAGCAAGAGTATGATTGGGGAAGGAATGAAGGAGGGACAGGCCCTCTAAGACCCTGGCCAAAATCTGTTTCTTGGGTATCTAGTTGCCCCCTTTGTAATTTGTCTTAAAAAGAAAGAATAACGAGAGTTGAAAGGGAAGAGTGGGTGAAAAACTTCAGAGAAGGGCCCCTGCCACAAGGTCAGTGGCTTTTGGGTACAGGCACTGGTGACAGAGGAAGCTGTATGAACAGCAGGATGTCTGGAGATAAAATTGGGGTGATTCAGTGATGGATTAGATGGGGAGGTGAGGAGAGAGAGTTGGGCGAGGGGTTCCTAGATTTCTTTTTTTCTTTTAACACTTTATTTATTTGGCTGCACTGGGTGTTAGTCACAGCACCTGGCATCTTCCACCTTCTTTGGGGCATACAGGATCTTTAGTTGTGGAATGCAAACTCTTAATTGCCACATGTGGGCTCTAGTTTCCCAACCAGGGATTGAACTCGGGTCCCCTGCACTGGGAGCATGGAGTCTTAGCCTCTGGACCACCAGAGAAGTCCCAGGATTCCTAGATTTCTGGTTTACTTCCTAGGTTCATGGTGATTTGTCCTCTTGAATAAGTAAGGGCTCTTAACTTTTTGACTCGGTGGTGTATTGGAGGTTCTTGGTCAAGGAGACATCAGCCATGTGGTCTTGGTGCTCAAAGAAGTCACGGGAGCTAGAGATGCAGCATTCAGAAATGCCCGTGTGCAGTTTTGACAAAGCCGCGAGTGTGGGTGAGAGAGCCAGGGGGCTGGGGGCAATGAGAAGAGATGGTCATCTGGGCCTGAG
This sequence comes from Bison bison bison, assembly GCF_000754665.1. Classification (NCBI taxonomy): domain Eukaryota; kingdom Metazoa; phylum Chordata; class Mammalia; order Artiodactyla; family Bovidae; genus Bison; species Bison bison. The sequence continues at coordinate 8,464,568 of NW_011494861.1, forward strand.
TCGACGCACACACACCTGCAGGGTATGGCAGCCCAGAGCCCAGAGGGGTTGTCAGTTTGAGGAGATGATGATAGTTTAATGTGATGAATGCAGAAAGGTGGGGTGTGATGAAGTCTGAGACACATACCTTGGATTTAAGATTTGAAGATAACTGGTGGCTTCAACCAAAATTGCCTGGATGGTGCAGCTGGGGATGGAAGCCAACTAGGAGAGGGTAATGTGAGGCTGGGGGGAGAGGCAAGGTGCCACCCTGTCCATTAGCAAAGACAGCACACCTGCCAAGAACCAGGCTTCACATACGTGCATCATCCATGCCATGCTGCCAAGGAGCTGTCAGTTATATCTGTCCCTGCATCTCTAGCCCCTGGGAAAGTGGTCTGGCACACAGTAGGTCCCCAATAAAACCTGCTGGATGTGGATGAAGCATATCCTCCAGTTTCCAGCATCAAATTCACCCAAAATGATGTCATTTAATTTCCATTTCACGCAGCTGTGTTTCAAATATTTACACCTAAGCAGAGATGCACACTAATGGAAGGTTCATTCATTATACACACATTGTTTTAAACAGCCCTGTAATCATGAGATGAATTCATAGCAAGAGGAAAACTAACTGCATTTTATCATGTCAGTAATTGAGAGTTAACACCAGAGCTCTCTCTTGCCCTGGAGGGTTGGACACCTGGGAGAGTGTTGTAACAAATGTCAGGGAAGGAAGCAAAGTGACAGCCATCCCATTGAGGGCCAGATTCTCAAGCATCCTCCATCTCAATCCTCAACTACTCCTCTGAGTGAGCAGGTGGGTCCCCAACAGCACATGGGGAGCCTCATGCTCGAGGGTCCACAGCTGGTCCTTGGCAAAGATGGGATGCAGAATGCATACCCACATGTCTCAGTTTACAGCCTTTCCACTAAGACCCATAACCTTCCAGAACTACCCATACTCAAAAGAGTAAGTTCCTGGCATGCAATCATCAATCATTTTCTGGAGGCAAGGACAGCAAACCAGCAACTTTCCAAGGGCTGTCAGTGACTTAGCACACACCTGGGAGTGTCTCCAGATATTTTTATCCCCACTAACTTCTTGAGCAGTTTCATAGTTTTAAGAGAGAGTTTCCTGAAGTGCCCCAGGAGAGGCCCGGCTTGTCCAAGTACTGCTTAGAAATCAACACAGGAACGCAGTTTAAGTAGAGCTAGAAAACACTTTCCTGAATTAGACCAAATCAGGCACCTGCCTCTTCTAGAAAGCTTCCCTTGATATTCATCCAAATTTCCATAATACACACTTCCAGAATTGACAGTGTATGAGCATCCTGCCTTGTCCTCCTTTGTCATACTGTTATTTCAGGTGGCTTTGCCAACTTGACCAAAGTTCATGGTTCCCTGGAGGGCCAGGAGGGACCAGATCTACCAGGGTAATGTTTTGGAGCCTACAACCCCATAGGGCTGGTTCAGTTCAGTTGAGTCCAGTCACTCAGTTGTGTCACACTCTTTGTGAGCACATGGACTGCAGCACACCAGGCTTCCCTGTCCATCATTCCGGAGCTTGCTCAAACTCATGTCCATCAAGTCAGTGATGCCATCTAACAATCTTATCCTCTGTTGTCCCCTTCTCCTCCTGCCCTCAATTTTTCCCAGTATCAAGGTCTTTACCAATGAGTCAGTAGTATTGGGCTGATAGTATTTTAATTTTTTTAATTGGACTATAATGGCTTTACAATGTTGTGTTAGTTTCTGTTGTACAACAATGTGATCAGCCATGTGCTTATTGCCCATTTGCTCTGTCATGCTCAACTCTTTGCGACCCCATAGACTGCAGCCTGCCAGTCTCCTCTGTCCGTGGGATTTTTCAGGTAAGAATACTGGAGTGGGTTGCCATTTCTTTCTCCAGAGGATCTTCCCAACTCAGGGATCAAACCTGTGCCTCCTGCAAGTCTCCTGAATTGGCAGATGGATTATTTACCACTGAGCCATATATATATCCCCTCCCTCTTGAGCCTCCCTCCCACCC
>NW_011494861.1:8466678-8473442 GCF_000754665.1 Bison bison bison
TGTGCTCCCTGTGCAGCTTCCCACTAGTTATCTATTTTACACATTGTGTATAACGCTACTCTCTCAATTCACCCTCCTCTCCTTCTCCCGCAATCCCCGCCCTGTGTCCACAAACCTGTTCTCTACATCTGCAGCTCTATTCCTGCCCTCCAAATAGGTTCATCTGTACCATTTTTCTTAAAATAATAAAAGCACAGACCCTGAATGCTTGACCTGGGTCATTTATTTTCATCCTCACACTCAAAAATATTTTTAAGGAGAGATGCTCTTTTTCAGGCCCATTTTATAGATGAGGAAACTGAGGCCCATGGAGCTAAAACCACTTGCCCAAATCACACAGCTCTTCAATGAGAGGCAGCCAAGATTCCAACCTTGGTGTCAAATGAAACTTCCCTCAGAGGATGTCCCCCTACCTGACTTGCTACCTGTTGCCTCTAGCACCCCAGACTTTTTAGATGAAGGTAAGGTTTGAAGAGGAGTTGGTGACAAGTCAAGAGTCGCTCCAGCTTCTTGCTCAACTGTCATCTCAGGTTTAATCTGGAATTTTCTGTTTCCCTTTGCCTTGCTCCTCAGCTGGGGCTTTCTCATTAAGAGAACCAAGCATATTTGTTCCCCTGCTTGAAGCTGCAGAGGCGAGAGATTTAAATCTGGGAGTGCTGAGGGGACATGGGGGAGAAAACAAAAGAAATAGCAGTTTTGAAAGCGCACGGATTAGCCCAGAGGCTGTTCTCTGTTTTCATCTTTCCCTTCCACACAGAGGGTTTTATGCATAGCCTCTCCCACTCTTTTTATTATTATTATTCCTCATCAATTACAGAGGCCCGTTTGCAAGAGACGACAGTGAGCAGAGATTGGGCGGTGGATGCTTTTATATGCAAAGTGTGCCTCTTAAAAATGGAAATAAACAGCTTTTGCTTGGAGTGAAGCCTTTGACTTTGCAGTGGAGAGTCATTCCTGACTCTGCATCTTAGCGTTGAGGGAAACGTCAGATCCAACACAAACTGAGATGACCCAGATTGGCTGATGGATGCTATTTTGGGTTTTATTTTTATTTTCCGACTCCAAATGCTATAGACTAAAACACGGATTTGTTCTCGGCGTTGATTCCTGGGATGTCTGCACACATTTTAGGTGGTTAGAAGAACACAGTGAAAGGGGAGAAACAGGAAGGAAAGCAGCAGAGCCATTTGGAAAAGAGAGGAAAGTCTTCTGTAATTTCCAAAGCTGTGATTTATTGCCATATTCAGAAATTAATTATAGCCTGAGGTCCCTGGAACGAAGTGGGGTGGGGGAACCAATATGACAGTTCACATCTGGTGGGAGACACAGCTGTTCCCACTTTGGAAAGCTGCCCCATCCCCAGCTCCCTGCAATAAAGCAAATGGCCCTTCCTTGTGGGCTGTCTCCTGGGGCCAGAGCACCAGCAACATTTGGAACATCATCAGCATCTTTTCTCCCTATGGGTCCTGGGGAGAAAATCACATTCTTGATACAGCTGGCATCCGGGGCTGCAGTTTTAAAATGAAGATATACAGCCAGTGGTCTCTGGTCTCTGCTCAAGGTAACCTCTGCTGACTCATTATGTGTTTAATAAGATCTCTCTTCCAGGCAATGAAGGATGGATTTGTGCTGAGATCAAGCAGGGCTAGGTGAAGGAGAAGGAAGAAGAGAGGGCTTTAGAACTGAGCTGTTTTTACCTCCTTAGAATCTGTGGCCCTCACCAGTCATCAGCCATCCGCTCCGAGTGCTACCATCTCTCCAAACAGTAAGAATCAGAGGAGGCCAGGGCTCTTTGCTAATAGTCTCCCTTATCTGCTGGTGCCACACAGACCATGGAAGTAGCCTTTCACCAAGTTTACAGCAAAATTCTTTCCCAGATGGACCAACGATGTAGCCTCATGCTCCCCTCCTCAGCGCATCATCCTAGGACAATAATCAAGAAACCGGGGGATTATTAGCATTTTGGGGTATTTTTGGAGGTGTGCAGGGCCCTCTGGGGCTCCTGGGCATAAGGCCTTTGTGTCCCCCATTTCTTTGACTATAGGGAACAGCCTTCATTCAGACTCCATGACCTTCCCTGAGTTCCAATGGGCAGACTCAAACACTTGTTAATTAGGGAAGGGAGGGGATGTGAGACCAGGGAGAAGCAGTTAAGAGCAGCCTTGGTACAAGATTGTGTTTCCCCATCAATGGATACACACAACAGTATCTTTGAGCTATTTTACAGATACTGAAATCCCCTTCAGTTGGGAGAAATTAACAATTAACAATGGAATACTGCCCACAAGCATGTAGACCCCAGGCCAGTGGGACCTGAAAGCTGACAACATGGAGCCCCCTGTTTATCTCACCACAAACCATCAGAAGAGTGTCCACAAGTTGATCATGCCCTCTTTGGACAGTTAATATAAAACTTGCTATCTTTCCCAAGTGGGGACACACGGTTTTGAGTGCCTGAGTCCACTATGGCCCCCCTTGTCTGCCTGGCAAAGTGATAAAGCTACCCTTTTCTACTTCACTGGAAACTCTGTCTGTGACATTTGATTTGACACCTGAATATAGAGAAGTTACAGAGAAGGCAATGGCACCCCACTCCAGTACTCTTGCCTGGAAAATCCATGGACAGAGGAGCCTGGTAGGCTGCAGTCCATGGGGTCGCTAAGAGTCGGGAACAACTGAGTGACTTCACTTTCACTTTTCACTTTCATGCATTGGAGAAGGAAATGGCAACCCACTCCAGTGTTCTTGCCTGGAGAATCCCAGGGATGGGGAAGCCTGGTGGGCTGCTGTCTCTGGGGTCGCACAGAGTCTGACACGACTGAAGCGACTTAGCAGCAGCAGCATAGAGAAGTTGAGCTTTCGGCATCATTTTTTTTTTCTCCCAAGATTATGAGACTTGAGTAACACATTTTTAAAAATACCTATTAGGTGTTCAGCTATGAGTGACACAGGCCAAGTTCAAGTTGCCTTACTCTTCAAACAGAGTTGAATCAGTTGAAGAACCGAGGCTGTGTAAGGGGTGGACATGGGGGAAGTGGGAGTGAATGCCCCAGAAGACCAAGGAAGGTAGAAGATCAGCGAAAATTGCCCTCCTCCCTCTCTGGTCTCTGCTGGACCTAGGACTTAAATTGATATAAGGCAGATGAACAAGAGAAAAGCATACCGATGTTCACATTTACAGGGGAGCCCCCACAGGAAAATGAAGACCCAAGGAAGAGGATAAACCTTAGTGCCCATAAACCAGGTTGAATAAAGAGGATGATTGCAGAAAAGAAATCGGAACAGACGGGAAGACTCAAGGATGGCGGGAGTCATTCTGACAAATCTGTACAGATTTCTCTCTCATCCTCAACTCCCATCTCTGGGGATAAGAACTTTTCTTTCCTCTTGATACAGACAGTGTATCTTCCACTTGGGAGTTTTATGTCCTGCTTTCAGGGAGAAAAGGGGTTCAGAGCATCTTTCTTGCACCTGCTATTTTTCAAGTGCCTTTAGCTCAAAATAATTCTAGGCCAAAAGGGCATATTTGGGGGTATCATATTCTCCCACCCTTCATAGGGATTTGCAAAATGAGATGGCTTCAAACCTGCTCCATGGATCTCAGCTGGGACTCAGTGTTTGAAGAGAGGGTGTCTCCTTGGAGATAGAGGTATTCAGGCAGAACACAGTTAGGGGTGTTTGGTGCCATAAGCCTGGTATGTCTGGGGATGTAAAGGACCCTCTGGTTCGACACTGTGCTCTTTGGGAGATCATAGGAAATTGCAGTGTCTAGGTAGGTTGTGAGCAGATGCAACCAGATGGGGCCAACCAGCTAGAGGAAATGGCAGATTCAATTCCCCCCAGGATGATGGCAAAAGAAACTCTAAACTCAAGTTCTAAGCTGACTGCTCACTCATTCCTGCAGCGCACTAACAGTAGGATTGAGAACAGCATCTGGTGTCACACAAGTGAGGCGGTAGCCTTTGAGCCAGTCCGCAGGCAGCGGCCCCTGCAGCCCCTTCACTCAGTCTGGGTATGATTAATTCCCTTGATGGTCAATCTTCCTCTTCCCATCCTCCCACAGCCGGCCGCCTCTCCTCCTGAGCCCCAGGGGGATCTGCACACTGCAGGCTCTGTGTCAGGATGCTTGTGAAATGAGATGGAACACACAGATGCTGGATCCGAGCAGGGGGCATCCAGGGTCCCAGCAGTGTGGAACGTTCCACTGTCTCAAAACAGATGAGAAGGAAATGAAAGTCAGCCAGACAGAGACTTTGTTATCCAATATCTAAGGTCTCTTTTAGAATGTTCATAGTCACACTTCTCACATATCTGGGAACTGAGAGAAAGGGGTGATCCTGGGGACCAAGGTCAGGTGGGGAACTGTGTGGGGGAGCGGACCCATCCTTTACAAGGTGGATCCAAACCCCACCACGTCCGAATTCCATCCTGGCAGTGCCTTGTGACCCAACCCTAGCAAGATGCTTACATCCTCAGGAGCACCTTTCCTTACTGTAAGAGTGAGCCAGAGAGTGGCTTTGGAAAGGTGCGGATAGGAGCCCAGAGCCCCTCTTCTGCAGACCTGAGTGAACACTGGTCTTGGCATCCCATTCTCAGGAACTCCAGGTTATAGGGAAGACAATATGAGACAATAGGGCTGTCAGTCAAGCCTGTTTTCTTGCTAGATGTTCTAGCAATCCTAGAAGGAGGTCAGTTTATGTCTCACCTTCTCCCACGTGAAGCTCTGCCTGTTCATTGAGCCAAGGTAAGAATATTGCTAAAACATCTCCCAGTAACCTTCTCTTTCTCCCCAACAAGCGTCTAGGTTTCTCCGCACAGTGATAAGGAATTCTCTTGACCAAACTTTAGTTTTAGCAAGAGTCTGGCTTAGGCAGTCTAGGAGAATCCCCATGATAGAGAGAGAGTGGTGTGGTGGTAGTTTAGTGACTAAGTCATGTCTCACGACTGGAGACTCCATGGACTGTAGCCCTTGAGGCTCCTCTGTCCATGGGATTTCCCAGGCAAGAATACTGGAGTGGGTTGCCATTTCCTTTTCCAGGGGATCTTTCTCATCCAGAGATTGAACCCATATCTCCTGCATTGGCAGGTGGATTCTTTACCACTGAGCCACCAGGGAAGCCCCTTTCGCTAATATACATATGATTTAAATCACACTGTGATAGTCCCAGTTAAACCATATAGAGTCAAAGGAGAAACTAATGATGTAAGCCTTGACATCTGCCCAAGAATGAGGAAGATAGTGGTCTTCTTTCCTCTCACCTCCTTTTTTTAAAAATTATAAAAATGTAACCCTCGTTGTTCTCAGGGCTACATTCCCTTGCCTCCCTGCTTGTATATCTCACAAGTGTCCCATGTTAACAGACTTACTCTTTGCCTATCACTTTGCCTCATACTGAATTCTTTCTGTGACTAGACAGAAGAATCTGAGCTTCAGTAAGTCCTGACACCAAATGTGCAGTTTTAATTAAAAGGCAATGTGTTTGAGTCCCCTCCTGGTCAGGGTTTGTGGGCTCAAACCAATCTGAGTCTTAGTTTGAGGCCCACCTAAGAAGGAATGTGGTTTTAACCACTTCTTCAAGGTCCAAACAAGGTCCTCCTGATAATATTTTTATCCAGTGACCCCTTTGCCCTCCTGTTGGCTCTAAACCCCTTTTCCAGTCTCCTGTTGTAACTGACCTGAGTTCAGTCTCTTGCCTTCACTGTGTTAGCCTTGACCCCCATGGCAACAGTGCTAACATGTGTCTTCCTTGCCCACTGGACTCTGTCCACTACAAGTTTTCTTTCATAAATCTATAACCAATCATTCCCACAAGGAAAGGCAGGAACCATTCACTGCTTGCTTTTCAAAGTGAGAAACCCAAGTACATCCCACAAGGTCATGAGTCACGAGGAGTGAATGAGAGATTGGAACTGCTGCTGGCCTGGAGTAGGAGCCCCTAGCAGTGTCAGCCCCTTGACATTTGCTGTCCTCTGCAGTCAGGATGGGAAAGAGGGAGCTGGAGGGTCAGGGAGTCTGCAAAGACCATGTTTGCATGTCATTGTTCAGTTCAGTTCAGTTCAGTTCAGTTGCTCAGTCGTGTCCGACTCTGCGACCCCATGAATCGCAACACGCCAGGCCTCCCTGTCCATCACCAACTCCCGGAGTTCACTCAGACTCACGTCCATCGAGTCAGTGATGCCATCCAGCCATCTCATCCTCTGTCGTCCCCTTCTCCTCCTGCCCCCAATCCCTCCCAGCATCAGAGTCTTTTCCAATGAGTCAACTCTTCACATGAGGTGGCCAAAGTACTGGCATTTCAGCTTTAGCCTCATTCCTTCCAAAGAAATCCCAGGACTGATCTCCTTCAGAATGCACTGGTTGGATCTCCTTGCAGTCCAAGGGACTCTCAAGAGTCTTCTCCAATATCATAGCTCAAAAGCATCAATTCTTCAGTGCTCAGCCTTCTTCATAGTCCAACTTTCACATCCATACATGACCACTGGAAAAACCATAGCCTTGACTAGATGAACCTTTGTTGGCAAAGTAATGTCTCTGCTTTTGAATATGCTATCTAGGTTGGTTATAACTTTCCTTCAAAGGAGTAAGCATCTTTTAATTTCATGGCTGCAGTCACCATCTGCAGTGATTTTGGAGCCCAGAAAAATAAAGTCTGACACTGTTTCCCCATCTATTTCCCATGAAGTGATGGGACTGGATGCCATGATCTTCATTTTCTGAATGTTGAGCTTTAAGCCGACTTTTTCACTCTCCACTTTCACTTTCA
>NW_011494861.1:8473542-8500169 GCF_000754665.1 Bison bison bison
GCAGGGTGACAATATATAGCCTTGACATACTCCTTTTCCTATTTGGAACCAGTCTGTTGTTCCATGTCCAGTTCTAACTGTTGCTTCCTGACCTGCATACAAATTTCTCAAGAGGCAGATCAGGTGGTCTGGTATTCCCATCTCTTTCAGAATTTTCCACAGTTTATTGTGATCCACACAGTCAAAGGCTTTGGCATAGTCAATAAAGCAGAAATAGATGTTTTTCTGGAACTCTCTTGCTTTTTCCATGATCCAGCGGATGTTGGGATTTGATCTCTGGTTCCTCTGCCTTTTCTAAAACCAGCTTGAACATCAGGAAGTTCACGGTTCACATATTGCTGAAGCCTGGCTTGGAGAATTTTGAGCATTACTTCCCGCCTTTTCTATACAAGCAAAGCACAGCGTAAGGAGCAGGACTTCCCCCAGCCTTGTAAATAAAGATTCTAATTCTGAAAGAGGCAAAAGGTAGGAAGGATAAGTCCAAGGGCAGAAAATGTAATTGCAGAAGCTGGTGACTTCTGAGTGTTTCCCACAAGTATTTGCTTGACTTGAATTATTAATTAGAAGCATTATCTGATAATTATTTTCTGATTATATGTCTTTGCATCTGTCATCCCACACAATAATTAACTATGACACGTTTAAAACCTGAGAGATTATTCTGAGATTTGAAGGACCAGAAGGGAGATTGACAGGGATGAATCTGTAAGAGGGTGAAAGGTGAGCATAAAGGACTGGATTCATGCATCTTCTCATGTCCATGGGTGTGGGACTCAATAGCATAAATTGCAGCTTCTAATTAATCTACACTCTGGTGTGTCCAGGTTTCTCTCATGGCTCAGATGGTAAAGAATATGCCTGTAATGCAGGAGATATGGGTTTGATCCCTGGATCAGAAGGATCCCCTGGAGAAGGGAATGGCTACACACTCCAGTATTCTTGCCTGGAGAATTCCATGAACAGAGGAGCCTGGTGGGCTACAGTCCATGTGGTCGCAAAGAGTCACACACAACTGAGTGACTAACACTGGTTTGTTCATCTATTACAAAACAAAACAAAACACTTAATATTGAGTGGGACACCCAGAAAGCTCTGAAATGCTTGCATATCCATTCATTTTTCTACTCCTACCAGCATTTATTTCTTGCAAAGTATGGAACATCACCCATATGAATTAGCCATTTGAAAGGGAAACCATTAAAGGCATTAGATATCTATTTGGAAAACCATGGATTCAATTTAGATTGTTGGCCAAACAAAAATTTTTCCCAGGCTTTTAGTTTTATATACCATTTCTCTTTACAAATATGTGTTTGTATAGGAGGCAATTAGAATCTTTTCTAAGTTATTTGTGCAAAGAAAATGAATCGGTGCTTTTTTATTTCAATGTAAATAAAATGAGCTGTAATAACCCCCAATTAGCACATTAAAATAAGTTGAAGATTTGTTTTATCATTTCATTGTAGAGGGAAAAAAGGCAGCAATGAGAACCTTATATTAGTGACAAAAGCAGAATCAGTTGTTTGCCTTGAAGAACAGAGAAAATCTAATTTAAAACTCTTTGCATCGTTGATAATTAATTTCACACCAAACATGCCATTAGAAGGTCTATAAAACATCTGATAGTTTTTAAAAAGCCAAACCAATGATTTTCCCCCTAAATGAGAATGTCGACACTAAAAATTTAGCGTGCGTGATGAAACTGGGAGAGGAACAGAGCCAAATCAAAAGTTTTGTCTTCCATTCTTCCTTTCAAAGTTGGAAACTCAAGGCATGAATTCTAACTTTATCAAGTGAGGGGATAATTGGGACCTTTTAGACAATGAAAGTGAAAGTCGCTTAGTCTGACTCTTTGCAACCCCATGGACTATACAGTTCATGGCATTCTCCAGGCCAGAACACTGAAGTGGGTAGCCTTTCCCTTCTCTGGAGGATCTTCCCAACTCAGAGATCAATCCCAGGTTTCCTGCATTGCAGGAGGATTCTTTACCAGTTGAGCCACCAGGGAAGCCCTTTAAGACAATAAAGCCCACCAAAAAAGTAAGTGAATAATCAGAAAACTCAGGTGTGTGTGTGGTGTGTAGTGGTACACGTGCATGTGTTTGTGGATGCAGGAGTGTGTGTGTGTGCACGTGTGCACATGTATGTGCCTGTGTGTGCACTAGTGGTGTTCAGAGACAGAAATAAGGATGATGTGAGTCAAATATTGTTTTGAGTACATATAAATATGGATGATTAAGAAATCTGAGATAGGCAACTTCTTTTGGGGTTCTCAGTGTGGAACAGACTTATAGTAGATGACAGGCACTATTTAAACTACACTTGAGTAAATTCACCCATCCCAGAAGAATGTTGTCCCTGAAGGATGGATAAGTCAGGGTAAACACGCCAGTGCATGGACATGTGGTTTAGCATTCAACTTTTTGTTCCTTAACCAAAGCAGAGACAAAAATGAGATTTTTTAGGTTTGCTAATAAGAATAAACTGCAGAAATTATCCAACAGAATTGTCCTTTTGCTGTGGCCATTGATGCAATTCTCAATTTCAGGATCTCACTCCCAATCCAAGTTTGTATTTGGTGGATGATCAGCAGGCATGCAACCAATCTAAGAGGTCTCCTTATCTGTCCAAGTAGAAGTCTGAGCTTCAAGGAGAACATTCATTGGAATGACACTGGAAAGTAGAATCAAGGAGAAATTCTTCTAATACCCAGGAATTAGGACAGCCCTAAGGAAGTAATGGTTGTTGTTGTTCAGTTGCTCAGTTGTGTCTGACTCTTTGTGGCCCCGTGGACTGCAGCATGCCAGGCTTGCCTGTCCTTCACTACCTCCTGGAGTTCACCCAAACTTAAGGAAGTAGAAGGATGAATGAATGGAAAATATTAATAGCTTCATGTGCTTCTTGATAGGATTAAGTATGACTTTTTGTAGTGTGATTTGTTTTCCCTTATGCCAGTGGGCTTCCTGGTTGCTCAGATGGTAAAGAATCTGCCTGCAGTTCAGAAGACCCGGGTTCAATCCTTAGGTTGGGAAGATCCCCTGGAGAAGGGAATGGCAACCCACTCAAGTATTCTTGCCTGAAGAGCTCCATGGACAGAGTAACCTGGCAGGATACAGTCCATGGGGTCGCAAGGAGTTGGACACAACTGAGTGAATAACAGTCTCACTTTCATGCTAGTGGAAGATGAGAATTTCCAGGAGAGAGAAGGTGAGGAGGTATGTCGAAGTTGGACCCCATGCCCTGCATTAGCCAAGGGACACAGGAGGCTTTTGACTGATGTGACAGCTCCACAGAGATGCATGTCTTAAGGAACTGGAGTTCCCTTCGAGGAAAATCCAGGTGCTGTCACCAAAAAGGGGAACTGGCATTCAGTTTCATGTCCCTCTCTGAGGTTCTTGAAATACACTGATCGGTGACCAGTTCCTGGGCTAACCTTCCTTGACCCGTGGCAGTCTTTGACCTCATAAGTCTCCTACCCTTCCTAGGAACACACTTGTCAGTTGGCTCACTCATACCGCATCTTCCTCAGTTTCTTTCCACTCCCTGGCTGCTTCCTCCCAGTTCTAGGATAAAGGGATCCATCCTTGTTCAACTTGGCTATCCTGAGGCCAGACTCCCATCACATCTCCCCAGACCACCGAAATGGCCCCTTTTCAGGTTTTTCTCTCACCACTACTCCCCTCTAGTTTCATCCCAAATAGAACATGCATTCATCAACACAGTGGGGTCCAGTCCCCTTTCTGCCTGAACCCTATAGATGGTTCCCAACAAGCTCAGAATCAAACCCCAAGGACTCGCCATGGCCCATTTTCCTTTCTGACTTCATCCCTATCTGAATCCCCTCACCCACCTCACTGCTGACCTTAGTGCTTTCTATGCCTCCCCCAACTTTGCCTCAGTCTGGGTGGCCCTTCCGCCAGATGCCTCCTCATGCCTTGCCCTCTCACTTTCAGCACCTTGGTCAGTGGTCAGGTTCCTGGTGAGGCTTTCCTGTACTGTGCTACAGTGTGCTTAGTCGCTCAGTCATGTCAGACTCTTTTCAACCTCATGGACTGTAGTCCACCAGGCTCCTCTGTCCATGGGGATCCTCCAGGAAAGAATACTGGAGTGGGTTGCCATACCCTTCTCCAGGGGATCTTCCCAACCCAGGTCTCCCATATTGCAAGCGGATTCTTTACTGTCTGAGCCACCAAGGAAGTCCTACCATCTCTATTTATTCTCTCCATACTCATTACCACCACATTAATACATTTTATTATTTTACCCATTTATGTTGCTTATTGCCTCTCTCCTCAGAATAAAGTTAACTCCCCAAGCATGGGAAGCTTTGTATAGTTCTGTGTATTTTGTTTGCCGTTCCATCCCCAAAACCTAGAATTATAATTGGCATGTGGTCAGTGCTCACAAAATACTCATTAAATTAATGAATGGACTTGTGGAAAACTAATACTATATCATAAATTAAACTAACACAGTGTTAGATATTCGCTCAGCTGGTAAAGAACCTGCCTGCAATGCTGGAGACCTGGGTTTGATCCATGGGGTCACAAGGAGTCGGACACGATTGAGCAACTTTCACTAGGCATTGAATAGACATTTGATGTACTTATTTAGTAAAGTAAGAAAGAGGTCATTGGTGATTTCCATTTACTTTATCTGAATCAATTGTGGCTGCCAGCATCCTTGGCTTGTGGCTATATCACTCCAGTCTCTGCCTTCTGTGTCTGCTTGTCTGTCTTCCTCTGTGGTTCTGTTAATTAATGTAAGGACACTTACCACTGCATTTAGGACCCACTGGGTTAAGATAATCCCCTCTCAAGATCCTAAACTTGTATCTACAAAGACTTTGCAAATACAGTAACATTCAGGGTTTTGACGTGAATATCTTCAGGAGAAGGGGCATTTTGTGGTTAACCACAACCCCAATAAGGCAATTACTATGGCTTCTTGCACATCTCAGTTGGGGAACTGAGTCCTGGAGAAGTGAGATAACTCACCCAACGATAACGATAACAGCCAGCAAGAATAGAACCAGTGACTCAGACCATATGCTCCACCACTGTCATTGCCCTGTCACAGTCATCTTAGAGGGTGCGGAATCCCATTCTATTCTAATTCTACAATTCCGATTCTTAGTCTAATTCCACACCCTAATTATTCAGGTCCATTTGGAGTCTCATCTACTTCTGAAGGCATCAAACATCATTAAAGTGTCTTCAGAACCCAACAGCCAGTGAGGGATGCAGCCTGGGCCAGGAAAACCAAACCCAATAACACCCCAGCCCTGAATCCCTCCATAATGAGATCTCAGTTATCATGCTCTGAGGGGTCCCTGATATTTTCCTTCTGCCCAGACCATCCCCATGGAGTTAAGATTCATGACGGTCAGGGATTTCCCTGGTGGTCCAGTGGTTGCAACTCTGTACTTCCACTGCTGGAGTCACAGGTTCAATCCCTGGTCAGGTCAGGGGAGCTAGGATCCTGCTTGCTGTGTGGCATGACCAAAAACCAAAAATAAAAAGATTCATGATGGTCAGAGCGAGGGCAGGCATCCTGACAGCAGAGCAGTGCAGACAAGAATCTTTTCTATGCTGGAAGAAAAAGCCACACCCGATACATTGGGGCACACTGCTATCTCTTGTCTAGAAGCTGCCAAGTGGAGGCCACAGCCAGGACATGCCGAAGCAAGTCCACATATCACTGGCTTCTGGCCAAATCCATCAACAATACAGCACTGTTCCACTGGAGGCCCTCATTAAATGTCATCTCATTTAAGAGTTGGAAAGGATGTGTATACCACCAAGTTCAAGGCCCTTATTTAGAAGCAGGGCATTTGAGGCCCAACTAGCCTGAATGACCTTGCCTGGGGTACAGAGTGACTCATCCAAGTCCCAATTCAATGCCTACTGAGCGGCCGTGATGGTGAGGGTCATTCCTGCCCCTTTCTGTAGCCTCCACACTGATGGGGATGTTTGTTTTATTCCCAGCACAGGAAGAAGCTACAGTGGATCCTTGGTGAGCTGAACCTGCATTCTCAATATGAAGCACTGAACTCCGCTCTTAGAAGACCCCCAGGAGCTTCTCCAGGGCTCCTATGGTTCCCGTTGTGACCTGGTAGTGTCTCCCAACCCCAGTCTTCATAGTTGGCAGTGGCTTTGAGAAGCTAACCTCTACCTGCGGTCTCTTTGTAAGGGACCTAACCCTGCTAGTACCCTAGAGCAGTGGACGTGCAGACCCCTGGAAATCTTGTGCACCCCTTGAGTGGCTGCACCTCTCCATCTTGAAGATGGGACCTTTTTCTTAATTAATTTTTTTTTGAAGGATAATTGCTTTACAGAAT
The DNA here is from genome assembly GCF_000754665.1 of Bison bison bison. Taxonomy (NCBI): domain Eukaryota; kingdom Metazoa; phylum Chordata; class Mammalia; order Artiodactyla; family Bovidae; genus Bison; species Bison bison. Next base: position 8,479,883 of record NW_011494861.1, read on the forward strand.
TTTGTTGTTTTCTGTCAAACCTCAACATGAATCAGCCTTAGGCATACATATATCCCCTCCTTTTTGAACATCCCTCCCATCTCCCTTACCATCCCACCCCTGAAAAGGGGACTTTTAATAACAAATAGAAAACATATCATTCCTCCCCAGTCACATGCCACTGGCAGGAAGGGTAATCCCCAACCTTAAAGAGCCCTTGGTTTAGTCAGGAAGAAACACAAGCAAAGAGATGATGGCCATCCAGTGCTGCTGTGATGGGGAAAGAGAAGAGGGGTAAAGAGCAGAAGGCATAGTCTTAGAAGGCTTTCTGGAGGAGGTGGTGATGAGCCTTGAAGGACTTGAAGGAACCACTTAGACATAGGAGAATGGGAAGTGATTTCTGGGTAGAATAAGGCAGTTTAATCAAAGGCAGAAAAGTGGAAAGACCTATGTGTGTTAGTTTCCTGGAGCTACTGTGACATATTCTCACAAACTGATGGCTTAAAACAGCACACAGTTCTGTGCTTACAGGAGGCCGGAAGCTCAAAATGAAGTTGTCAGCAGGGCTGCACCCCCTCTGGAAGGTCTAGAGGGGAATCTGTTCCTTGCGTCTTCCAGCTCCTGATGGCTGCTGGCGATCTCTGTGCCTATAGTCATGTGGCTCCTCCTCTGTGCATGTGTCAAGCCTCCCTCTTGCCCCCTCTTATAAAGACACCTGCGTGGCATTTGGACCCACTTATATGACCTGTGAAATCTCAAGATCCTTAAGTAAATCACTCCTGCAAAGACCATTTTTCCAAGTGAGGTAGCATTCACAGGTTCCAGATATTAGAACCTAAACCTGGGGGCTGTTATTCCCCCATCACATCATTTCGTGGGGATGGGACCTGGCAGCTGTTTGGGTCAGCATAAGTGGGGCTCAGAGCAGGGACTATGGTAGCACCAGAGGCAGGGCAGGTACTGGGCTGCAAAAAGCCTTGTACATTCTGCTGAGTCTCAACTCAGGTCAGATTCCCAAACACTTATTGAACCAACTACCCTTATCATGACCATATCTTTCACTCTCTGGGCTTTGGGAAGTTAAAGCAACCAACAGTCCTGTAGATAGTCACCCATTCCACTCCTGGACATGTATCTAGAGAAAAACATGATCTGAAAGGATACATGCAGGCCAAAGTTCATTGCAGCACTATTACCCATAGCCAAGACATGGAAGCAACCTAAATGTCCATTGACAGAGGAATGGATAAAGAAGATGTGGTACACATATGCAATGGACTCTTACCCAGCCATTAAAAAGAATGAAATAATGCCATTTGCAGCAATGTGGATGGACCTAGCAATTGTTACACTGAGTGAAGTAAGTCAGACAGAAGGAGAACTATTGTATGATATCCCTTATATGCAGATCTAAAAAGAAATGACACAAATAAACTTAATTACAAAACCTAAACAGGCTTGCAGACTTAGGGAATGAGCCTACGGTTGCTGTGGTACGATAAGTGGAATGGATAGTTAGGGAGTTTTGGATGGACATGTACACATCGCTAAAATCAACATGAACGACCAACAAGGTCCTCCTGTACAGCACATGGAACTCTTTCAGTGTTATATGGCAACCTGGATGGGAGGAGGGTTTGGGGAAGAATGGATACATGTATATGTATGGCTGAGTCACTTCACTGTCCATCTGAAACTATCACAACATCGTTAGCTGGCTATTCTCAAATGCAAAATAAAAAGGTTTTTGTTTTTTTTTTTTACTACCAACAGCTTTGCAGCTAACCATCCACATTTTCAACCATCCTTCAGCCAGTCATCCAGCAAAGGCTTTTTAAGTCAGAAAACATTTTTCTCTCAACCTTCCCTTTCTTAATGTACAACATGAAGTGGATTCACATCTGGTAGGAACCCAGCTTCCACCCTTACTTGCACAATAAGTCCCCTCTGTTTGAATGAGTTCCATTCTGAGAGGACATTCCTTAGTCCAAATTGTTTATAAGTCCAACAAAGTTAGCCTAGGTACCCAACTAACACAGTTGCCTGTATAGTCCTGTATGGTAATAGGTTTATAATACTTTTCACATAGATAATCCATTAAAAACAAGCACACACAAAATATTTTTAATTTTATAGTACAGTACCTTGAAAAGTACAGCAGTACAGCCCAACAGCTGGCATACAGGGCTGGCATCAAGTGAACTGGCAAGAAGAATTACTGATTGGAGGAAAGAGAGGAGGTAGGAGATGGTAGAGGTGAAGGATCATCAGCAATAGGAGATGGAGGGCAAGTTGCAATTTCACTCACACTAGCCGTTGATGGAACACATGTTTGCATATTTGAACATTCACAACTTGAAGGTTTATACGTATGGGGTTTTCTGTGATGGTCACATCACTAAACCTCTGTAACAGTGAGCACTTTTGTGGAGCCCATGCAAGGCATAGATGAACACATTTCATTCTCACAACAATCCTCTGGGACAGGTAATCCTATTATCCCCAACTTACAGGTGAAGTAAAGGAGACTCAGATAGGTAACCCGTCTACATAGTGGGGAACTGATGGAGGCAGGAAGCTAACCCAAGAGGCAGGCTGCCTCCTGCTTTCTTAACCATCATGCTCTAAATCCAGCCTCTCAGATTCATCACCTTCCATCTCATGGGGAACTCAAAGTATGCACTGCCCAGGGGAGTCTGAAGATGCAAGTGGGTGACCCGGGTAGGACTGAGGGAGCTCCACACTGGTACATACTCAGTGAATGGTTGTTATAACTACCCAGTTTTGTGGGTAGAGTGAGGGGGTTCTGCTAACGCTGGACAGTTCCCCAGGGTTAGTTAGCTTGTAACTAGGTGAAGAAGAGGCAGATGCATTGGGAAGGAAATGTCCAGGGGAATCTCTCTCTGGATTCTTTTTATAAAGATATTTCTTTCTTTCCCTCTCTCTTTTTTTTCTGGCTCTGTTGGGTCTTAGGTGTGGCACACAGGATCTTTGTTGCATGTGGGCTTCAGCTGTGGCCTGTGGGCACTGGAGTTCCTGGGCTCAGTAGTGGTGGCAAGCAGGCTCTGTTGCCCACAGCATGTGAGATCTTAATTCAACCAGGGATTGAACCTCCGAACCCCGCATTGGAAGGCGGATCCTTGGACCCTTTATTCTCAGGTTCCATTGCCACCTTTACATGGTGCTCTCCCACAGTGCATCTCTTCCTTCTGGGCTTCAATTCAGCATCTGGGGCCACTTGAAGAATCCTTCGATTAGGTTCCTGGGCTGCTTATAGCTGGGATGTGCCCTTCTCCTCCTGGGGTAGGGGGAGAAGGGTCTTCAGGCTGGGAAATTAGAACAAGGAGATATTCTCTAATTTAATTGCATCTCTGCTGGTAATTCAGAAACCATCATTTGCACACGTTCTGAAAGGCTTTTCAAAGAATTTAAACACGCCACTTAAAATTCTCATTATAGTGGGAAATGGTTCCTTGGGGGCCCAACAGTTTCCTTTTGGTCTCACAATCCCTAAAGGTACAGATTTCAATTTAGAGCTTTCCACGTGGAAGCCGTGAGCCTCACGTGTAGCTCCGTCCCCACAACTGGGCAAACTCACTCATTTCCAAGTCATATGAGCACGAGAAAGCATTCATCAAACTTCCGTAATGTAATGGTCCTTGCTTCTGGGATGAAATGCAACAGGTAGATAGAATTACATCTAATGCATATTTATTGGCCAATCTGTTCGTTTACTGAAGAACATTAGTACAATTGGTAACAAACTTTCTGTTGATTTATATGAGTTTGTACAAAACTGAAGGGGGCCCTGCACTTTCCCCAAACCATGATTGCATTTCTCAGGAGAATCTCACTTTCAAATGATCTTGTTAGATATTGTTAGAAATTGATACACTTGCATACCATGAATGTTAACGCTCAGAAAACACTCAACAGTTAATTAGCGCCCCTGAGTTTTTCCCTAATTAATCAGTCATGAAAGAGCAACTCCAGGTGACTTTTCTGTGGCTGAGCATCAGCCAAAACCTCTGTATTTATTAATCTTGATGACCCGTCAGTCAGCTCAAGCAGGCTCCTTCAAAGTGACCAAAAACCAAGAGCACGCTGGGGACTCAACCTGTGTCAAGTTGAGAGTCCTTTGGACAGACAATTAAGTTATTCCCAGTTCTGTCCATACTTCTTGACACATTAAACTTCAGAAGTGGCTTAGGGTCCACTAAAAGTTAGCATTCCTAAGCTTCTTGGTGATGCCTTTCTGAGTAATCCAGAGAGTTTCATTCATGAGTCCTCAGTGAACACTCCGTGCACACCCAGCCCTGCAGACAGACAGACAGACGGAGAGCTGAGGTCCTCCGTGAGGTGGATGGATGTGCTCACAGGGACAACAGGGATGGTGGTGACTCCAAGGTCCAGAATGGGTAGGGTAAGTTTGAGGAAAGAGAAATCTAAGGGGAAGAAGCAGGAAAGCAAATTACCCTTGACCCAAATTCTGGTAAAATGGAAGCCCATCTCAGGAAGGTCAAGGATCATGTTTGTAGACTTGAGTGCTTTGGAGAGTATTGAAAATCCTTGTGTGTAAAAATGGGGCAGAACAGGATCAAGGAAATGATGAACATTTGCTCTGACTGGAGACCATGGAGCATAAACGATACTGGCTCCAAGGGGCATCCAGAGGGGTCCCAGGACACCAGCCCCGAGGGTAGCCATCCAGTACCTCCACGGTGTGGCCACTGGCAAGAGCAAGTCTCTTTGAACATAAGAGAGCACTCTGGACCTCCTCCCTGCCAACAAGCCATGGTGCATCCCCTCCACCCCCCGACCCTTTCCCCAACGTACCACTTTCTGGTTGCTTTTGCATTTAGAGACCCTTTCTAGGCAGGGGGCCACCTTGCATCGCACCTGGGTCTGATGCTTGGGACTTAGGTCTAGGGCTTAATTTGTCTGTTTAGGGAAGGGAGGTGTTGAGCAGATGGAGTAATTGGTCACTGCTTCCCAGGGACACAGATAATAAATGAGCTGGTCCCCCAGCTAAGCGTCTGGTTGTCAGAACGGCCACCCATCCTCAGCTCCCATCGATGCTGCAATTAGTGATTCCAGAACCTAAGCTTACCAGTTTGGAGAGTTGAAAGTTCATTAACAGTTTAAACAAATTCATTCATTTAGGTTTACCTTAAAGAGTTTCTGTAATCGCCCTCATTACATTTTTTAATGGGATTGGGAGGATAGTAATTAGGAAAACTCTTCTTCAGTCAGGGGCACTTGGGTGTTGTACACAAATATGTCACCCTGTCACACACCCCCATGATCTGGAGGTGACTCACCCCTGAGTGTCAGCCCTGGCTGTGAATCACAGCCCACAGAGACATGGAGGCATTCAGCTCAGGAAGAGGAATGAATGGCCTGGCTGGGGAGCAGGGTGAGAAAATTTCCGGCCGCCAGGAGAATAATTTTTTTTTTAAGCTTTTTTACCTTGATCCTTAGCCCCAAGAGTCCCATATTGTTGTCCAGCACGGCCTCTGTGCCCACTGCTTACCATAACAGTTGGAACATTGACTCCAGAGTTTCTATTATGATTTCCAAAGACAGATGAAGACTGTCTCTCCACGCAAAGTCACAGTCAAGAATCTGATGATGTAGTTAGCTCAGACATTTCATTAAGTAGAATATTGTCCATGAGATTAGGAGAAAAGTGTGTTTCTGTAAGATCATAATGGATCCAGCTTTGTTTTAAATGGACGGCAATAAAGACGGGCACGGCACGGATTTCACCGTTGAAACACATAAGTGGGTTCTGATTCATTTATACTTCCTTGGCATTGCAGCATTTGTGTCATAAACTAGTTTGTAATAAAATCTGCAAATAAAATTTCTGATGGGGAGTGTTTGCCATGCACAGTGGAAATTTCCTGAGCTTCTGGCTTTGGGAGTTTTACTCTTGGTATTCCCAGCAGTGTTGTTTGAGATGCTTTAGTCTTCTTTCCTATTGGGAAGGAAAAACGCTCTGGAGAAAACACAGGAAGCTCTGGGTGCCCAAGGGTGCAGGCCCATCTCAGCTGTGGGATCACCATCCACAGACAGAGGCCCTCCAGGTAAGTTCAACTTCCTATAATCTTCCGGCCTTTCCACTGAGTCAGCCCGATCTAAGTCACTAGCCCCTCAGTCTCAGCATTGGAGTCTGGCATTCTAGGAGAGAAGAGACTGATACGGACTCACAGAGCCTCATAGGAGGCTCACCCTATGCCAGCTTCCTAATGCTCCTGGGGATAACTCCGGACCCACCTTCAGGAAAAGCAACATGAGACGCATCTTAGGATCTCCCCAATGCAAGGTCACCTGGAAATCTCCCCTCATTCATCTGCCTCGGAGTCCAGCGTCTCCTGTTTGAGACCCACTGGAGGGTGAGGGCACTGTCTTGGTCCATCCTGGCTGCTATAACAGAACACCATTGACTGGGTGCCCTATTGACAACAAACAATTATTTATTTTTAAAACATTTTATTTTGTATCAGGACATAGCCAATTAACACTGTTGTGATAGTTTCAGGTGAACAGTGAAGGGACTCAGTCATACATATATATATGTCTTTTCTCCCCCAGACTCTCCTCCCATCCAGAGTTCCACACAGCATTGAGCGGAGTTCCCTGTGCTCTACAGTAGGTCCTGTATGCTGCTGCTGCTGCAAGTCGCTTCAGTCGTGTCCGACTCTGTGCAACCCCACAGACGGCAGTCCACTAGGCTCCCCGTCCCTGGGATTCTCCAGGCAAGAACACTGGAGTGGGTTGCCATTTCCTTCTCCAATGCATGAAAGTGAAAAGTGAAAGTGAAGTCGCTCAGTCCTCTTTACGACCCCATGGACTGCAGCCTACAAGGCTCCTCTGTCCATGGGATTTTCCAGGCAAGAGTACTGGAGTGGGGTGCCATTGCCTTCTCTGTCCTGCAATACTACCACATAACAATTACATTGGTCAGCATTGAGAGAAATAACTGAACAAATAAATTGGCTCGTTGAAATAGCAGCCAAGAACAAGAAAAACTAAGAGTCCTTGACATATCCAAATCCTGTATAGGTTATTCATTTTAATTATAGCAGTGTGTATACATTGATCCCAAACTCCTGAACTATCCCTTTCTTCCATCTACTCCGCTTGGTAGCCATAAGTTCACTCTAAAAACAACAGATATATATTCATCTGTTAATAAATATTTAATAAATCTGATTTATTTATCAACAGTTCTGGAGGCTAGAAGTCCAAGATCAAGATGTGGACACATTCAGTGTTTGGTCAGAACCTTTTTCCACATGGCTGCCTTCTCACCGTGTCTACCCATGTAGTGGAAGGAGCAAAAGAGCTCTCTGGGGTCTTTTTTATAAGGTCACTAACCCCATCCCGAGGACTCCACTCTCATGACCTCAGCACCTCCCCAAGGCCCCATGCCCATACATCACTTTGGGAATTAGGTTTCAAAATACGAATACTGGGGGGACACAAACTTTCAGTCCATTGCAGGGACCATAACTGGGAGCCTAGAATTATCCTGTTAAAATGTCAAGTGACCAGGAAGTGTGCTCTCTGCCACTTGCTATCCCATCTCTGGCTTGGGAGGTGATGGTTAGGGTGGGGACCGCAGGGGATGAGGAAAAGCAGGCCCGTGGGGCAGAGGCCCTGCACCTCCTAAAGGCAGGGTCTGATGTGAGAGGCCCTGTGGGTCTGGACTCAGTCCTGCAAGCACCGCCATCTACTGGGAGCAGAGCCCTGGTGTGGATGTGCCAGTATCTGCTGTGGGGAGCCTGAAGGGTCTTCTGAAAAAGATTCAGTTGGGTGCAGTGTCATGGTGTGAGCCTGCCTGTGCATTTCCTGGGGCTGGGACGAGGCCCCAGATGGGAGGAGAGATGTGGAGCATCTTACCGACCATTGCTCTGAGCTCACCCACATTTATCTTTATCTGTACATGAGATGCCTGTTGAAACTGACCCAAGCTGGAGGCTAGGTGGGTAGACCTGTGGTTGGTGCCCTCTGAAGATCATCTAGAGGGTAAGATGTATACAAAATGTTTTGCATCAGTTTGAAATTACAGATTTTTAAAACTTATTGCTCCCCCTTTGCACACCCTTCCATGAATTTTGATGAAAATTCAGGCCTGAGTAGTGTGCTTCGGAAGGTAAAAGATGGGCTTCCGCACCAAGCAAGACTCACGCCTTGCCTGGGACTGAGGTTCCTGTGATTTAGGGTGATTATGGCTTAGCTGTAATGAATGCATATTAAGCTTTCCTTTCGAACCCACAGAGCATTTGATTCATAAACAAATTATTCTGAGCCTGTAATGCAGGAGAGAGAAATAGCAGCTAATTTAACCATTGAATCAATGGTGAGACAGTGCAATGTGGATCGCACAATTTGAAGTATAATGAAGAAAATGAACGTGATAGCAAGAAGGCGGGATGCTTGTAAGGGCAGCTGAGGGGCTCTGCAGTGAAGATGGGAGCAGACAGCATGGTTAGGGTGGTGTCCATGCCAACAGGATGCCTTCCCACTCAAACAGCTACCCAGCCAGCCCTCAGGGGAGGCCATCAGACAGTGTTTGACAGATGCTTGGGGTAGGGAGGATGAGGGTGCCCCAGGAACAGCAGCAATGGTGGAGTCAGTCAGAGTGTGAGCCCAGTCTCCCTCACTGTCATTGCTGAGCTTCCCTGGTGGTTCAGATGGTGAAGAATCTGCCTACAACATGGGAGACCTGGGTTCAATCCCTGGGTTGGAAAGATTTCCCTGGAGAAGGGAATGACTACCCACTCCAGTATTCCTGCCTCGAGAATCCATGCACAGAGGTGCCTGGTGGGCTACAGTCCATGGGGTCACAGAGAGTTGGACACGACTGAGGAACTACACTACTACTCACTGTCATTGCAAAGCTGCAAACAAGCCACTGGATCTTCTGAGCCCCAGTTTCCATCTGCAGAACGCAGCCATGATTTAGAAATTAGAACCAGACTACACAGCATGAAATGCAGAGTTTCTGGCTCTGAACTCTGTTTCTACCTTTTGATTGGCCTTAGGTAAGTAGCGAAAACCTGGCTTTGCCTCAGTTTCCCATCTGCAAAATGGGTTAATGAGAGTGAAATAATATAAGTCAACAGCTAACCGTGGCACATAGCAAACCCACAATAAGCAGAGTTCACAGTTCATCAGAAGCTTGTTGCACCCAAACTGGTTACAAGCATCCAGCCCCATTCCAGGTTTGCTCTCATGCTGTTGCTGCTGCTGCTGCTGCTAAGTCGCTTCAGTCGTGTTCGACTCTGTGCGACCCCATAGATGGCAGCCCACCAGGCTCCCCCATCCCTGGGATTCTTCAGGCAAGAACACTGGAGTGGGTTGCCATTTCCTTCTCCACTGCATGAAAGTGAAAGTGAAGTCGCTCAGTCGTGTCTGACCCTTAGCAACTCCATGGACTGCAGCCTACCAGGCTCCTCCATCCATGGAAGTTTCCAGGCAAGAGTACTGGAGTGGGTTGCCATTGCCTTCTCCACTGCTCTCTTGGAACCCACATAAATGTCATTTTCTTCTTTTCCACAAATCCTAGATCTCATCTTCCAGTTGCAGGCTCCCTTCATCTTGAGATGATTCTCATTCTTCCATTGTAGACATTCTGGGTTTTTTTTTTATACCAGTTGCTTGAATCTCCACTTCTGGATGTGCTTCACACAATTTGGGCATAAATTTTTGAGTAGTAATTTCCCAGAATGTGTCCCATGGTGCATGCATCCCCTCCCGGGGCTTATGAAGGGGACAAAGAGTGGTCCCATAGCCCCACCAGCAGCCTGCAGCCTCCCATGATCCACTGGTTACCCACCGCCCAACTTCAAGGCAATTTTGTTGTTGTTCAGTTGCTAAGTCATGTCCCATTCTTTGCAACCCCATGGACTGCAACACACCGGACTCCTCTATCCTCCACTATCTCCTGGAGTTTGCCCAAATTCATGTTCATTGAGTCGGTGATGCCATCCAACCATCTCTTCTTCTGCTGCCTCCTTCTCCAGTTCCCTTCAGTCTTTCCCAGCATCAGGGTCTTTTTCAATGAGTCGGCTCTTCACACCAGATGGCCACAAAGTATTGGAGCTTCAGCTTCAGCATCAGTCCTTCCATTGAATAATCAGGGTTGATTTCCTTTATAATTGACTGGTTTGACCTCCTTGCAGTCCAAGGAACCCTCAAGAATCTTCTACAGCATCACATTTCAAAAGCATCAATTCTTCAGTGCTCAGCTTTCTTTATGGTCCACATCTCACACCCATACAAGACTACTGGAAAAGCCATAACTTTGATGTTTACTGCCACTCAAATGATGATCAAAGTTTGCTCCATCCAGCTTGGGATAGCACCAACTTCCAGGTGATGGGCACAACCATATTTCTTTTCTGGGTGTTGGTATTTCACCCTGATCTCGCCACCTGATTACAATATTTTGTGCCTGAATATCATCTGGAATTGCTTGACTTGGTGAACCCGTGTCTTCTGACTCAGAACCTGTTTCTTCCTGACTTGACTCATAATTTCCCATTTCAAAAGGGTGGGGGGGGGCTGAATAAGCCTGTGTCTGGCAATATTATGTAAATATCCACACGCCAAAAATAGTTTGCACACATCAGAAGGGCACAGAAAAATGTTCCATCACATTTGCTAAACCTCTAAATCAAAATTTTATGATGCCAATGAGTTTGCTCAGTCTCCAGTCTGGTGATTTTTATGAGATTCATTTTTTCTAAAAGGAAAGAGGGAGGTGAAATAGGAGTCATTAGCCAGGTCGTCTCAAAGGATAAACACAGAGACCCAAAACAGGAAACGCAAAAAGTTTAAAGGCAGCTGCACCATTTTGAAACAATCAGATAGAAAATAATAAAGCACAGCCACTCTTGGTCAATGTCAATCATGTCAGGATGGCAGACTTAGGGAACTCAGGCTCCTAAGACTCCCTTCAGACCCCGGAAATGTACTGCATTTCACGGTTACAGTTTCAGGAGGTGGCACCCATAAGAGCCTGTTAGTCACTCACTCGTATCCAACACTTTGCGACCCCATGTACTGTAGCCCTCCAGGCGCCTCTGTCCGTGGAATTCTCCAGGCTAGAATATTGGAATGGGTTGTCATTTCCCACTCCAGGGGATGGTCCTGACTCAGGGATAGAACCCAGGTCTCCTGCATTGCAGGCAAATTCTTTACCATCTGAACCACCAGGGAAGCCTTGATGACAGTAATTCTCGAGATGCAGGATGGAGCTTCAGATTTTATTTCATCTGAGGAAATGAAAGACAGTCATGAATGTTTCTGTGATGTTAACTGTGGGCAATGCATGTTGTCAAGCACTTCATTTTGTTGGTTCTGAGCATTCATACAGTTGACGACGCTTTTGAGTTAAGAATGTGAGGGTTTCCCTGGTGGCTCAGTGGTAAAGAATTGGCCTGCCAGTGAAGGAGACATGGGTTCAATCCCTGGTCTGGGAAGACCCCACATGCTGCGAAGCAAGTAGACCCATGTGCCACAGCTACTGAGACTGTGCTCTAGAGCCTGAAAGGCACAACTGCTGAAGCCTGCATGCCCTAGAGCCCATGCTCTGCAGCAGTAGAAACCACCACAGTGAGAAGCCTGTGCATGGCAACTAGAGAGTAGCCCCTGATTGCCAAAACTAAAGAACAGCTTGCACAGCAACGAAGACCCCGCACTGCCAAAAACAAATAAAAATTTTAAAATTACCAAAAAAGAAGGATGTATGTGCAGCTCAGGCCCTTGGAAGTTAGGGGAGGGGAGGGAATGGGAGGGGAGCCCTGGTGCTCATGAGCCAGGAGACCATACAGTCATGGACGATGGGTGTGTTGACGATGCCCAGGGTCCCGACGGTGAATCTGACCAAAGACTTGTGAAGACAGATGGTTGAAGAATATGGCTGAAGGGGCAGCATGATGCCAGGCTTCTGAATTCAAGTGTGGGCTTCTCATTTTAAAAATTGAGTAAGGGTAGGCTTTACAAAAATCATCAGTCTTTATAATTGAGCATCAGAAAATGGTCAGTGGGCAGCAGTCAGTGGCTATATAATTAGGAAGGCTGGGCTCATATTGGCTGGCCATCTTGGAGCTCTGGTCCTCAGCAAGGGTCCCTCTTCTTGCCCCCAGGCCTGCCCAGAGCACAGCAACACCATCCTGCCCCCTTAGTGCTGTGCCACCTGCCCACGACCTTCCTAAAGATGAGATTCAGTAGATCATGCCCTTGGCAGATTCCTCCTTAGCCATGAGCCAAGCTGATGCTAGAGTAGACACTCAGTTGAAGGAATGAATGAATAGATGGAATGAATGCATTGATGAGTAAATGAATGAATGAACAAATGAATGATCAAGTGTGGAATCCTTAGTTAAAAGATTTTCTCAGACAGTCATTGTGAAAGTCTAGTGCAGGAGGACTGGATATGTTGCTTGTATGCTCAATATATTCCATTTTATTTACAATATTGCTATAGATTAAATGTTTATGTGCAACAAATTTCATGTGTTAAAATCCTAATCCCCAAGGTAATCATGTTGGGAGATAGCGACTTTGGAGGGTGATTAGGTTTAGTTCCCTTATGAATGAGGCCCAAGAGAGGCAGCTCACCCTGTCCACCATGTGAGTTTTACAGTGAGAAGATGGCCATCTGTGAATCAGGAAGTGAGCGCTCACCAGATGTCAAATCCAACAGCAACTTGATCTTGGGCTTCCCAACTCCAGGGCTGTAGGAAATAAATTTCTGTTGTTAATTAGCTACCCAAAGGCTGGTATTTTTGTATTCACTGCTATTGAGCCTACTGCAATGGGAGTTCCACTAACTATTTGTGCATATGAAACTGTTAATAATTCATGACAGTTTAGGAGTAGAGGTTACCACTCTTCCCACTGTGGACTTGAGACAATGAAGGCTCAGAGTGGCTGAGTGTCTGGTCACAGAGGGTCACTGGATCTCCTGACTCCAGACCCTGCACCCTGCCTTTCTTCACTTTGAAGGAGAATCTGATCACACAAGACTGGACACACTGAAGCTCAAATGCTTCTCTAGAGGAAAGAGGGAAGGTGGCTGCTCTGGGTGATGAACTCCTAAAATTTGTGGGGTTCATTGTTTGGGGAAGTCCTCACATGGTTAACAGGAAAGGACCAAGAGGCCCACAAGGATGCTGGCTATCTCCCTCTAGGACTGCCCATGATGCAGTCATCAGGACCAGATTTTCCTGTAAGGTCACTCATTCATTTCTTCACTCCTTCATTCACCAAACAACTGTGAGCTCTGTGTAGCAAGAGTTCTCCAGATAAATACAATCAACAGAACGTGTCTACATACAGGGAGATATATTGTAAGGAATTGGCTTAAATGATTATGGATGCTGGCAAGTTTCAACAACTGCAGGATTGGCCATCAGGCTAGAGACTCAGGAAAGAACTGGCATTATAGTTTGAATTCAAAAGCTGCCTGATGCAGAATTCTGTCTTGTTTGGGAGGAACAGTCTTTTGGTATGCTTATATCTTCAACTGATTAGTTGAGGCCCATACACACTGGGCGGGGGTGGGGGTGGGGCAACCTGCATCACTCTGAGTCCACAGATTAAAATGCTCATCTCATCCACAAACATCCTTCTAGAAACATCCAGAATAATGTTTGACCACATCGGTGGTACCTTGGCCCAGTCAGCTGACACATAAAATGAACCACACCAAGCTATTTTAGGCCACAAACAGAACTTTCTTGACTGTGGTATAGATAGATAATTAACAGTAATGCTGTGTGTTAGGCAGTATGTGGGAAGGGGTGACTTCAAATAGTGTATCAAGGGTCGGGCTCCTTGAAAAGGCACATGTGAGCCCAGGGTGAAGGGGCCAACTGAGAAATCCAGGTAGATACTCAGGGGTAAGGACTTTGGATGTGAGGGAAGGAAAAGCAGGGAGATGCAAGGGACGATGGTGCAAATGGTGGTGGAAGAAGTCTTTAGGGCCAGCTTGAGAGCCCCTAGAAGCCTCTTTGTTTCTCCATATGGTCATCACATTGAAAGGAATGAGGACTTGAGAGACAGATGAACCTGAGCTTTCCTGCACCCTCACTGCATGTCTCTTGGTCTTGGTTTCCTTAACTACAAAGTCAGATGCAAACAACCTTGGATGGTGGCAATGGGACTTAACCTAGCCTCCTGGCACTGTATCTCAAGACTGGGAATCGCTACAAGGAGAATTTGATCTTCATTGCTTTTGTCTGGGGCTCAGAAGACCTTTTAGAGCATTTACAATTTGAGTGAAATGGTCTTTAAGCCAGAGCTTCCCACTGGTAAGGAATCCGTTTCCCAATGCAGGAGATGCAGGAGATTGGGAGATGTAGATTTGATCCCTTGGCCAGGAAGATCCCTTAGAGAAGGAAATGGCAACCCACTCCAGTATTCTTGCCTGGAGAATCCCATAGACAGAAGAGCTTGGAAGGCTACAGTCCATAGGGTTGCAAAGAGTCGGACATGACTGAGCTACTGAGTACCCAAGAAGGTCTTTAAGCCACATAGACATTTTAAACCACAGACATCATTTCCTACATGCTGTATTATTAATACAATGGAAACTATTGGCACTGATGAATACCTTTTCGGCAGATTGGGGATGAACTTTCTTCTGCCTGTGCACACATCTGAATTGTGTATGCAATGTCAATGATTAGGAAGTTGTATCTCTGAATCAGGATGATACAAGCTCAGCCTTGTAAAACTGTGCCAAGGAAGATTCTTCTCCATCTCACCCCGGATCTGCAGCCCCACCAGGGGCACTGGGAAATACAAGAGACAGGGGGTGTGCTGAGCATAGGAGTCACAGGGGACTGATGACTCATCTTAGAGCTTGTCATAAATTGTGGAGGCCTCTTGCCCAATTCTTTTTAGAGTTCATGATAAAGCTTGTAAGCTGTTATGACTCAGTGATTCAACACTAGACCCACATTTACTGCTTTTCCGCTTTCAAGCTTCTAGATCAGCCTATAGGAGAAATATCTTGAAAATTAGAGGCTAAAAATTGTCTCTGTTTACAACTTATATACAGAAATCAAAAATTTAATGTTTTGCCCCCAAAATATTGAAAACTAAGGTTCTTGTAAGAGTTTTTTTTTTTTTTTTTCTTTCTACAGGTTTCAGTTGCAATTTTGGTGTTCCTGATTCTCAATTCTTATTGATTTTGCTTGAAGACAGTGAGACGGAATAATTTGAGACTTGTAAAATAGACTGGTACTAATAGAACATCAGCCTTGTTTTGTTTCCATGCATGATTTCCTTGAGGAAAGAGCTCTGCTGGTTTCAAAGTGGTTTAACAAGGATTCCTTCATGCTTCACTGCTAATCAGCTCTGGCTCTGACTATCATTTTCTCAGAGGTGCGTTTGGGGTTTGTTTTCCATTGTCTTGAAGGAAGTGGAATTCCTGTGTGAATTACAGAGACGAGAGAGGGACCCAGGGCAGCATGTGGTCCCTACATCAGGTGTATGGCCATTAGCCTGGTTCTCCATCTGTCTAATCCTCTCTCACAAGACGCAGGAAGGAGCGGTGTTTGATGAATGAAATCAGGCCAAGGAAGTAGAGAGCTGACCCCCTGAGACTGTGTTTAGGGGCTTCCAAAAAGGATACAAACCGCTCCCAGGACTCGTGCCTCCTGGGGCATCAGCTCTAGGGCCTCCAGGTGCGCACTGGACCCCAATTTCAGACTGATCTTCTAGGCATGGACCCTAAGCACGACTCACAAACTGCTTGCAAGCTCAGACAAGGACCCCTCGGCAGCTTCTGTGTTTAGATCTAAGCTTCCAATCAATTAATAACAAAACAGCAGTGTGGAGTTTAGAGGAGTCACCTTAAATAGTGTTGACAGCGGGCAGCTTGGTGCTGTGGCCATGGCCCCCCCAACACCAGGGAGGGGAGGGTCTGACTCCCTCAGCATTTTCAATCCTTTGCCCTCAGGTCCTAACTGTGGGTTCACACTGGCCTTTCCAAGTGAAAAGAATCTAGAATTCCACGTGGATTGTTGACATCTGTGCAGGTGTCATCTTTAGAAGTATGTGGGTGTTAGGAGGTATGTGAGAGAGAGAGAGAGAGATTGAGATTCACCCCCTTGGCTGGCAAACACCTAGAATAAAGTTTCTTGATGCCTTGTTTTTGTGTGACATTTTGAAAAGATTAGTGTGTAGGTGTCCAGGTATTAATATTGATCGCTGCTCATTCCTTTGGGTAAACAGTGGCTTGAACACACCACCCCTTGATTACTTCAATAAGAAAGAGCAGGAGAAGAAAATCGTCTTTTTTTTCATCTTTACGTGATGTAGAGGCTCTGGATGGAGGGCGTGCAAGTGGCGGCACACACGGGAGATTTCAGCTGTTGTGAGGGCACGTCGGTGGGCCCCGCTGACGTCCCCATTCCCTGCAGAGGCACGGTGGCTCTCCAGGCTTCGGTCTCCCCAGAGGTAAACCCAGCGGCCTGGGGTACGATGGAGGCCGGGGGCTCCAGGAGAGCATAAGTTTCCTGGACCACACAGGGGGTGCTGCTGCACCCCATTTCTCATGTGTCCCTGGTCATGGGAGGCCCTCCAGGTCCTCTCAGCCTCTTAGGAGGGACACGGCCTCTCCTGATCCACTAGGACATTCAACTTGGTTCAGATGTCTTGGCAGAATGCGAAGAGGACCTCCCAGGGCAAGCCTGGTGGGTGAGGTTGTGTCGCCTCCCATGGGAGTCCTGGGGACTCTGCAGTCAGACTGGGGAGCAGAGGGGAGCCATCGTGTGCCTAACACACTGGTATTAATCACAGCATTTATTCCTATAATTATTCATTTATTTAGCCTGTGTGATTGAGAGTGACTCCACTTTGGCAGGGTCTGTACTATTCATGGGTGGTGATTAATGTTAAGGGGTTGGATGATTAAAGCTCATTTTCTTTCTAGGGTTTCTCGGAAGGACAGCACATCATTTGGGGTCTTGACAGGCGGTTCCCAGGGGCGCAGGCTGGGGGCTCCCCAGGGCTCCCTTCTCTAATTGCTTTCCAGAGTGGTTTTGCTCTAATTGGCTGCTGCCAGTGGTCCTAGGGACCAGAGGCTGCATCATTTCAGTAACTGAGGATCTCCGTCTCCACTGTCGACGCTCTCTTCTTCAAGCCAAACAGCAACTAGCGATTGCAGCCAAGCCCTCCTGTCGAGCCTCTCCCTTCCTGATGCCCTGGGTGTGCGTTTGTCAGCTGTGTTTAGCCAGCAGCCCTTCTGGGCAGACGCTTGGGTTGGGATGGGTGTCAGGGTCGGCCTATAAGTCAGGATTCTAGCGTGTCTCCAGAAACTTACCCTATGAACCAGAGTTTTCCTGGGAAGATGAATGGGCGGATAGACGAGCAGCTGTCCAAGTGGACACTCTTCTGCACCTGCACCAGGCTTGCTTCTGCTTCAAAGGCACCAGGTGTCAACTGAGGGAAAAAAGTACACAACCTGAAAGTTGAGAATTACGTTTTATTTGGTTGATTTTCTGAGGGTTTAAGCCCAGGAGGCAGCCTCTCAAAAATGGCTCTGAAGGACTGCTCCAGAGAGGTAAGGGAGGAGACAGGATACACAGGAGTTTTTGCGGCAAAGACCAGCTAGTCAGAACATCAAAAGGTTACTGCTAGCTAAAGAAAACTAGACGTCTCAGATTAATGAGTTTAGTGTTTTCTTTTTAAAAGAGTTTTTTTGTTTTGTTTTTAGTTTTTGTTCTTGTTTTTAAGAGAGAGAACAGTCAGATTTTCAAGAGGTAAACTATGCTAGTCACTTGATTGATGGGATATATCACTTGTTGCTGGTTTTGTTCAGTTGCTCAGTTGTGTCTGACTCTTTGCAACCCATGGACTGTAGCCCCCACCAGACTCCTTGGTCCATGGGATTTCCCAGGCAGGAATGAACCCACTAAAGTGGGTTGCCATTTCCTACTCCACAGAATCTTCACGACCCAGGGATCGAAACTGTGTCTCCTGCATTGCAGGCGGATTCTTTAACACTGAGTCACCTGGGAAGCCCCAGTGCTTTTCTATGTATGGGAAGTTGCAAGAGTCTGGGCTTATTGGACTCACTCCTTTGATATGCATCTTAGCTCTCCAGGGCCAGTGTCTTGTTCTTTCTCCATCCTGAGTCCCCACAGGGTGCACTGTTAGCGGTGGTTGCGGCTGCTGAGGGCTTGGCTAGTTGACAGCTTCTTTGTCTCCATTCTGAGTCCCCTCAGGGCTCATCATGGTAGCGGGGAGGGAGATGCATTGGGGGGTGGGGGGTCGGGGCGCAGGGCGGGGGGAGGTGGCAGTGGCTTGATGGCTGCAGCATCCTTTGTCTGCTGATACTGCAGCACCACTTTTCATTCACACAGGTATATCTTACTGGATTCCTGGAACCAGCGACACCTACGAAGCATCTCTCGGGCATCAGGAAGCTCGAGTTTTCTCCTTCCTTGAGTCAGAGACATGATAGAAGGGCCACACCTAAAATAATGCCAAAGAACTTTGAAAATGGTTGCTCCTAGAGTCATCCGTAGCCTCTGGAGAAGTTGAACTAAACATCTCCAGGACTCCATCCTGGTTCTAACCACAGGACAGGACAGGTTCCATCTTCAAGGACCAAAGGGACCCAGAACACCATCGCACTCCAGTCAGTTGTCCAGGTTCCTGCCCTCTGTCCTCGCTCCCTGGGTTTTGTTGTAGTACTTCTTGGTGAAAATGTCTTGCTTTTGGAAGAGCTTAGTCTTGAAAGCTCAAAGCATTCCAGTAACCAAGGTCCCTGATCAAGCACCCTTCCCCCTTCCATGTGCTAGAAGCAACAACATCGGGGAAATGCCCAGCGTGGTGCCGAGAACATGAGAGAGACCCATGCATTTCTGTCCCCTCTACTGTCACTGTGGGGTGCAGGTGGCCATGTGCCCCTGTCACCCTGGGGACACATGTGTCACCATGAACACAGACAGCCATGAACTTGACCTTGGCTGCCTGCAGAGGAGGCTTAGATATGGGTGTGTTGTCAGCCAGTGGACATCAGCACAACATCAAACAGCATTAAAATAGAACACTGAGCTGAGAGAGAAAATAAGAGGCCACTTCCTGTGGCTGCAGAAGGCAGGTGAAGGCTGGAAGGCCATCAAGGAGGAAGATAGCTGATGGGACCCTCAGAAGGACAGGATGCTGGTGGGTCTCCAGGGAAGAAAAGTTATGACAAATTTAGAAAGCCTATTAACAAGCAAAGACATCACTTTGCCAACAAAGGTCCATCTAGTCAAATCTATGATTTTTCCAGTAGTCATGTATGGATATGAGAGTTGGACCATAAAGAAGGCTGAGCACCGAAGAATTGATGCTTTTGAACTGTGGTGCTGGAAAAGACTCTTGAGAGTCCACTGGACTGCAAGGAGATCAAACCAGTCAATCCTAAAGAAAATCTACCCTGAATATTCATTGGAAAGACTAATATACTAAAGCTGAAGCTCCAATACTTTGGCCACCTCATGCAAAGAGACTACTCATTGGGAAAGACCCTGATGCTGGGAAAGATTGAGGGCAGGAGGAGAAGGGGGAAACAGAGGATGAGATGATTGGATGGCATCATCAGCTCAATGGACATGACTTTGAGTAAACTCCAAGAGTTAGTGAAGGATAGGGAAACCTGGCGTGCTGCAGTCCACAGAGTCACAAAGAATTGGACACAGCGGAGAGACTGAACCACAAAAACTCCAGGGCAGGAAGAGCATGCCTGGGAGGAAAGGGTGTTTGCTGAAGGCAGAAGTAAGGGCAGGGATGAGCAGGACCCCACCTCGACTGAGGGGCAGGTGGGCCAGGCAGAGCTCAGGGAAGGCAGCCAGGGGAGACTAGTCAGATCATTTCAGAAGAAGCCCCTAAGTTTCTGGTTTCTGGGGTGACCAGTGTGGTGGAAACAGTTTTGGGCAAATGCTGATGATGCAGGACAGGAGGTGGGGGAGGCTTCTCAGAGTCCACTGCAGGACAAGGAGGCAGGACAGCTCTAGTCATCCTGCCACCTTCTCACTGGCATTTTCCCACGAAAACTCCTGTGGACTCAGGTTGGAGATGAAGCTACCCAGCCGAAGCCATCAAGGCACTGGTTTGGGGTGGAGGGGACAGCCTCTCTCCCCCAGGGATCAGCTAGGGGGGAACACTCATTATTCCCCAGTGCCTCCCGGCCCCCCAGGCCTAAGCACCCACTCAGACAGAACCAGCTGAGTGATTAGGTGATGTGTTTTATGTGGTGGGTAAGAGGAAACGCAGAGCAGGGAGAGAGAGC
>NW_011494861.1:8500269-8569429 GCF_000754665.1 Bison bison bison
CAGAGTGGTCTCCTTGCCAGGTCACAGGTGAAGCCTCTGCAAGGTAGTGTCCGAGCAGGTGGACAAAGTATCAGAGCTTCAGCTTCAGCATCAGTCCTTCCAATGTATATTCAGGGTTGATTTCCTTTAGGATTGACTAGTTTGATCTCCTTGCAGTCCAAGGGACTCTCAAGAATCTAGCCCTAAATCTAGTGGCAAGTGTCCTTATAAGAGACACACAGAGTAGAAATACACAGAAAAAGGAGGAGGCCATGTGGAGACGGAGGCAGAGGATGGAGGGATGCAGCTACAGGCCAAGCAACACCTGGGTCACCAGGAAGCAGAAGTGAGGAATGGACTCTTTTTACAGCCTCTGGAGGGAAGATGGCTGCCAGCATCTGGATTTTACATTTCTTCTCTCCAGAATTTTGACAGAACAAATTTGCATTTTTCAAAGCCCCCCTGGCTTGTGAGACACTGTCACAATGGCCCTAGGACAAGAATACAGATACAGATGCAAGCTAGTGGCATCAGGACTGCTGAGGTAGCTTTGGAATGTGTGTTCTTGCATCCCACTGTTGAGTTAGCATTTAAGGAATCCCATCATTTTTAAAGGCTCCCAGATGATTCTTATACATGCTGTCCATGGACTTGAGCTTGAGAACCACTGTTCTGATCCAGTCCTCTCTTTAAGCAGTTGCAGGAAGAGAATCTCCTCCATGACCGGGAGCACACTGGGAGTACAGGGTCCTAGTCCCAGCAATATCACCAACTCCTTACTCACAACGCTTTGATGAATGACTGGTGGATGGGCCAACAGTGTGGGTGAGGGATTTCTCAGCCTTGTCTCCCCTGGCTTCTCTAGAAAACAGGCTCAAAGCTGGGCTCAGGGACCCTGGGGAGGGGACCAATGTCTTTACCTTCAAGAAAGATGACTGGTGCTGACATTCCCACATTTGTCTCTCCTTATCCAAGCCTCCTGCCATTTTGGAAAACCACAGCTGGCTACTGACTTCTCCCTTACCTTTTCTTGCATTGTTTCTTCTTAGATGAGATTCAGGTTAAATGCACTTCCAGGTAGACCTGGGGAGGAGAGCATCAGCTCCACTTTACTCATTAGAGTAAAAACATAATCTCATAAAGTCCTAAGGACAGCAAGGACAGCCTCATGCAACTCAAGTATCCATCTGTTGACCCTCCCTTCCCCTCAGGCAGAAGAAGGACCTCAGCCCACTGGATAGGGTCAACCTGGGAGCCCTAAGAAGCAGCACTGCTGTTAGATGTATGATTACTATGTCAATATTACTACCACCATTTAGTTAAATTAAATCTACTCTTCAACTATTTTTGTAAGAAATCAATATATGGCACATGTATCTCTCTTTGTCCTGTCTTATTCTCTTCTATTTGGATACACTTTAATCATTCCATATAATTCAAAAAGGAAATCGAAAATGAAAGCTGCCAGGATTAATTTGTCACCAATCAATTTTCTCATATTTGGGACAATCACTAATGCATCAGAGCCCACCCACTCTCACCCTCCCCACTTGTCATAATGGACTTTGGTCGATATGACTTTTGATGGCAAAACTCACCCTCTGCGACCTTCTTGTGAGCCCTCCTGTCATCCTGTCTGTGGCAGAGACAGTAAATGGTTGTGATAAGCTATTTTATGTTATGATGTGCATTCTTTAATCTGAAATATGTTTGCTCCCCCTGCAAATCCCACTGCAAAATGAAAGTCACTTTTCTTCATTGATCAACAAGAGCCTTTACTGACAGTCACAGTGCCAGGAGCAGGAGATATGGATATGGATGAGCCACAATCTTATCCATGGTCTTACTGGGGGACAAGAGGAACCCTGCAATTTCCAGTGTAGAGAGGCCTGTGCTAGGGATACACAGCTGGGGCTTTGGGAGTGCAGAGGGAGAGCCCTGCCACCAAGGAAAGGATGGCTGAGGAAGTGTTTTATGGGGAACTGTAGGTTAACGCAGAAGGACCTTCACATCTGGCAGTGGAGGTTGGCCAGTGGGGAGGCTTCATAGCACAACATGTCCTACGACTCTGAAGACCTGAATTCAAATCTTAAACCCATAATTAAGCAGAATCTCATCCCTGACTCCAAGCACATTAGGAGTTCAGGGTCCTGGAAGAAGTTCTATTACTAATGTCTCACTTGGGGCTTTTTGCTGAATGGTTAGTGGATGGGCCAAGAGTGTGAGTGAGGAGTTTCACAGCCTTGCCTCCCCTGATTCCTCTAGCCAACAAGCTCAAAGCTGGGCCCAGGGACCTTGGGAATGGGGGACAAATGTTTTTGCCTTCAAAGAAGAAGAAGAAGAAGACTGGTGCTGACATTCTCACAAGCCTCCCGCCACTTTGGAAAACCCCAAATCGGTAACCACTTATCCCTCACTTTATCTTGCATGATTTCCTCCTTAGCTGGGATTCAGTCCAAATGATTTGTGATGCATTGTACTTCCAGGTAGACCTGGGGAAGAGAGCATTGGCTACACTTTAATCATTAGAGTAGTGAAATGATCCCACAAAGTCCTAAGAACAGTGAGAACAGCCTCATGAAACTCAAATGTCCATCCCTTGGCCCTCTCCTCCCTTCAAGACTTTAGCACCATGGATGGGGTCAGCCAGGGAGACCTAAGAAGCAGCATTGGTCTTAGTTATATGATTACTATATTCCTAAGCCTCAACTTCCTCATGTGAAAATGGAAATGGTAATTTTACTCTCTTGGCAGAGTTGTGATGAGGTTTAAATGAGATAATCCATGCAAAGCTCAAAACCTAGTACACATCCGGCAGACTCTCAATGCGTCAAATGTCACTGCATCATCACAGGCTTTGTCTCCATCATCACAGGCTCTATTTCCATCATCACTATGGCTTCCATTGTCTGCAAACCCCCAGTCCCCCAAAACAACATGACAACTTGAGAAATCTTGTACATAGCACCCAACCTGGCCCTGTGTCAGGTTAGGGACATGGTTACCTGGCAGATGTGCCTTCTTCATCCAGTTGATAACACTTGCCTTTTAATGTACCATCAACAGAGAAAGGGCTACTAGGAGCTCCTCATTACAGGACTGATTTTGGTAAATGTTCTGTACATGCTTGGGAAGAAAGCACCTGCTCTGTTTGTTGGATACACACTCATGTACCACATTCATCAGTGACATTATTTAATTTTTTCTTCCTTTAGAAATTTTGCCTGCTTTAGTCATAATTTTGGTAAAGATCCAACAGGATTGTGGATTTATCTATCTCTCCCTATAATTTCATCAGTTATTGCCTTATATGGTTTGCAGCAATTTTATTAGGTGAATACAAAGTGGAATTGTGATGTCTTCCTGGGAAATTGACCAATATATCATAATGTATTAACTCTATTTCTTTTAATGTAGTTTGGTATTATATGCTATTTTTTCCTGACATTAATATATCTATCATACATTCTGCTGCTGCTGCTGCTGCTGCCAAGTCACTTCAGTCGTGTCCGACTCTGTGTGATCCCATAGACGGCAGCCCACCAGGCTCCCCCGTCCCTGGGATTCTCCAGGCAAGAACACTGGAGTGGGTTGCCATTTCCTTCTCCAATGCATGAAAGTGCAAAGTGAAAGTGAAGTCACTCACAGTCGTGTCCGACCCTCAGCGACCCCATGGACTGCAGCCTACCAGGCTCCTCCGTCCATGGGATTTTCCAGGCAGGAGTACTGGAGTGGGGTGCCATTGCCTTCTCCGATCATACATTCTACTGGTTCTTAATTGCATGGTCTAACTTTTTCCGTCCCTTTGTTTCTAAACATTTATCCTCATTTTTAAGGTGGGTTTCTTATAAGCATAAGTTTGAATGTCTTTTTAAAAATTGGATCTCACAATCTATATCTTGCAAATTTAGTCCATTTACATTTGTTGTAATTACAGATATATAGCATTCATTTCCACAATTTTACTTTCTACAATTTGTGTACTTTTACTACATTTCTGTCCTTTCTTGCCTCTCCTTTTTTGAGTTTTTTCTTTTTTTTTTCTAGCTGTGTGACTTTGGGCAAATCACTCAATCTCTCAGTGCCCTTATCTATAAAAGTAAACATGGTAACAGGGGCCCACATCAGTGAAACATTTTAAGGATTACATGAGATCCTATATGAAAAATTTTAGAGTAGCACCTAACATCATTAGCATAGTCTTTGCACTTTAGTTTCTTATTTCTCTTTTTCCTTTTTTTTTTTTTTGGCTTAGAATTTATGTACCATTTCTACTCTTTCAGTAGTTTTCCTTGGAAATTCATCATGAACACTTAATAAAGCCTAAGGCAACATTACAACCCCCAAGTAACCAAAGCAAGAGCCTGAAAGCCCTGCTGCTTCTGACCTTGACATTTCTACTCAAAATTCTCATGAATTAGAAATATTATTTTATTCAAATACTTTTCCTATTAAAAATTATTGTGCACCAACTCTGTGCCACACAGTGTTCTGGGCTCTGAGGGTATAGATAAGGCTTTTTGGATTTACCCGTTTCATTCTTCACCATCCCTTCTGGTGCTCACACCTTCTTTCTGGAATCATTTTCCTTCTCTTTACAGTATAATTACTTCCCAAGGTTAAGTGGAAAGGTGGTAAATTCACTTTGTTTTTATTTATTTAAAATATCTTTGGGCTTCCCTGGTGTCTCAGTGGTAAAGAAACCATCTGCCAATGCAAGAGACATCGGTTCAATCCTAGGTCAGGAACATTCCCTGGAGAAGGAAATGGCAACCCATTTCAGTATTCTTGCCTGGGAAATGCCATGGACAGAGGAACCTGGTGGACTACAATCCATGGGGTCCCCAAAGAGTCAGACATGACTTAGCGACTGAACAACAACGTATCGTTTTTTTATCTTTTGCTGAAATCA
This sequence comes from Bison bison bison, assembly GCF_000754665.1. Lineage (NCBI taxonomy): Eukaryota > Metazoa > Chordata > Mammalia > Artiodactyla > Bovidae > Bison > Bison bison. Next base: position 8,505,161 of record NW_011494861.1, read on the forward strand.
TAGTTCTAGTTTAATGTTAAATTTCTCTCAAGGGTTTGAAGGTGTGACTCCACTTTCTTCTAGTTTCCATTTTGCATTTTGAGATCTTTTCTGTCAAACAAATTGTCACCCCTTTACAGATTTTTTTTTCTCTTTGGGTATCTCTAAGTTTTGCATCTTTCTGTTTGGTTATCTGCACTTTTACCACAAGGTGCCCAAGAGAGTGGATTTTTTTTCCACTTATTCTTGCGAGGCAGTGTGCTTCTTACATCTGTGGATTCGTATCTTCCAAAAACGCTGTGAAACCCTTGGCTATTGCATCTTAACATATTATCTCTTCTCATTTTGAGGTCTTTTCCTCTTCTGGAACTCCAGATAGATTTACACTGAAGTCTTCCACTCAACTGTCCATACCTTTTGATCTTTCTTGTTTCTCTTCTTTTTAATTCTCCATGGTATATTATGGGTTACTGCTTGAGGTCTATCTTCCTGTTCATTAATTCTTTCCTCAGTTGTGCCCAGTTTGCTTTTTAACAAAGACACTAAAATTTGCATTTAAATAATTTTACCCTCAATTTCAAAAAGTTCTGTTTTTTTGCTCAGTCTACCTGTTGCTGCTTCCTCATTTTGCAATTCTATTTTCATTTTTTCTTTAAATGTTCCTCACACTGTTACCTGGTATTCTTCTCATAATAATTTTAGCATTTCATCTCTTGGGAAAATAAATCTGGATGCATTGTTTTTGCAGATTTTCACTCTTGGTAGATTGTCCTGGTGATTGTTGATCATGAAATCAAATCAGTGAACCTTCCTGTAGGTACCTAAATGGAGAATATTCTCCTCAAAAGAGGATTTTTATTCACTTCAGCCCTAAGTCTGTGGAAGCCATCACTCATGGTTGCTCTATCTTCCTTCCACAACTCCAGGCTTTATGTGGAGTCTTGGAGTTAATTTTTCTCCTTGCTCTTGGCTTCCTGCAAGGAAGCTTTGCTACACACATGGTTCACAGCTCAGGGGTTTTGCTTTTCTAGCTCCCCCTTTTAAGTCCTCTTTAAGTTTTCCATGCAAACCCAGTGAGGCAATAAAAATTATGCTTTATGCAAGAACCAATTGTTTTGTAGCTAAGAGGCTCCCAAGAATATCTCTCCATTTCTCATTGTCATAATCCTTGACTGAACATTAAAGGGAAATGTAATTATGAGTATGATGTCATTGACAAAAAACCAGTAATGTATCACATTTCAGATGATTCCAAATGAAGCTTTGGTCTGTTTCTCTCTGCTCACACTTTCTTATCACCCATTACACAATATCATGGTTTAAAGGTGATCCTACAAGGCTGTAGGATCCACTAGGAAGTAAAGTGTAGAAGGGGAGGACTTCTCCCGAGTTATTCACCAATGTTTCCTCATCATATACAGCAGTCTCTGGCACATAGTAGAAGTTCATTAAATATTTGTTGTCTTCTGAATGTATATCAGGTTGACTTTCAAAGACTTCTTCCAAATTAAGAAGAAAACTGAATTCTCATGTGCTATCTTCCCATGCCCACTGCCACACACACACACAATGCTAGTATTTGGGAGAATCTGGGCATAATTTCAATACCTTTTTGACATTCTGCATGTCTTGTTATGTCTGTCTGCAGGCTGTGCACACCCACAGGAGAGGACCAGCATTCTACTGTGAGATGTGACTATTCCTAGGCCTGTCTCATTGGGAATGTCTTCCACAAAGTATTAAGTCACCACTTGTTTTTCAAGTCTCATCTGGAGCAGAGCTTCAAAATCACCTGTAAGACTTGTTCAGACAGAAATTGCTGGCTCAACTCTGAGAGTTGCTAATTCAATAAGTCTGGAGTGGGGCCCAAGAACTTGCAATTCTAGAAGCTTCTGTGCCACCACTGGCCAGTGTCCACGCATTGAGAACCCCTAATCTAGGGTTTTCTCATGTAGCCATCCATTGGGCCATCTCACTCATTTGGAGGTGTCTCCAACTGGAGTCTTAGAAACCTGTGTAACTCCCAACAGGAAAAACAATGCTTGTTCTTTTCTATACTTTCTGTAATGGGGGCATATTTACTTTGTACTTTTAAAAAATCCAACTAAACATGTACTAAACACACACATATCCACAGCACGAGACCCTTCTGGATCATTCTAAATTCCGTCCATGGTTGTGCCTTTACTGAAAATTAACTTTAAAACAAAGTGCCAAAGCAAGCACAGGAGAAGCAAGTTTGATGGGTACAAATTGCAAGTTCTCATATGCAAATGCATAATAATCAGTTGTTTCAGCAGCACATCTTTTATCCCGTCCCTTCTGGAAGGCTGACACCTCCTGCCTTGTTTTGTTGAGAAGATTGATGGTCTAGGGTAGGGATACAGACAAAGCTCTCAGTGTTCTCTTTCATCCGCTGCTCATCCCAGAGCACAACCACTGTAATAAATGCAGTGTAAAAGATGGGGTGTCAGCATAATTAGTTCTTCAGCAGAAAGATAGTTGGTGATTTATAGACAAGCGTCCATGCATCCCTTTGTTCTTAACCTAAAGTCAATAGCAAAATGAGAAAGTCCAGTGGAGATTCATGGACAATCCAGTTTAGTTGTCTTATAGACAGAGTATCACATGTCAATATAATATTACTATCATCCAGAAAAAAAAGAGGTATTATAAAAACCTTGCCTCATTTTTCTTTGATCATTTACTGTATCTGGACCCTGACACATTAGCAATGCTGATCAGAAGTTGTGTCTCTCTTTTCTCACCAGGCCTCCCTTCCTTCTTTTGCCAAATTGAAGACTCACCTGTACAGAATGCTCCTCCCTGTTGGCACAGAGTGTGAAAGTGCTGCCCACACACTGGTTGGCTCCTAGGGGCCACAATCCACGGTGCCTTCTATCCATGCCGTGCTGCTGAAGGCCATGCTCTCCCCTCCCTCTGGCTGAGATGAAAAAGGTTTTAAAGTGAAGCAGCTCAAATCCAGGCTGAAGCCATGAAGGGGACTCTGAGCAGGTGAAGACACTTTCTCCCTCTGCCTTTCCCTCTCCCAGCCCAAGGTCTCTTGCCACAGGTACACAGTCAGGGGTGTTTGGGGGCAGTCATTGCTGGGTCCAGAATTTGCATGTGTGCTGGTGCAATCGGGTAATAAGACAAAAAAAAAACCAGCCAACCAAAATAAAACTTTTTATTCACTGGAAAGACTGATGCTGAAGCTGAAACTCTTGTACTTTGGCCACCTGATACAAAGAGCCAACTCATTGGAAAAGATCCTGGTGTTGGGGAAGAATGAAGACAAAAGGAGAAGGGGGCAGCAGAGGGTGAGGTGGTTAGATAGCATCACTGACTCAATGGACATTAATTTGAGCAAACTCCAGGAGATAGTGAAGGACAGGGAAACTTGGTGTGCTGCAGTCCATGGGGTCCCAAAAAGTCAGACATGACTTAGTGACTGAACAGCAATAACATCAATGATAAGGCAGAAACTGGAGAATGTAGTTTAGGGTTACAGCCACAGGGGATATCTTGATTCTCAGCCTCCAAGTGAAACTTACCTACCCCTGGGTCATCACAGGCAGCGCTGTAAATGGAGCAAGGTGAAGACAGAACTAAGCCATCTGAGCCACTTCCTTTTCCCAAACTCACCAGTGATTGTTGTCTAGAGGTCAGGGGAGGCCATGGGTATTATTGTCCTTTCCCAGGGAAACATGAAGCCAAGAGAAGAAGGTTCTGCTTCACCTACAACTTCTGATATGGACTCAAGATACTATAACAAGAGGGTCCGTCTTATGAGTGGTCATGGGGTCATGTGCTGAGTGGTAACTGCTGGCATCCAGCTAAGTGCCCAGCAACTCACATTTGTAGAGACACCCATAGGGTGTCACCTCTTCTGCCAAGAGAGCTGGGGCTGGGCAGAGCTGCTACGGGCCATTTCACAAAACGAGGCACACTGTCCTGCCTTTCTCTTGCATGGTAACGATGTGGGTTGAGGCAGAGGTCTGGTGGAGGAGGGTCACAAAGACTTCCTCTATTCCTAGTGCTGGGGATGCACTGGTCCTTCTGTGCAAACAGGAGCCTCTATCAGCAGAGAAGGGAAGATTAGGCCCAGCCCTCTGTCTACACATTCCCCCTCGAGGCCCCTGCCAACACAAACTAGCATCAATGTCCCTCTCAGGTTCCCTGTCCTAACCCCCTTGGTCCCTTAGTCCAGCCCATTCATTTTCATCTCAAAGGAAGAAAAAGTCTCATTTGCCTTGACCGGTGTCCACTGAGCCTCTCGTGTACAAGATTAGTCTTTTTTTAGGGCCAGAAGAGAGACTCCCGATGTTTTCTGAAATGGAAATAGAATTCCCAAGAAAGAAAGAGTGATGGGGAGGGGAAGCTGTGCAAAGGAGAAAGGAGGGGGTCCAAAGGAGGGGGTCCAAAGGAGGGTCTCCATCACCAGGCGAAGAGCTTCTAGAAAGCTGGGCCGTGCAGAGCAAGCCTGGCTGAGACTGGCAGCTGCCTCCAAAAACAGACCAGGAGACCTTTCTCCTTCTAGAACTGTCATTCTCTGAGGTCATATACAGCCTCCAGCATCCTCTAGGCTCCCCTCTCTAAACCCATTCATAGTAGGGGAAGGTAGCCTTTCCAGGGGGAAGCTTTGAGCATCACTCTGGGATGTTTAGCAGTCAGGGTGTATGAGGGTGTGGAGTACAGTGACCAGGAGCACTCCAGAGGGTCCCTTCACTTCTTTACAAGGAAGGGACTTTGATCTCCCAGGCCACGTTCGTGTCCTAGGAACCGACACTTTGATAAAGAACATGCACTTATTTAGTATTCATTTGGTTGCACCAGGCCTCAGTTGCGGCATCTTCATTCCAACACATGGTATCTTTAGTTGTAGCGTGTAGTTCCCTGGCCAGGGATGGAACCCAGGCCCCCTGCACTGGGGTCCCAGAGTCTTAGCCATTGGACCACCAAGGAAGTCGCTGATAAAGAAACTAGAATGATGGAAGAGGAAACATGTTGAGAAAAAAATAAAAAGGCCTCCTGGTTTTCTAACACATCCCCAAATCCACACTTTTTTCTTACTTTATCTCTTCCTTATAGCCCTTGCTTTGTGGATGTCCCAATTCACCATTTTCATCCTATCCGTGATGTGGCACCTGGAGGAGGAGACTCCTCAGACTCTCACAATTCAGTGTTTGTGCAGATCACTGGACGGATTTATGTCTTTAATTAAGGCAGTCTTTCTGGGAAAGCACTGGTTAAACCGCGGAGCAGATGTGGCATTGCCCATAGGAGGGTATGCTTTTCCGTTTAATTACAGCTACAAGGGCAGCAGCGAAGCAAGTATTTTCCGTGGATTCAGACAACTGCTGAGGCTGTAATTTAGGCATCCTGATTGTGCTGTTTGTCTCCCCACACTGTCCTTGGGCCTTGCCTTGTGGTCAAATACAAGTTTATAATCCACTTCCAACCAGATTGCATGCAAGAGAATTATAGGCATTTTTCTAAAATAAAAAACACATCTCCATATATAAGGACAATTGCATTCCTAGTAGCTCACATTATAGTAATAGTGGGAAACAGTTTCTATTAGAAGTTTCTTTTTGATCGATGTAACTCACTCTGAAAATGTCTTTGGGGCCTAAATCATTTCCTGTTGGTCTTGGCCAGAAAACAAACTCTTCTTCTTTCCTTTTCAAAAGCTTTTAGAACTTAATCCACTTAGCCATCTTGGGAATAATAAAAAGCCAGGGGAGGAAAACAAACCACAACGGTCATGATTCTGTTGACTCACAGCATCATTCAGGAGCGAGCCAGAACTATAGCTCTCAGCGGTGACTGGGGGGAGTGGATCCCAAAACACGGGAAACAGCAGAAGTCCCATCTGAATAGAGAACCACAAAGCTTCTCTTGAGGACTTGAACATGCTATGACCTTGGGCCACAGTACATAATAAAATTCCGATCTTATCCTGGCTGGCCCCATGCACATCATTTGACCAAGTTAATTCCTTATTGAAATGAACACATCCTTCTTATCTCACTGGAGGGAAAACACATGCTTTCTCTCATCTTACACCAGGGTTAACGACCCAGATGGGATAAAGGCATCCTCGGCTGACCGTGTGGCTGACATTCGTGTCTCTGCTTCAGTCAGTTGGTTTCATCTTCCCTTTGATTTCACGTCACGCACTCCAATTAAATTTTGCCAATATATTTGGACCTGCTTTTTAAAATGATTTTATTTATTTATTTATTTTTGGCTGTGTTTTCACTGCTGCATGGGCTGTTTTCTAGTTGCAGCGAGTGGGGGCTACTCTCTTGCTGTGGTGTTCAGGCTTCACATGGTGCTGGCTTCTCCTGCAGCAGAGCAGGGGCTCTAGGGCACTCGGGCTTTAGTAGTTGTGGCCCATGGGTTCAGTAGTGAGGCTCCCGGGCTCTAGAGTGCAGGCTCAGTAGTTGTGGCGCATGGGTTTAGTTGTAGGACCCGCTTTTACAGGTAAGAAAGTGTCCTAGGAACAGACCAAGAAGCTCTCAGGAGACTTGCTGTGTTTGATTTAGTCGCTAAGTCCTGTCCAACTCTTTGCGACCCTGTGGACTATAGCCTGCCAGGTTCCTCATCCTTGGGATTTCCCAGGCAAGAATACTGGAGCGGATGGCCATTTCCTTCTCCCATGGATCAAACCCATGTCTCCTACATTGCAAGCAGATTCTCTACCACTGAGCCACCTGGGAAGCCCTGCTGGAAAACTGGAGTGTCTGTTCAAATCAACCTTGAGGGTACACTCCCAAGATTTTTCCTGTTGAAATTTAAGATGAAGGTCAAGTCTTGATTGCAGTCTTTGTCACTAGCTGAATGGAAGACAGACCTAAGAGCCACCTGACCAATCGCGTGAGTCACGAACTCCACAATACCCTTCCTTGTTACAGAGTTAAAAGTTGCATCACACCCCACTCTCCTAATTGCAGATGAGCTCTGGGAAATTGATGCTAGCTTAACATCCTGCCTGTGGATTCCATTTTCATATCAAGAAGGGACAGACTCTGAAGTGTGAAACCTACACATTCTATGCACCATATTTAAGCTGATGTCACTGCAAATGTTCATTGCATGATCTGAGAAGTGAAATACATGTACATTGTTTTTCAGTTGCTAAGTCATGTCTGACTCTTTGTGACCCCTTGGACTGCAGCATGGCAGGCTTCCATGTCCTTCACCATCTCCCGGAGTTTGCTCAAACTCATGTCCACTGAGTTGGTGATGCCATCCAACCATCTCACCCTCTGTGACCCCCTTCTCCTCCTGCCCTCAGTCTTTGTGCACATACCCATAACAAGCACCTACAGCGTGCAGGTACCCATAGCTTGCACCTACAGCATGCACACACCCTCCTGAGGTGCTGAAGATATTCTCAGAACACTCTGACGTCTGAGTCCCTGCCTGCTTGCTCCCTCCCTGACCCACAATTTTTTCCTCATGGTTATTCCTTGTGCAAAATTAACTTGCACAAGACCGTTTCCCATAGGTCTTGGAAAAGCTATTTGTCACAGACCTGCGCCTATGATGTCTAAGATGACCCTGCTGGCTTCATTACGCATGAAAGATAAGCTTGGAGCTAGTTCCCAGTGGGGTGCCTTGGCAGGTCCCCGTGGGGATCAGTGATAACTGTCTTCAGGTTGACAATCTATTTCTGTGGAACAAAGCAAGGAGACTTAGAATGTGTGAGCTTTAAATCTGACACTCCCTTGCCCTTGTTTGTTTTTGAGAAGCACCCGGTTCTTGTGGATGGGCTCCAGGGCTGGAACCGGAGACCTGAGTTCAATGCTCATCCTTGGCTGAGTCTGGCTTCCTCAGCCATGAATCAGAATTGGACATTGCTAGCTTAGCCATGGGAGGGGCCAGGCAGGAGGGTGCTTTAATCTGAAGTAGTGTCTCATGTATTCTATTCTTAAGCACTTCTTATAGTTCATAACCATCACTGTAATTGGTTCCTAGTGATCAATGTGAATGTTCCTAGGACCCAGGAAAGGGGGAGACACAGTGTCCTGGGCTTTGTCTGATCCAAGTGACTTTAAATGTTGGGAGAGATGGGACAGGACAGCAAAGTTGTTTGGTCAGTTTTTCTTCTTGTTGAAGTATCTTTATGCACTCTCTCAGGCTTCCCAGGTGGCTCAGTGGTGAAGAATCTGCTTGCCAATGCTGGAGACCTGAGTTCGATCCCTGGGTCCAGAAGATCTTCTGGAGAATGAAATGGCAACCCACTCCAGTATTCATGCCTGGAGAATCCCATGGGCAGAGAAGCCTCGCGGGCTGCAGTCCATGGCATTAAAAAAAAACTCAGATATGACTTAGCCACTAAAAACAACAATGCTCTCTCTCAGTTGAATGAGCCAACACACACAAGAACATAAAGGGTAGAAGAGATTGGATTTGAGCCCAACTCAGCCCTCCTCATTCCCAGGCCAGGGGTTTGTCCGTTAGAGCCCACCTGTGAGCCAGCCTCTGAGGTTTTCACAATTTACCTCCCCTCCGAGGTCTGGGAGAGACCCTGCACCCTCCCTGTGCTGAGGCCCAACTCTCCAGGAGAATTCTTAGAAGTTTCCATGTACTTAGAAGTTTCCTTGGGAAACACATGTAAATCCACATTCTGCAACTCTGGCCCATGAACACAGCAAAACATGCTGACTATGCCTCACCGGGGGCTCAGGCAAATGCAAGAAGTCCACCCTTTTATGGGACACATCTGTCAATTAAAGTCAATTTTCCCCATGGAAACTGACTGGCAAATGAAAAAGTGAACCACACACTAGAATTATTTTACCACAGCAATTGTTTTGGCACCAAGTACAGAGAACCACAACTTGTAAACCCAGCCAAGCTCTGACCCACAGACACTACCTGGGTGCCAGCCAGCAGGCTCATAAAATGCCCTCCAAAGCCCTAATTAGTACAACTTTGTCCAGCTCAGGATCTACCGGTGCTAAGCATGGAAATGCTTATTCTCTGGGAATTAATAAATGAACACCTGATAACAACCAGGAGTAATTGCTCTACCACCAAAATCTAATTTCTGTGAAAACACAGATTCCTCAAGCTTATGAAGCATCAGGAACACAACAGGTCCAAGGTCCAGGTTAAGACTGTGCCCAGGACCCTGATGATGGTTGAACAGGAACAGTCCTGCATCCTTCTAAGACAGTGCCCCCAGCCATGATAATGGTTGAACTGGAATAGCCCTGCATCCTTTACAGCCTGGATTAATAGTCCTGTTAATGAGGAATGTAGAAGATGGAAAGGAGTCATCCTACTGGACTCCATGGTATCAGGAGACTTGTGCTCAATGGTTGAACTAGAGCAAATTGTCTCCCTTGTCTCCAGCAGTAGAAATGACCAGTTAGTCCCCTGGGAACTCCCATGCTTGGCCCAGAAACAAGAGTGATGTGAAGCTCACTGGCCACAATTGAGCTTCCTGTGCCGAAGAAGAGAGTCTACTCGAGTCCTGAGACACCCATGATGGTTAATTCCAGGTGGCAACTTGACTGGTCACTTCGCCCAACTTTCAGTCAAACACTAATCTAGATGTCTTGATGAAGGTATTTTTAAAGCTATTAACAGGGTGCTTTTGAACTGTGGTGCTAGAGAAGACTCTTGAGAGTCCCTTGGACTGCAAGGAGATCCAACCAGTCCATTCTAAAGGAGATCAGTCCTGGGTATTCTTTGGAAGGAATGATGCTAAAGCTGAAACTCCAGTACTTTGGCCACCTCATGTGAAGAGTTGACTCATTGGAAAAGACTCTGATGCTGGGAGGGATTGGGGGCAGGAGGAGAAGGGGACGACAGAGGATGAGATGGCTGGATGGCATCACTGACTCAATGGACGTGAGTTTGAGTGAACTCCGGGAGTTGGTGATGGACAGGGAGGCCTGGCATGCTGCAATTCATGGGGTCGCAAAGAGTTGGACACAACTGAGCAACTGAACTGAACTGAACACTTAAATCAATAGCCTCTGAGTAGAACACACCTTGGAGAAGGCAATGGCACCCCACTCCAGTACTCTTGCCTGGAAAATCCCATGGATGGAGGAGCCTGGTGGGCTACAGTCCATGGGGTCGCTAAGAGTCAGACACGACTGAGCGACTTCCCTTTCACTTTCATGCATTGGAGAAGGAAATGGCAACCCACTCCAGTGTTCTTGCCTTGAGAATCCCAGGGACAGGGAAGCCTGGTTGGGCTGCTGTCTATGGGGTTGCACAGAGTCAGACACGACTGAAGAGACTTAGCAACGGCAGCAGCAGAACACACCTTGGATTTGTCTTGAGGCTCAGCTGGTAAAGAATCCACCTGGAATACAGGAAACCTGGGTTCAATTCCTGTGTTGGGAAGATCCTCTGGAGAAGGGAAAGGCTACTCACTCCAGTATTCTGGCCTGGAGAATTCCACAGACTGTATAGTGCATGGGGTTGCAAAGAGTCAGACACAACTGAGTGACTTTGACTTTGACTTTCAGAACACACATCCTTCATAGTGTGAGTGGGTGGGCCTAGTCCAATTTGTTGAAGGCTTTGGGAGAAAAAGACTTGGGTTCCCCAAGGAAGATGGCCTTTTAAAAACATTATTGAAGTATAGTTGATTTATAGTTGTGTCAATTTCTGCTGTACAGCAAAGTGATTCAGTTATAGAATATAATATATATTCTTTTTCATATTCTTTTCTATTAATGATTTATCACAGGGTATTGAATATAGTTCTCTGTGCCATATAATAGAACCTCACTGTTTATCCATTCTATATAAACCAGTTTGCATCTGCTAACCCTAAACTCCCACTTCATCCTTCCCACACCACTTTCTCCCTTGGTAACCACAAGTCTATTATTTATGTCTTTGAGTCTGTTTCTGTTTCATAGATAAGTTTATTTGTGTTGTATTTTAGCTTCCACATATAGTGGTATCATATGATATTTGTTGTTCTCTGACTTACTTCATTTAGTATCAGTTCAGTTCCATCGCTCAGTCATGTACAACACTTTACGACCCCATGGACTGCAGCATGCCAGGCCTCCCTGATCATCAGCAACTCCTGGAGCTTACTCAAACTCATGTCCATTGAGTTGGTGATGCCATCCATCCATCTCACCCTCTGTTGTCCCTTTCTCCTCCTGCCTTCAATCTTTCCCAGCATCAGGGTCTTCTCCAATGAGTCAGTTATTCGCATCCGATGGCCAAAGTATTGGAGTTTCAGCTTCAGCATCAGTCCTTCCAATGAATATTTAAGACTGATTTCCTTTAAGATGGACTGGTTGGATCTCCTTGCAGTCCAAGGGACTCCAAGAGTCTTCTCCAACACTGCAGTTCAAAAGCATCAATTAATTCTTCAGCACTCAGCTTTCTTTATGGTCCAACTCTCACATCCATACATGAATACTGGAAAAACCATAGCTTTGACTAGATGGACCTTTGTTGTAAAGTAATGTCTCTGCTTTTTAATATGCTGTCCAGATTGGTCATAGCTTTTCTTCTAAGGAGCAAGTGTCTTTTAGTTTCATGGCTGCAGTCACCAACTGCAGTGATTTTGGAGCCCAGAAAAATAAAGTCTCTCACTGTTCCCATTGTTTCCCCATCTATTTGCCATGAAGTGATGAGACCGGATTCCATGATCTAGTTTTCCGAATGTTGAGTTTTAAGCCAACTTTTCCACTCTCCTCTTTCACTCTCATCAAGTGGCTCTTTAGTTCTTCACTTTCTGCCATAAGTGTGGTGCCATCTGCATATCTGAGGTTATTGATATTTCTCCTGGCAATCTTGATTCCAGCTTGTGCTTCATCCAGTCCAGCATTTCTCATGATGTACTCTGCATACAAATTAAATAAGTAGGGTGACAATACACAGCCTTGATGTACTTCTTTCCCGATTTGGAACCAGTCTGTTGTTCCATGTCCAGTTCTAAATGTTGCTTCTTGACCTGCATACAGACTTCTCAGGAGGCAGGTAAGGTGGTCTGGTATTGCTATTTCTTTAAGAATTTTCCACAGTTTGTTGTGATCCACACAGCAAAGGCTATGGCATAGTCAATGAAGCAGAAGTAGATATTTTTATGAAATTGTCTTGCTTTTTCAATGATCCAGCAGATATTGGCCAATCTGCTCTGGTCCTTCTGCCTTTTCTAAATCCATCTTGAACATCTGAAAGTTCGTGGTTCACGTACTGTTGAAGCCTAGCTTGAAGAATTTTGAGCATTAATTTCCTAGTGTGTAAGATGAGTGCAATTGTGCAGTAGTTTGAGCATTCTTTGGCATTGCCTTTCTTTGGGATTGGAATGAAAACTGACCTTTTCCAGTCCTGTGGCCACTGCTGAGTTTTCCAAATTTGCTGGCATATTGAGTGCAGCACTTTCACTGCATCACGTTTTAAGATTTGAAATAGCTCCGCTGGAATTACTTCACCTCCACTAGCTTTGTTCATGTGATGCTTCCTAAGACCCACTTGATTTTGCATTCCAGGATGTCTGGTTCAAGCTGGGTGATCACACCATCATGGTTATCTGGGTCATGAAGATTTTTTTTTTTTTTGGTATAGTTCTTCTGTGTATTCTTGCCACCTGTTTTTAATATCTTCTGCTTCCGTTAAGTTCATACCATTTCTGTCTTTATTGTGCCCATCTTTGCATGAAATGTTCCCTTGGTATCTCTAATTTTCTTAAAGAGATCTCTAGTCTTTTCCATTCTATTGTTTTCCTCTATTTCTTTGCATTGATCACTGAGGAAGGCTTTCTTATCTCTCCTTGCTATTCTTTGAAACTCTACATTCAAATGGGTATATCTTTCCTTTTCTCCTTTGCCTGTTGCTTCTCTTCTTTTCTCTGCTATTTGTAAGGTCTCGTCAGACAATCATTTTGCATTTCTTTTTCTTGGGGATGGTTTTGATCGCTGCCTCCTGTACAATGTCACAAACCTCTGTCCATAATTCTTCAGGCACTCTATCAGGTCTAATCCCTTGAATCTATTTGTCACTTCCACTAATTATAAGGGATTTACTTTAGGTGATACCTGAATGGTCTAGTATTCCCTGCTTTCTTCAGCTGAAGTCTGAGTTTGGCAATACCCATGCTGCTGTGAAGGGCATCACTTCCTTCTTTTTTGTGGCTGCACAGTGCTCCCCTGTGTGTTTGTGCGACACCTTCTTCATCCATTTCTCTGTCCACAGACGTTTAGCTTGTTTCCTTGTCCTGCCTATGGTGAATACTGCTGCAGTGAACACAGCAGTGCATGTATCTTTTTGAATTACAGTTTTCAGATGGCCTTTGAAACACCACCACGTCATCAGTGTTCCTTGGGTCTCTGGCCTGCCTGCTTGCCCTGCCGATTTAGGACTTGCCTGTCTCAGAATCTCAGAGAGATGATAGAAGGAGACATATTTGGAGATACAGATACAGATGCTGATACAGACCCCCTACTGTTTGTGTTTATTAGGAGGACTCTGACTAACACAGACCCCGTGGCCACACCCTGGTTTCCCTCCACCAGCCCTCAGACAGCCTTCAGTCCCATCTTGGAGAAGTTTGCTCTGGCTGTGGAATGCCTCTGTGTTCTGAACAGACCTCTAACAACAGCAGGAGGCTCTGAGGGAGGCACTGCCCCCCGCCCCCCCAGAATACCATCTGTTGGTTCTGAAATCATCCTAAAACCCCATTCTATCATGTTTCTCCCTCAACTGCTCAGAGATCCAAGGATGTCTGCAACCAGAGAGAGAACCTTAGGACACATGGGCATGGTGTTGGTAGCACAGGGTACTTCACCCCTGGCTTCTACTATCATCTTCCTGCTGATGCTGTCTTCAGTAGAGCTTGGCTTTCCCTCAGCCAGAACTATGCCCAGGCTCATAATTTTTACCAGACATACAACTAATACTGTTACTGTTCAGTAGCTCAGTCATGTCTGAGTCTTTGTGACCCCATGGACTGCAGCATGCCAGGCTTCCATCTCCTTCACTATCTCCTAGAGTTTGCTCAAGTTTGTGCCCATTGAGTCAGTGATGCCATCCAACCATCTCATCCTCTGTTGTCCCCTTCTCCTCCTGCCTTCAATCTTTCCCAGCATCAGGGTCTTTTCCAATGAGTCAGCTCTTCACATCAGGTGGCCAAAGAATTGGAGTTTCAGCATTAGTCCTTCCAGTGAATATTCAGGGTTGATTTCCTTTAGGACTGACTGTAGTGTTTAATTTAAAAAGAAGTCTATATGAAAATAAATATGAAATGTTAATATTCAAGAGCTTTGCTAGTTTAAGAGCTGAGTGCTGCGTGCTCATTCTCTCAGTAGTGTCCAACTCTTTGCAATCCCGTGGACTGTAGCCTGCCAGGCTCCTCTGTTCATGGGATTCTCCAGACAAGAATACTGGAGTGGGTTGCCATGCCCTCCTCCAGGGGATCTTACCAACCCAGGGATCAAACCCGTGTCTCCTGCATCCTCTGCATCAGCAGGTGGATTCTTTACCACCGCACCACCTGGAAGAGTTACCTTGAACCAATATTCCAGGGACAGTTATCATTATTCTGCCCCAAAGGCTGTCCACCATGAACAAAAACGATAAGTGTTTTGTCCCTTGCAAGAGCCCCATTTGTCGCAGAGCTTGTAATATGGCTGGAAATCTGCTCCTCTCCTTCTGCCATATGTTTGCATATTCCACTTGCTGGTGCTCTGGCTGCACTTGGTCATATGGAAGCTTCCTTCCAAATAGTCCATTTAGATGCGTCAATTGCCCAAGCTGAAGACTGTTAGGCTCTGAACATCATGGAATTCAGGATAAATGGAGTAGATGAAACATCTGATTTGGAAATATGTTGTTGAAACTTGTCCAGTCACAAATCACAGCTCATCTGAGCCTTCGCTTCTTCTGCCAGAGGAGAAAGAACATGGTGTGTGGGGGTGATGGGGCCACTGTGTGGGGGGAAGGAATGCCAAGGTAAAGACAAGCCTGTGTGCACACTGCAGACAGTGCCTGGTCACCTCTTGCAAAGGGTCTGTCACTCCCAGGGAGGGTGGAGTCCAGAAGCTGCAGGACTGCAGGGCAACGAAAGTTCAAACATCCCAGGGGTGTCTCTGCTCAGCCACGCATGAGCTGGGTGGACCTGGATGAGTCACTTTGGAGCTGGTTGGAAAGGAGTTTACATTTGGCTCTGTCTCATTTCCAAGGGTCTCAAAAGAGGTATACGGTATATAATCACTTGGATCCTCTGTCTCCTCTCAAATGGGGCAAATAATTCCTCATGAGATTGTTGGTGGAAGTCAAGGAGATCGGAAGGAGTCTTGCAGGTACATCCCAGAGATGCAGAGATGGAAGTATCTTTATCTTGGACACATGAGCTCAACGTGTGCACCTTACATCAAGGATGCCTTGAAGGGGAAGGAAGTGGGGATATGAGTCTGTGCAGGAGGGGTTGAGGGTGGAAGATACTTTTTAATCTACATATCTTAGGTTCTCCGACTGAGGACCCACAGTGGGGTGGACCAAAGTCAGATCAATAAGAGAAAAACAAGCAGAAGTATATTAACATGTGCCTTTGGCATAACATCCGGGAGCACCCACCAATAAGTGAACTAAAGGGACAGATAGAACTTGGACTTTACACTAACAAAATAAAAAGAGTTTGGGGCTTCTGGACAGGGGAGTCAAGCTGCGGTAGGGTGACTGGGGAAAGTTTGGTAAACAAGTGCTCTTCATTGAGGTTCATTGTGCAGATGAAGCTGGTGCCTTCTCCAGGATAAAAGTTGTAAAGGGCCCACCTGTTCCAGGTGCAGAGGGGATGTATCTCCACAAATGGTGATGTCCTCTACATAAGCAAGTTTTCTTTACAAAAGGGGGAATCTGTGGACTGCTTTTAGCGTGTGCTGGTTCTCATTGGCTTTTAGCTCAAAATTGTCCATGTGCCAGAGTTATATTTTAGAGTGGCAAATGCTGGTACTTCTCAAACCCTCGGAGGCTTTGTGGCTGCTTCTGCATTTATTCTGTCCCTGTTTCCCGGAGGCTTTGCTTCATTGTCCTGTAAACTCCTCAGGGCTGTGTTTAGGTTAACCCTGTGGTTAGATTAGATTAACCCTGTGGTTAGGGTTAGAGTTAGATTAACATTAGCAAATTTCCTTCACAAAAGGGGAATCTGTGCCTTGCCTATGTCCCCTCCAACAGGTGTCCCCGCACCGCTCCATGACTTATCAGGGACAGATGCTCCTGTTAAATAAAGAGAGTGCTGTTATGGGGTGCTGATGGAAGAGAAAGTCAGGGACCATTTGGTGCAGTAGCTGGTAGGGCAGGTCCTGGAAGTAACACTACGCCCTGAGACCAGCAAAGGGGGAATGAGTGGCTGGAGTCGAGCCCAAGCCCCCGACACTATGGATGCAATGATGGGATCTGGAAGATGCCTGCTGGAGTTGAGGACACCCTGAGCTTGTGAGCCCACTACACCAGAGTCTGTCCAGGCTGTGTCCCTCCTGGTTGTGCCATCTGTAAGAAGGGAATACCTTCATATACTCTTCAGTGACCAGGCAAGTGGGAGACCCGAAGCATAAAACAGGGCTGACTACCAGGATGCAAGAACAATTTTTTTTTTTTTTAATTGAAGTATAGTTGCTTTGCAACATTATGTTAGTTTCAGGTGTAGGGTGTAGTGGTTCAGTGTTTGTGCAGAGTGTTATGGCTGTATTCCCCATGCTGTATTGACACAATATATCCTTGTTGCTTATCTACTTTATGCATGGTAATTTGTATCTGCTTGGGGTCTAATTTCTTATAAGTGTCAGCAATTTATCCTTGGAAGAACAATTGATTAGGCAAAGAGGACTCTCAAGCACCACCTTTCAAGGCTGTGTTCTACTGGATAAAAGCATTTACAGGGAAATGTCAGAGACTTAACAGACCACCTCTCCTCTGAGTGCAGGCAGTGAAGAGACAAAACTCTTGCCTCAAGGCACAGAGGGCTGGTGGTAGCATTCCAGGCTTCAGCAGGAGAGTCACTTTTCTAAAAGATCCCTGATTCCCCCAGGTCCCTCCAGTCCTTCCTGAGGGTGAGGCTGCAAGGGTAAGGAGGTGGTTTGCCCAGGTTATTAAAAGCAAAAGAATGGTCAGTGCACTGCAGGTGTCCAGGGATGGAATTCCTCCCTAGTGAGCAAGCAGTTGTCCCCACGGCAGAGTCCCTGGGGCAGAGTGTGGATGGCATCACTTTGTCTCCCCACAGATGCCTTCCTATTCTCCTTGGGCTTGTCTTCCTGGCCTTGAATACTTAAGGCTGACCATGGCCTGACCTTGACTAAGCAATCCTATCTCTGTCACATATTTGCAGAGCAACACCAGGTAGCAGCTCGTTTGTTACCTGTAGGGTTGTGCAGCTCACGTTGAAGAGCTGGATTGTTATGCATTACCTGTTTGGAGGTAATAGTCCATCTTGGAGCATGAGGTAGAGTTCCATGTGAAGAATTTAGTGCAGAGCAGGGGAGAGGGGGTTCAGAATCGCAAATGTGCTGCTGACGTGACCCGTGGCTGCTTCCTGCTGAAGACCCATCCTAGCAGCACCTCTCTGCACCAGAACAGCAAGGTTTCATCCTCTGAAAACCAATTTGCATTCCATCTCTCCCGCTTTCTTTTAGGCCTAATTTTATGAGCGATTGCTTTGAAAGGAAGGGATGATCGCCCATTTACCGAGAGGCCATGAAATTCCTAATTGCCTTTCCAGAGATTTCTTCTTCCTGGCCCACAGCAGTCTTAGTCTTGTGTCTTCATTATCTCCTCCTCCAGCTGGCGGCTCCTGCTTTTCAACCACAGTCAGCGATTCCTCCCGCCGAGGCAAGCTTAGACCTGAATCCACATTCCTCACAGGAATTGAGGGGCCTGTCCCTCCCCCAGCTTCATCTCTCCTACTCATTCACTTCCTACTTATGCTCCAATCCCACTGGGTGTCTGTGATTGGGGGCCTTTAGCTTTACTGAATCATACAATTTATTGAAGTGTACAAACAAAAGTATACATAAAGAAAAATATACAAACAATTGCATTCATCTTGATGTGTTTGGACACAAGCAAACACCTGTGATACCAATTCCACAATCAAGGTACCAAACACACCCATCACTTCAAAAAATTTCCTGTGTTCTTTATTTATAGCTTTTGTTTTTGTTTTGGGTAGGAACATTTAATATGAGATCTTTGTTGTTGTTCAGTCACTAAGTCATGTCCGACTCTGTGACCCCATGGACTGCAGCTCCCCTATCCTTCACTATCTCCCAGAGTTTGCTCAAATTCATGTCCATTGAGTCAGTGATGCCATCCAACCATCTCGTCCTCTGTGGCCCCCTTCTCCTCCTGCCCTCAATCTTTCCCAGCATCAGGGTCTTTACCAATGATTAGGCTCTTTACCAATGATTAGGCTCTTTGCATCAGGTGGCTAAAAATGGGAGTTTCAGCCCAGTATGAAATCTAGCCCTCTAATATATTTTGAAGTCTACAATACAGTATTGGTAACTCTAAACACAGTGTTATAAATCTCTGGGACTTTTCATCTCACAGAACTAGAACTTGGTACCCCTTGGCCATCACCTCCTCCCAGCCCCTGGCAATCACTTTACCCTCTTGTTTCTATGGGTTTGACTGTTTTAGATTCCAAATATAAGCAAGATCTTACAGTATTTGTCTTTCTCTATTTGGCTTATTCCACTTAGCATAAAGCCCTCCAGGCTCACCCATACTGTCACAAACATCAGGATTTCTCAGTGTTTTAAAGGCTGAATAATATTCCATCGCGTATCACATTTTCTTTATGCATTCATCTGTCAGTGGACACTGGGGTTGTTTCCGTATTTTCATTATTGGAAATAGTGCTGCAGTGTAGACAACTCTTTGAGATCCTGATTTAATCGTTTGGGATATATACCTAAAAGTGGAATTGATGAATCATACTGTGGTTTTATTTTTTAATTTTTTGAGGAATCTCCATGGTGTTTTCCAGAGCAGCTGCACCAATTTTGATACCCACCAACAGTGCCTGAGGGCTCCCTTTTCTCCAGATCCTCCCCAGCACTTGCTATCTTTTGATTTTTAATGATAGTCATCACAACATGTGGGAAGTGACATCTCACTGTGGTCCTGATCTGCATTTCCCTGATGATTAGTCATGTTCAGCATTTCTTTCTGTGCCCTATTGCCATTCCTGCAAATTCTTTGGAGGAATGTCTATTCAATTCCTTTGCCCATTTTCCTTCCATTTTTAACAAGCCCAGCTCCCTCTGCCCCAGGGCCTTAGCACATGCTGTCACCTTTTCCTGGAAGGTCCTTTCCATGACTGTCTTCCATGACAATCACTCCTGATGACCCACTCTGGACACCCCCTCTCCCAGCTTCACCTCTCCTACTTACCCACTTCCTATTCATGCTCCAATCCCACTGGCTACCTGTGACTGGAGGCTTTACTGAAGTATATAAACAATATACTTGTCCAACTAATTACTTTAGTCTTCATGACACTTGTCGAAAATTTACTAATACTTATGATAATAAACTGATCATTATTTTTAAAAACAGCAATTCTTTTGCTTAACTTCCTTCTGTCTACTTCCCAACTGCTCTCTGTTCAGAGTCACCTTTAAGATGAATGGTCTAAGGCAAAGTGAACTAAGGGTTAGTCTCCTGAGGCTGACCTTTCTTTCTTGCCCATGCCCTCACCCTTGCTCCACATAAATAAAAGGGGCCCAGCCAGCACCCACGTGAGTCAGCACAGCAGGCTCAGGGATGGGAATCCCACCGCCTCTCCACCTCTCCTGCTTCTCTGTTTTTACAAGGTTATTACAGACCCTTCCTTGGAAACCCAGGGCCCCAGGAGATGCAACAGCAACTGCCATCTTCTCTCTCCTGCAGTGGCACCTTCGGCTGTAACCCTTGCTGAAGACATCCTAGAGACAGGTGTCCACCACATTCTCTCCCTCCTGGGTCCCACCCTGACCTCTGGACATTTCCACTCGGGGTCCCACCCCTTTCTCTACCTGCACCAATGGCAGCTCCAACTCCTACTGTAAATCCAAAATTTAAAAAAAAGAAAGAAAGAGGAAGGAGAAAAGGAGGGGTGGAAATCTTGGCATACTCCCTTTGATCGCTCTTTCTTTTTTAAAAAAAAATATTTATTTTATTTATTTGACTATGCCAAGTCTAACTGTGGCATGTGGGATCCAGTTTTTCCAGCAGGAATCAAACCTGGGCCCCCTGTACTGGGAGCATAGAGTCTTGGCCACTAGACTGCCAGGGAAGCCCCTGACCTTTCTTTCTTGCCCATATCCAGTTTTTCCAGGGTTGTCCACTTCTGGGGCTGGACATGGGCTGCTGAGCCATATTGTGGAGACTCCCGTTTGTCATTTAGCTGCAATAAAGTACTCCAGTAGAAGTGGTTCCAGCACCTGTTCACTGAATCCTCATCCCTGGACCAGCCTCTGGTCGCCTTACGCTCCTCTGGTCAGAATGCTTTCCTGCATAGTTCCTCTCCTAAGGATAGGACACAACACAATCTTCTATTATTTCTAAACTTGCTGCCATTTTTTTAAAAATTTTAATAGGGAACAGCTCCACTTTTTTTTTTTTTTTAGAGAAATGTTCTTTATGTAAATGCAAATCTAATGAATAAGCAAGTAAGTGTCTGCCATAAAGCATTTACTGTCTTGATTCAAAACACAAATCAGTTCCTACACTTCTGGGTTTGATGGAAATGTGGCTGGGAGGCAGATGAAAGGCAGCCCAACTTTTAGAAAGGAGTCGGCGCCCAATCTTGCCTCCACCCTCCCTCTTTGTTTCGTTTCCATAACGAGCTGGTCCAAGCTCACCTTTAAATGTCATCAGAAATAGACTGGCTTGTTGCCTTTCAATTCCAAGCTGACGGTGCCACTGGTTGTGAACAGAGAGGCAGTTTCCTGGGTGAGATGGAAAGAATTTGTTGATGGGGGTCTAACCTAAACAGCATATTAAAAAGCAGAGACATTACTTTGTCAACAAAGGTCCATCTAGTCAAGGCTATGGTTTTTCTAGTAGTCAAGTATGGATATGAGAGTTGGACTATAAAGAAAGCTGAGCGCAGAAGAATTGACGCTTTTGAACTGTGGTGTTGGAGAAGACTCTTGAGAGTCCCTTAATCTGTAAGGAGATCCAACCAGTCCATCCTAAAGGAGATCAGTCCTGGGTGTTCATTGGAAGGATTGATGTTGAAGCTGAAACTCCAACACTTTGGCCACCTGATGCAAAGAGCTGACTCATTTGAAAAGACCCTGATGCTGAGAAAGATTGAGGGCAGGAGAAGAAGGGGACGACAGAGGATGAGATGGTTGGATGGCATCACCGACTCAATGGACGTGGGTTTGGGTAGATTCCAGGAGCTGGTGATGGACAGGGAGGCCTGGTGTGCTGCGGTTCATGGGGTTGCAAAGAGTTGGACATGACTCAGCAACTGAACTGAACTGCTCTATTCTGTGCACAGGGTGGTGCAGAGTTAATGCACAGACTGAGAGCATTGGGAAGGAGGGTATCACTTAGATTTATTGTTATTAATACAGTAGGATCCACATAATCACTGCTTCCTTAATAAACAGCATGTCTGCTTAACTGGGACAACGGCCAGGGGACTTCGTATGCACTTCACACCAACTCATTTAAATGATGAGTCCAAACCCTTTCTTTAGGCTTGCCTCGGCACCTGCCTGTTGCACCCAAACCTCTGGTATGCCCCAAAACCTCGAGTGGATCAACCTCTTACCTCGGCCCCAGTGTCTTCAAGGTTAAAAATAGTAATATAAACAACAGTATGAAGAGCAACTTACTGTGTTCCAGGCTCTTCCATATATGTGGTCTCAGCAGCCTTGCTGGGCTGGTCCGAGCACAAGTACCTGCCCATTTTGGCCTCAATAAACAGAAGCTAAGCTTCCCTGATGGCTCAGACAGGAAAGAATCTGCCTGCAATGCAGGAGACTTGGGTTCAATCCCTGGGTTGGCAAAATCCCCTGGAGGAGGAAATGGCAACCCACCCAGTATTCTTGCCTGGAGAATCCCATGGACAGAGGAGCCTGGTGAGCTACAGTCCATGGGGTCACAAAGAGTTGGGCACGACTGAGTGAGAAACACACACACACACAAACAGAAGCCAGGGAAGAAATTAAGCTCTGAGCTGAGGTTCCACAGTTGGAAATAGCAGATGGAGGGTTTCCACCAGGTCTGCCTGTTTTGCAGCTGTGTGTTCCCCCATCCTGACATGCCCTGGTCACTAGGATTCCAGGCAACCTCCTCCCCACAGCATTTTCAGAGTGAGGGGAGTGCATCGTGTAGCAGAGAGACTTTCTTCATTTGGGTATCTGCCTCACGAGGGCAGGGATGGGTGTAATGAATGAGCTGTCAAGCCTGGGGAGTGATTTTTATTTTTTAAGGAGAATGCAAAACAGATCAAAACATCCTTTATTCTACCATCGTTTCCTCAAAGAAATAACCTTAGCCTGAAGGTAGAAATCAATGTTCAAAGCCCTTACCCATTTTTTTTCACAAAGATAAGCACTGAATGCTGTTTAAGAACCCACTGCTGCTGGAAACCAGGTGGCAGTCAGACCCTATTCAAGCCTTTTGATAAATTATTAGTCAAAAAGGAGAATTAAGTGGGGATAGGAACCCCAGGAACAGGCTAGTGATTCTGAGAAGGTTGGAGGTCCATGAGCTGCCAAGGCCCCCTAACTCTGATATTCTGAAACCAGAGTCCTCTCCACCCCTGACTCATGGAGTTCCCAGTGTCGGGATCCCTTGGTGACGCTGATGAACATTGGAAAAAGTTTTCATTCAATTTAAACTACATGTGTGTTTGTAATTTGCTTACTGCATGCTGGGAAATGAGCTGGATGCTAGGCAGGCACTAAAAACGAACAGAAGAGGGGTTTTCATCCCTTTGGCCAGTAAGGAAAGCAGATGTAGCTGTAATTCATGTAGATCACAGCTGACACTCCGTCTTCATAGCATCACCTGTGTCAACAGGGCAGGTAGACTCGGTATCTGGAAAGAAGCTAGTCTGGAAGACTGTGGTTTGGAAGGGGCAACATGGTGTGTGTGTGTGTGTGCTGTGCACTCGAGTGGAGGTGGCAGGAAAAGGGGCCAGCCCTCTGTTTTGTCTAGGAGTGCACTTTGTGCTTCCCGCTAGTCCAGCACAGCTAATGAAGTTGGAGACCAGGCCCTTAACTGCCTTTAAGGTCTCTGCAAAAACCTTAGTCTTTCTTCCAAGTCAGCAATGCAAATGCATAGCTGATAACTTGGAGCTGGGGGAGAGTACTCCCTTCCCTCCCTCCTTCTTCTTTCCCTCCTCCCTCCCTCCCAGTCTGGTTCTTGCTGGCCGAGTGCTTCTGGAGCATTTTCTGTGTCCTGGCGCCCTCCTCACTGACACTCTCCTCACTCAGCTCCATCCAGATCTGCTGAAGGATGCTCCATGACCTCGGGTATGCCCCTGGCCACTCCATGAGCCAGCTTCCTCCCTGTAAAATGAGAGTAAAGCCCCCTTCAATCCCCAGGCAGTGTCCTAAGATTCAACAGTAGAGATGAAGACTTGGGTGAAAGTTAGACTGCACTTGCCCATAGGCCAGGAGGAATTTGCTGAAAAGAGCAGTAATGAAGTCACTTTAAGATAAGTAATTTACGATCAACGGTTAGGTGGTTAGAGCGCTCCACATGCCCTCTGATCTCACTCTCCACCAGATCTTGGCTGCCCTCAGGCGGGTCACTCTTGGCCTTGATGAAGGTACTAGATGGTTTTTGCAGGGAAACCAGTGGGAACTGACACCCATGTATGCTGCTGCTAAGTCGCTTCAGTCGTGTCCAACTCCGTTGGACCCCACAGATGGCAGCCCACCAGGCTCTGCCGTCCCTGGGATTCTCCAGGCAAGAACACTGGAGTGGGTTGCCATTTCCTTCTCCAGTGCATGAAAGTGAAAGTGAAGTCGCTCAGTAAGTGTCCGACTCTTTGTGACCCCATGGACTATAGCCTACCAGGCTCCTCCATCCATGGGATTTTCCAGGCAAGAGTACTGGAGTGGGTTGCCATTGACACCCATGTATAACTCACTGTATTTGTTTTCTGGAACTGCAGTAACAAGTACCATAGCCGAGGTGGCAGCAACAACAGACGTTCGTTTTCTCAGAGTCCTGGAGGCTGGGCTTTGGGAATCAAGGTGTGGGCAGGGCTGTCTCTCTGAGGCCTCTCTCCTTGTCTTGCAGATGGCCGTCTTCAAGAGTCAGCACTGTCTTCTGAGCACTCTGGGCACAGCTTCTGTCCCCTATTGGGGTGCAAATCCACATGAGGCCATGATGGCAGAGACTGTCCTGATTGGTGTTTGCTATGCCCTATGCTGGGTATCTGTCCTGAGCTGGGTGCTTTGTCCTGTTCTGAGTGCTCAGCCTTGTACTTGGTACTCTGCCCTGTGTTGAGTACTCTGTGCTAGGTACTTCGTCCTGAGCTGGGTACTTTGTCCTTTCTGGGTACCATGTCCTCAGCTGGATGCTTAGCCTTGTACTGGGTACTCTGCCTTGTGCTGAGAATTGAAGAGCCTGTATTATATCTCCCTCCTTGCTGAAAGCTTCCTGGGGTCAGAATCTATAAGGGGTGAATTTTTCTTTCCCCCACACAGCCCAGCACTCCTGTCTACAGAGGAAGAGCTCACAGGCTGTCTGTGGAATGACCTTTAACACACAAAGTTCCCACTATGTGCCCAGACTCATGATGCGTAAGGTGGACAAGGGTCACCCAAGGAGAAAACATGTGCAAGCTTTGAGGAGACACTCTACCTCTTTGTAAAGATTTTCTTTTCCTAAGACAAAGTCTTAGCAAGCAGGCAAGACCCTGTAAGGAAAGTGAAGCCTGAGAGGGTGAGTCAAGGGAATCTAGGCTCAGACACAGATAGCCTTCAGCTCCCCCTTCCCCTGTCACCTGTCCCTGCCCTCCTGCCCCTTGCAAACTGTGACCACCAGGAGAGGATGGATTCCCTGGGAGCCCTACAGATGCTGCCTGACCATGTCCTTGGGAAAGGCAGGAAAGTTCCATCAGGGAGGCAGCTGGGAGTGAATCAGCTCACACAGGCCCAGTTCTGGGGTTCTAGAAAGTTAATGTGTTCCCTTCCCTTCTACATGGCCTGAGAGGAACCTGGCTGTGGTCCACGGGGAGCAGTGCCCACTGCATTCCCGTCTGCCTCCAGCCTAATTTAATTTTGAAATTACATTTGAAAAAAGTGTGAAAATACCAGTTGTGTGGCATAATTTAGGAAGCCCATTTTCTGTGGGTTGCCTGCCAATGCAGTGATCTGGCTGCAGAGACTTCATATCTCAAGGCTCCAAATGACAGCCCATCCCTTTGCCCCGCCCCTCCCAGTCACGGCCATTAATGCAGAGGATGTGCCCACGAACAGATGCTGGGCAGTGTTCATCTGGGCCCCCAGAAGATGAAGCTCTTGTTCCCAGGAAGTCAGTTTAACATTAGAACCAAGGACATGGGACTCGGTTTGTGGTCCAGAAGATGCCCTGCTGACCATCCCTGGCCTTGTGCATACATCCCCACAGCCAAGGTTTGGAAGAGCAAAGAAATTATGCTGAGATGGGATGAGGTAACACCCTGGAGTCATTATTTTTCTCCTTCTAGAATTTATTGCAAACGAGTTGTTAGGCTTCAGGGAGCTTAAATTTTGCACCATCAACTTTCGGCATAAAATATTAGGAGGAAATAGTTTATACACTCTCATCAGACTCTTTAAGGGCTGTGATTCTCTCGATGCCAATTAACATTGGACAAATTGACCAGGGAGAGACACTGATGTACCCCAGACATCCCCTCAATCTCCAGTCTAATCCCAAATCCTCCACAATGGCTGATGAAGCCCAATTATACCAACGTTCTTGTCTGTACATGACCAAGCTGTGATTACAACGATCTCGCCCATCAAAAGAAAAATACAGCCATCAATGTACATCTAAGCGAGTACAAGACCGCCCACAGAATTCTAAGTATTCTCAGAAATCCCATCTAGCCACTAAAATGCTCTGTGATGCAAATTAATTTACTGAACAGAAATATTCCAATAAAGTTGGCTATAAACTGAGCATCTGTATTTAAAAATCATATTTTCCAACTCACCTATGCGATGAAAAGCAGAATATATTTCCTCAAGGGAAAAGCAACATCTCCAGTAGGCCTGGCAGACGAGGGATCCCTCACTGTGTCTGTCAGCAACCGCATCCTCTGTTATTCCCAGGGCATCTCTCTATTTGCCTTTTCACAGGTGCTCTCAGTCCTTTTGAGGGGTTAACGGACACCCACCCTGTGACAGGCACTGTTCCAGGGACACAGCTGTGGAGAATCCAGACAAAACCTCCTGCCCTCCTTTGCTTACATTCTAGTAGGGCTGTTCTGTGCTTAGTCACTCAGTCCTGTCTGACTCCCTGCGACCCCGTGGACTGCAGCCCTCCAAGCTCCTTTGTCCATGGGGATTCTCCAGGCAACAATACTGGAGTTGGTTGCCATGCCCTCCTCCAGGGGATTTTCCCAACCCAGGATCAAACCCAGGCCTCCCACATTGCAGGCAGATTCTTTACCATCTGACCCACCAGGGAAGCCCTCTAGTAAGGCAGATGGATGTATTGAACAAAGTAAGGACACAGAATACATAGGAGGTTAAAACGTGATGTGTGCTAAGGAGGAGACAAAAGCAGTCAAGCAGGGAGGTGCCAGAGGCCAGGAGGTTGCAAGTTTGTGTGCAGGGCCCAGGGAGACTCTGAGAAAATGCCAGAGAAAATACCTGGAGGATGAATGTCTCCCACCAACCCCCGGGTATGTTCAGGGAAGAGCTCAGAGGCCAGTGAGTGGATGAAATAAACCAGCAGAACTGACATGAAAGAGGTAACAGAGTCCTGGAGGCCTGGACTCATAAGTCAATGGTGTGAACTGGCTTTTATTATAAGCTGGTT
This sequence comes from Bison bison bison, assembly GCF_000754665.1. Lineage (NCBI taxonomy): Eukaryota > Metazoa > Chordata > Mammalia > Artiodactyla > Bovidae > Bison > Bison bison. The sequence continues at coordinate 8,532,122 of NW_011494861.1, forward strand.
ACTTTACATTCTAAAGGTCACTCCATCCTCGCACTCAGGTGGCATTGGGGCAATGGGCAGTCCCACAGGTTCCTTGTCGCTCAGACATGGAGGAGCGCCTATCTCCAGCACTTCTGTAGTTTCAGAGTGTCTCCCCATCTCCTGTGTGTGAGCACTTACAGGGGGACCCAGAGGGGACACACTTGCTGACGGTTTCTGCAAGATCACGTGCCCTCCGTGGACCTCTGTGGCTCCTGGGCTCCTGAGCACTCTGCATCATCCCTCCCTTAAGGCTAAGAATCTGAGCAGCATGGATTTGTGACCTGCAGAGAGCTTGGGTCAACAGATAAAACCTGAAACAATCAAGCGGGTGTTTCAACAAGGTAAAGAGTCACCCCAATGTGACTCGTTTTTGAAGAAACAAAAAAGACCCCATTGCTAGCTTTCTTGTCCAACAGGTCTTGCTCTGAGAAAGGGCTCCTGGAGGACTGGGTTGGATGTCTCATGTTTTTCTGGTGGTGGATGGCTTCCATTCATGGGAAGAACTTGTAAGTAGAAGATAGAAATATTTTTATTGTTCTTCCGTGTCCACTTATCCTAAAGGCCACGTACCCTAAAGGCCACTTACCCAGGATATATGGGCAGCGCACTCTTTCATTCAATTGTGAGCACAGAGATGGCACTTCTGAGGAGTGCCCTCTGGAGGGCTGAGAGAGCCCAGCAAGCCTGACCCTCCAGTGCCTCTACGCGGTCACCACTGCTGTGTGTTCCCGTGGCCTCATGGGGTCCCATGTGGGCAGCCCATGGGACTGATTGCTTCCTCAGCGGTAGAAAGTGGGGTCTGTGGCTGGCTCTGTGAGCTGTTCAGATCCCAACTTAGCATTTGAGAGTGACATCAGACCCCTCCCCTCCTGGTCCAGCTCCCTTCCCTGAGGAATAGTTGAGCACCAGGAGTTATCTCCAGATGCTGTGGGCTATCTGACCCCTAGGAGGGAGGCCTTAGAAGGAGCCAGCCCTGTCGCACTGGGATCTCAGACCTCCAGCCTCCAGAACAGGGAGCGTGTGCTCTGTTGCCTAAGGTGCCCTCTGTTGCAGGGATTGGTGATGGGGCCCAGTGACTAATCCACGGCTCTTCCAAAGGGACAGGGAGGAGGGAGCCCAGCTTCCAACCCTCAGTGACTGTGCTGTGAATATTTGCTGGTATCACACACCCAGGAGATGAGGTCACATCCCCAGAGAAGGGGTCTCTGAGGAGTTAGTGGACTGAAGCCTGGTCTGAAGGAGAAAAGGATTTCACTGTCCTGGGCAACCACCAGGTGTGTCTCCCTTGCCTCCACCTCTTCCAGCTACCCCGCCCCCCTTCTGGAACCTTCCTCTCAGGTCTCCACAATGCCTTTCCCTGAGTCTCCTGTTGGAGAGAAATAAATCCAACCAAGTAGTTCACACTTGATGAATTTCTCTCCTATTGCTATTGGTAAAATTCAGTTTTAAAAATAAAAGCCAGAGCTTCCCTGGTGGCTCAGCAGTAAAGAGTCTGCCTGCTAATGGGGGACAATTACAATTGCAATGGCAACTCCTGCCAATGCAGATGGGTTCGGTCCCTGATCTGGGAAGATCCTATATGCTGCTGAGCAGTGAAGCCCAGGCACCGCAACTACTGAGTCTGTGCTCTAGAGCTCTCAAGCTGCATACCCTTCTGGCCTGCATACCCTAAAGCCCGTACTCCTCTACAAGAGGAACCACCACAGTGAGAAGCCTGAGCACGGCAACTGGAGAGTAGCCCCCACTCACCACAACCGAAGAAAAGCCTTCACAGCAGTGAAGACCCAGCACAGTTCAGTTCAGCACAGTCAAAAATTAATTAATTCATTAAAATTATTAAGAGGGAAAAAAAAGCCAACGCAGTCTTTTAAAGAAAAATTTTAAAAAGCCCAAAATCAAAAGATAGAAAGGAAAGAAAAAGAAAGATAGGCAGGTGTACCCAAAGGGAAACATACGCTAACTGAGCCTTTCTCTCTCCAGTAGGGCAGCAGCACAGAGGACTGACTCCTGTGGCAGGTTTCCTGCCTGACGGTCACCTCTAAGAGACCCCAGCTGTGGCCAGCGGGTCAGGCCATCTGTCCATGCAGCCCTGCTGGCTAAAGAATGAGGTGGAAATCTTGGCATTTGCTCCTGTATATTTATGCAGATTCTGCTTGTTCTTTTCCTCTGATCTGTAAAGATGAGTAACCACCTCAAACACCCATCTTACGAAATGAGTTACCCCCTTTAACCAAAAGATTCTGATTCTGATGGAAATTCGATGCATCTATCTGCTTGGAGATGGGCTCCCAGCTTGGTAGGTCCCGGTGGAGCCTCAGGGCCCCCCAATTTCACCTGGCGGTGGATGGAACAACTGTGTTCCCGTAAAGGCATTTGTTGAAACCTAAGCCCTAGTGTGATGGTATCAGAAAGTGGGGCCTTAGGGAGGTGACAGGTGCCTGGTGTAGGAGACCCCATAGAGCTCCTTCATCCCTTCCACCAGGTGGGGACATGTGTCCTACTGGCTCCTTGATCTTGGACCTCAGTCTCCAGGGCTGTGAGAAGTAAGTGTCGTGTCTATAAGCCCCCGTCTCAGGTGCCCTTTTACAGCTGCCTGAATGGACCCAGACTAGCCTCCTGTTGCCATAGCTACCAGCAAGGAGGGTGCACAGTTCCCCGCCAGGGGCATCGAGGCAGGGGGTTTATAGGCCGGAGTCCTGGAAGTGAGGGGACAAACTCACTGAGAGCATGATCCAGGGATCCACAGGTTTCTTTGGGAGGATCATATTTTTATTCCCTGCAGAGCTGAAAGCCTGTCACTTAAACATGCCCCTGATATTTACTTACCATAAGTCACAACCACTTGTTCACTAGCAAGGAGGAAAGGGTTGGGATGTCACCACTGGCTGGGCTTTGGGCAGCAGGGACAGCTTGGCATGGCACCAGCATCCCACACCAACTGGTGTCATCCCAGGTTTCAGGTGGGCAGAGGCCAGGTCAGCACGTGCATGCGTGTATGCCCACGTGTACATTTCTGGTGCCCAACTCTGGAAACCGGTATTGGGACTTGCTTCCTACCTGTGGTTTTGGTCTCTGGTTTTGGTCTTTTTTCCAGCGTTCCCTGCAGAGCTGTTCTCCCCTTCTGTATCTCTGCCCTGAAGAGGAATCGAGAAGCAAATGGAACTAGCACACCAGCAGGAGGGCAGGGGAAGCAGAGACTGGCCACCTGGGAGACACATCCACAGAAGGTGTGCGCTCAGCATACTGCTGCCTGCGTCTGGAAACAAATTCACAGCTCCTGCAGCCTCCCCAGAACTAGGGGAGCCATTCTCGGAGCAATTAAGGCAGGCATTCCATCTTAAGGTGAAATAATCCAGCCACCTTGCAACTCTCATCACTGTGAACAGCGCAAGTGAGCTTTCTCTTCCCCTCCGATTTCAGTCAGCTGGAAAACCGTGTCTGGTTCAGCTGTAAGCTTTGGACTACGTGCATATGTGTGTATTTTTTTGTTTGTTTCCCAGAAAAGGAAAACCACTGCGAGATGCATTTTAACATGTAATTTTATTTGCCGTGGAGGAGTTTGAGCAATGATTGTATTTGCTGTGGAGTTGAAATGCATAAAGAGATAAATGGCTTAATTTGAATCAATATTAATTTAGTGCAATTTACTTCTAACTTTACTTCACAGCAAATGAAATTACTCTGCTCAGGAGTCACTTGAAAACTTTCTTAGCTCAGGAAACTGAGCTAAGCTGACATGACTGTTCGCTGATGAAGGCATCAGGCCTCCTGCTCCAGTTCGGACTGATGTAGATGAGCATGAGGTGTTGAATGATAAGAAACTTCCAGCAAAACCCCTCAAGATGTGATCCAGGAGCCCACCTGTGTCCCTCCCCATCCTGCTGAGACAGTCCCTCATGACAGAAGGTGGGATTTGGAAACAGTGGCAGAGAAAGAGAAGACAGCCCCTGGCACGTTCTCTACCCAGACACCACCCATGACAGTGCTATCCCATCGTGGAAATGAGCTCTGTATTAGCTGCCTGTGGTTTCCCAACTGAAAGGCTTGTGTGCTAAATCACTTCAGTCATGTCCTACCCTCTGTGACCCCCTGGACTATAGCCCACCAGGCTCCTCTATCCATGGGGTTCTCCAGGCAAGGATACTGGAGTGAGTTGTAATGCCCTTCTCCAGAGGATCTTCTGGACTCAGGGATCAAAGCCTCGTCTCTTAAATCTGCATTAGCATGGAGGTTCTTTACCACTAGCGCCACCTGGGAAGCTGAAAGCCTTAAACAACAGAAATTTACTTTCTCCCCATCCTAGAGGCTGGAATTCCAAGATCAAAGTGTTGCAGGGCTGGTTTCTCCTGAGACCTCTCTCCTTGGCATGTAGACAGCTGTCTCCTCCCCGAGGGCCCACATAGTCATCCCTCAGGGTCTCTGTCCTAACCTCCTCTTGTAAGGACATCAGTCGGCTTGCATTAGGGCTCACCCACACAACCTCATTTTTATTTAACCATCTTTTAAAGGCTCTGTCGCCTAATACAGTCACATGCTGAGATCCTGGCTGTTAGGTCTTCAGTATATAAATCAGAGGGAACACGAGTCAGCCCATAACAGGTGCGGGCAGTACTGTGGAATTTCCTGTTCAGATGATTTACTCCATGGCCTGACATTCTGCCCAGTGATGACTAGATGAATTGTAGATCAACATTATTGACCTCTTGACATAACCATGGGGAATTTTCTGGCAGAGTTTTTGCTGTTTATTGACTCAAATGGAGCCCACGTTACCCACTGCTTTTCCATTTTCAGTATCATTGCTGAATTCAGGAAAACATGCACAGTGGATTGAAAAACTGAAGGAGAAAACCTTGGGGATGGTCTAACCCTGGGCTGGCAAATAGGCTTTATTTCCACACCAAGTGTGTTTCTCCTGCTTGAAAAGACATGAGGGTGGGTGATTAATCATGACATGATTAGTCATGCCTTCCATCAGCACAGGATGAGAACGGTGGTGCATAGGTCTTATAGCGCCCAACCCTGGCCTGATGGAAATCCCCAACAGAAACTGGTGGCCAGAATGGGGAAATGACAAATAGGTGCCCTGCAATTTGGGTAGCATTTTAAATTCAAGCTCTCAACTTGTAACGGCCCTTCTATCACATTCACACATTGGCTTTTCATGATTAAAACACCAAACCAAGATTGTTGTTTAATATTTTCTTGAAATCATGAGTAAAGGAAATTGTTCTGGGATTTGGGAAATTGTTTGACTGACCACATAGGAATCCAGATCTCTGTTGTGCTGGGGAGTAGGCTAGATGATAGGATTACAGAGATGAATAAGATGTGATTAAGCCCACTCTTTAAGATGCAAGGCAGCAAAGGAAGATGCTATCATAGAATTAAGTGTAAACTATTTTTCTGCTGGTTGGTGGGTCAGAGAAGCATTCACAGTGAAATGTATAGGTTGACTCTTGAGGCAGGAGCAAAAATCCTTTGGCCAAAGAAAGGCAGAGGAGGAGACTCAAGAGAATGGATACAAGGAAGCAGTGATTCAGGTGAGAAAGATCAGGGCTTGTCCAGAAATAGGTGCAGCAGCAAGACCTGTGGGGGCAGAAAAGGGGACTTGGATGGAGACCTTGGTCGCGCCAAGCTTTGCTGTTTCTGCAGCCGTGTCTTCTGCCATGTCCTTTCCAGGCTTCCTCCAAAGCCACTCAACTCTCTCCCACATCTAGTAATTTATGGTGTGACCTCAAGAGGACTGTGCCTGTAGTACTCTCCTTTGTAAAGAAGATCCACTGTACCCCCCGGTTCCATGATTCCCCAGATGAACTCACAGAATTCAAACAAAGCCACGGTGCTCACAGTTACAGTTTATTACAGAGAAAGGATACAGACTGAAACCAGCAAGGAGCAGAGGCATGCAGGATGGAGTTGGAGAGAAAGCAGACGCAGGCTTCTGGTTGGCCTCTCCCAGTGCTGTTGTGTGGACAGAGCTGCATCTGCCTAGCAAGGAAGTGTGACCACACATAAGAAGGGTCAACAACCAGGAAAGCCCATGGTGCCTTGGTATTGGAGGTTATCCTGGGGGTCCATCCTGTAGGCATGGAGCACACACAGGGCTGACCTGAACTGCCCAGTATCCAGGCCCCCGGGGGCCAAACTGATATCCTCTGACCCAAGGCCCCCGCTAAGAATCCCACTCTCTGGCCTGGCCCAAGGCCCAGGGTAAACAGATGCTGAAATGGACAGGAAGCCCCAGAGCCATGAAGGTGAGGCTTGTGCATGTCAAGTATCGGGACATCACCCTTTCCTGCCACCAGGCCTCTCACACCCTTTCCTGCCACTTCCCAGCAGTTCTCCTGCCCTGTGCCTTCACTCACCCCGCTCTTCAAGGTATCCACTCTCCTGAGGTCACTCTCTCCTCTGCCACCCCCCCTAACTCTGTTGTCCCACCCAACCCACCCCGCTGCGATTCAAATCCAAACTTCTCCTCCCTAAAACCTAAAACTGACCTGTTTAAACCATCTCACAGAGGTGTGTGAGCCCAGACAATGCCCAGGACATTTTATGTTGAGCATTTTCATTGTTGTTCATCTGAAAGTTCCCACCTCAGTGTGATTTTCAAAGAAGAACCCAAAACCACATGTGTGACATCCTGGAGGGAGGAGGAGCCACGGAGTGTTCTGTCAACCACCCTCGCCCACGGAAAACATCCCGCATGCCTCCGCCCAGCCTACAAGGCTCCTCACACCTGCTCCATCAGTCTCTGCAAGCTTATGCTTTGGGGCATCCCTGAGTCAGGACCCCAGAGTCTCAGAGGATGTGGAATCCCCTGCCTTGTTTCATGGTGGAACTCTCTCTTTGCTCCTTTCTTCACCCAGACTCGTCTCCAGTCCCAGCTCAGAGGTCATTTCTTCCAGAAACCCTTTCCTGATTTGTGCTCAATTTCCCTTCCCACCCTGGTGCCCCCGGAAGGGTCTGGCCTCAGCCAACCCTGACGTCACCTGACCTCTGCACTTGACACTCAGTGTCGAGGATACATGTCCACCTGTAAGTGACCTGGTCTTCCAGACAAGGAAATAAGTCTGTGGGCACCTTAAATATTTACTTTTTCTGGATGAAGATTAAATAATGAAATGCCTGCTTATTAAATTTCTTCTTTATAATCCATATGTAGAATTAAACAATGTATTAATCATAATCATTTTTTTACCCCTGCTCATAATTCATCAGGCAGGCATATTCAGAAACAACATGTGGCATCTTTGGGGTGAAGCCATTCCTTGGGAATCTAACCATTTCCTGTCTGAGCAGTGGAATCTTGGAGATTTGAGGATTCTGATGTGCCTGTCATTGGAAATCATGTATGAAGCCACAGGCTCATCTGATAACATGAGGGTGGTTTTTGTCTTCATCCCCTGCAGGGGAATATGAGTGGTCCTACGCACTGTGCTACATCGTAAAGTCAGTTTTAATAGATTTCCACAACAGCAAATGGTACTCAAAATCGTGAGGCTGTATACCGGGAATGATTATACATAATACTAATAACAACAAACAACAAGAATAACTTTAACAACAACACTAAGTTGAATTCCTCTGAAAAGTGAAAGTGTTAGTTGCTCAGTCATGTCCTACTCTCTGCAACCCCGTGGACTATAGCCCACCAGGCTCCTCTGTCCATGGGATTCTCTAGGCAAGAATACTGGAGTAGGTTGCCATTCCTTTCTCCAGGAGATCTTCCTGACCCAGGGATTGAACCCAGGTCTCCTGCATTGCAGGCAGATTCTTTACCGCCTAAGCCACCAATGAAGCCCCAAATTCCTCTGCCTCTTCCTTTTATACCAACAGATTCTCTGGTTTGTACTTTGGATGCATCTGAGAACAGCACTGATTGAATCACTTCTGGCTCAGGTGTCCTCCTCTAGGACTCAGTGATTCAGAATGAAGAGATCACAGAAGTCCCCTACCCCATGGGGGTCTTTGTGAGGATCTGGATACATGGACGCTGTCTCCTGATGGAAGAACAATTTCCTGGTGGTCTGTCTGTTTGTACAGCCCCCTCTGCCTCCAGATTAGGGGTGCTGGCTCCCAAAAGTTGTCTTACCTCTGCAGATAGCACCTGGCATTGGCTGGGTAAAGGGTTAACTGACTGATGAATCCATTCCCAGGGTTAATCAGTCAAGGAAATTTGCTCTTCCTGGAACTCAGCACCCTGGTGAGAGTATGGAGCCCACAGGCCATGCCTGGCTTGTCCCCTGCTGTCTGTCCAGGCCAGACCTTGTTCTCCACCCAAGGACCTTGTGTGACCCCATCCCACAGCTTCCAAGTCGTCTGAGAGCAAGCAAATCAGGTGCTTAGAGCCTTCTGAGGCAGAGCTCAGGGGTACAAGACATCCCCCATGCCTGTATACTCCCCAAATTAGATCTAATGGAACTGAAGCCACGCTGCACCCCAGGAAGTAGCCCAGGCAGGTGGTGATGTGCTTAATGGAAGCCAGCACCCGTGTGCTGTCTGCACTCCTGAGGACAGCAGGTTGATTAATGGCATTTGGAAGATGAATGCTGGAAAAAGCAGCCTGACGCCATCAGACTTTATCTCGGATGATGTCTCTCCAGCAACCTACATTCTGAGATGCTTTTCTGGGTTACAATAAAGGGGCTACTGAGAAGCAACAGGCATGCCCAAGTGGGCAGTCAGAAGTGTGCTTGGGAAGGAGGCAGGAGGGGCACAGGATGCTGGTGTCTGGATGCTGGGTGGAGACGGAGTGCGTGAAAGGCTTTCCTTCCACGGGCCTGACCTGTGGGTGAAGGGTGCGGTGAGGGCAGGAGGGAGCCAGGCTTAGGAACGCTGAGAAGAAAGGAAATTGGTCATGTCTCAGATGCAGGAGAAGGCAATGACACCCCACTCCAGTACTCTTGCCTGGAAAATCCCAAGGACGGAGGAGCCTGGTAGGCTGCAGTCCATGGGGTCGCTAAGAGTTGGACACGATTGAGCGACTTCACTTTCACTTTTCACTTTCATGCATTGGAGAAGGAAATGGCAACCCACTCCAGCGTTCTTGCCTGGAGAATCCCAGGGACGGGGGAGCCTGGTGGGCTGCCGTCTATGGGGTCGCACAGAGTCGGACACAACTGAAGCGACTTAGCAGCAGCAGCAGATGCAGGAAAAAGCCAACTGCATCACCCGCCTGCTCTGGGTCAGATGTGGGGATGCTGCCTCCCCTGATGCTTTTCCTTATAATTCTTTGAGCATCCCAAAGAGACCAGATTGTCACTGAGCAGCTACACCCCCTGCCAGAGCCGTTCTACCACGGTGACATCCAGGAAGCAGAGAGACACAAAAACTATCCGGAGCTGCCAGCAGCCCCGCCTCCAGCTCCAGGCTGTTTCCAAGGCTGTACCTCCTCCAAAAAAGCTTGTGGTTTCCTTTCCCCGTAGCTGCTGTAATAGATCAAACTTGGTGGCTTAAAACAACACACATTTGTTCTCCTACAGTTCCAGAGGTCATCAATCCAAAATCCTTTTCACTGACCCCAAATCAAGATGTCAGCAGAGCCACACTCCCTCTGGAGCTCAGCTGGGCACAGGGGAGGTTGTTCCCAGCATTTTCCAGCTTCTAGAGCCTATTTCCGTGCTCTATGGCCTCTCCCACCATCTCCAAAGCCAGCAGGGTCGCACCCTGCTTCATATTTTTCTCCACCTCCTTCCGCTATCATTTTAGCCTCCATCTCCATTTTCCAAAGACCCTTCTGATTACTTTTGCATCCTTCGGTCACATCTGCAAAATTCCTTTTGCCACATAAGGTAACACAGATTTGGGAGATTAGGATTGGGGACCACTGAGGGGCATCCCTCAGCCCACCCCAACAAGCGACCCACAATCCACTACCGACCGTCAATCTCTGACCTGCAGGAGTGGACTCTTCTCCTCTCCCTTGTACCTCTCAGCACCACCCCCAGCTCTTCCTGGGGGATAAAATGGCCACAGTAATTTGAAGCTTTGCCTGTAACCTCTCTCAGGTTGAAGAATTATCAGAGCATAGTCAGTCTTGTTGTTGTGCAATATACATGCCCCTAAAAGCCATGGTTGAACTAACTCACCTGCCATGACCAGGTGAGTGCGTAGGAGCCAGGGTGGGGGCGAGACAGCCCAAACCTCAATGGAGAAGCAAGCAATAAAATAATAAACAGGGCAGTGCCTGTAAACCGTGTCAAATAGCTGGGAAAAGCGCAAGTGCTATGCTTAGCCACTCAGTCGTGTCTGACTCTTTGCAACTCCATGGACTGTAGCCTGCCAGGCTGCTCTGTTCATGGGATTCTCCAGGCAAGAATACTGGAGTGGTTTGCCATTCCCTTCTTCAGGGGATTTTCCTGACACACTACAACAGATACGGCTCCTCACCCTGGAGAAGCCCTGCAATTTGCTGTGGATATGGATGTGGGGAGGACTGCAGCTCCCCAGCCGTTGTGGGGCTGGAAGGAAGGTGGTCTGGAATCAGATGGGAAGTTCTAACACCCGATCGGATGGGTGTGACTCAGAGCGCTCAGTCCACTGAGGAAGGTGTTTGAGGGGCGTGTGTGGGTTGCGGAGTGCTCCCTGCGTTCACTTCCATCTATCTCCTGTTCTGTTCCTCTGTCTCTTCCAGACAAGTTTGGGTGCTCAGCCTCTTATTTGTGTCCCACTCTTTGTGACCCCACAGACTGTAGCCCGCCAGGCTCCTCTGGGATATTACAAGTGAGAATATTGGAGTAGGTGCCATTCCCATCTCTAGGGGATCTTCCTGACCCAGAGATCAAACCCACATCTCTTGTGTCTCCTGCATTGGCAGGTAGATTGTTTACCTCTAGCACCACATCACGCTAAGATGGGTTCCTATTATATCAACCGAAGTGGAACAAATTCTCCTTTGCCCAATGCCTCAGGGGTTAAGAGTCCACCTGCCAATGCAGGAGACACTGGAAATATGGATTCCATCCCTGGGTGGGGAAGATCCCCTGGAGGAGGAAACGCACTCCAGTATTCTTGCTTGGAGAGTCCACTGGCTATCAGGCAGCTGGAGAAAAGCAGGGCTCCTTGTGTGCTGGGCGGGAGGCAGGGGGGTGCATGCACAGACACACACACACACACACTCATGTGCACGCACACTGGCACTTGCTCAGCTACATCTCCCAAGCCCTCACCACCTCACCACTGCCCTTACCATGCTGTTATTTATTCTGTCTGCTTATAAAGTTTCCTCCACTTCTTGACATGCCCTAGAGGGATGAGGCCCTTGACTTTTCTGAATAATATGCATCCCTCCAAAGGACCCAGGCGGTGAAAACTGCAGAGTCAAAATATGGCCAAAGAAGAGGGGGGCATGGCCCAGATGAGGGGGCCGGTGATTAGAATGACCAATGTGTCAGGCACGAAATAGGAGCTCCTGGTATCGACCCAGCGTCCAGAATAAGGCCCCTTATATCACTGCAGGAAATGGGCAATTTTATGCCAACTCGGAGCAGTGTGTCTTGAGGTAATGGTGAGTATAATTCATGTCATTTGCACGGCCCAAGACCTGCTTGCAAAGGAAATTTCAGCCTGAGCTTAGGTTTCCTGGCTTCTAGGTTTTAAAGCCAGACTATATATATATATATATGAATGGCAAAATATTTGCCTTGCTCTCAGGGGAATTAAGTGTCTGTGAAAATAGCCAGATGGATGGTCCTTGGAGATAAAAGATGCCCTCCTTCTGTCCAGATGAATCAGCCTGAACCCAGTTCCTGGTTCACACCCTCTTCCTCTCTCTCTCTTTCACTGTCTCTCTCTCTCACACACTGAGGAACGATGCCTCTTCTGTGTTCTCACCCTTCATTCGCAGCTTCTTTGCTCTATCGTGTCTGCTCACCTGGGCAGGTGCCAGCGAATGCCTGAGGTGAGCCCACAGAGCAAAAGCGAGAAGCCAGTGGGGCCAGGAGGCCGTCCCTGGAGCGTGGCTTCTCGGGATTCTTGGAGGAGAACTGGCTCCTGGGGGAAAGATAGTGGCGGGGCTGTCTCCCAGAGGAAGAATTAAGAAGCAGGACTCTGCAAAATTGTCTAAGAAGGACCCTATCCAGCAATCTCTGTTACTCTAGATCCTCTAAAATTATACATCTTTTCCTGTATCGTCTTCATTTTCTATGATGCATCCATGCTATAAATATTGTTGGCGTTGTTCAGTCGCTAAGTCATGTCTGACTCTTTGCAGCTCCGTGAACTGCAGCAGGCCAGGCGTCCCTGTCCTTTACTATCTCCCTGAGGGTATGGTTAAGCAAGGTGTCATGAGCTACTACTGTGCATGTGCTCCATACCTGCTCCTTTCAATCTTAGGGCTTCTTTGCTCCAACTCATGTCCATCGAGTCAGTGATGCCATCTGACCAGCTCATCCTCTGTCACCCCCTTCTCCTCCTGCCCTCAATCTCTCCCAGCATCAGGGTCTTTTTCAGCGAGTCAGGTCTTTGCATCAGGTGGCTAAAGTATTGGAGTTTCAGGTTCAGCATCACTCCTTTCCATGAACATTCATGGTTGAGTTCCTTTAGAATTGACTGGCTTGATCTCCTTGCTTTCCATGGTACCCTCAAGAGTCTTCTACAGTTATAAATATTATAAAACGAAAATGAGTTTTTAAAATTTGACCCCAAACCCTACCAGACAGAAGTAACTACTGTTAGACATTTGATATATTTTGTTTCACTCTGTTCTCTAAGTAGACACACATTTGAGTCACTCACACACAAATACGCACATTCATGCTTTCGAATGAGATCATGGTGTAAATAATTTCCTTGTCAGCATTTGCCAGTCGCTTCCCAGGTGGCGCTAGTGGTAAAGAACCTGCCTGCCAGTGCAGGAGACGCAAGAGACACGGGCTTGATCCCTGGGTGAGGAAGATCCCCTGGAGGAGGAAATGGCAACCTGACTCTAGTATTCTTGCCTGGAGAATCCCACAGACAGAGGAGCCTGGAGGGCTACAGTCTATGGGACTGCAGAGAGCTGGACACGACTAAGTCACACACACACACGTATACTATGTTACTTACCTTCCCCCATAAATCGGAATGGAAGCACACTCTAGTGTATTATAGTTTGGCATTTAGCGTCTTTTATTTACTATTGTGTTAGTTTCCTCACTAGTTAGTTTTCAAACCACAGTTTAAATGGGAACGTCACTGAAAGTTTCAGCTGTTTCTCTATTGCTGATTACACAGATGAGTAGTGGGTGTTTTGTTCTCCCAAGGGATGCTACTGTGAGAACCCACCAGTGTAAGTCTTTGCACAGATAAGAACATGGCTTCAGGATGGATTCTCAGCAGGAACCTGCCAGAGGAGATCTTTCTGCTAAATGGTCTTCTACAAAGCGTTCGCTGATTTCCATTCCCACCAGCAGGGCACGGCAGTGATATCTCACCCAGGCTCTTCAACACTGAATACTATTTTCCTTTTTTAGTTTCTTTGTTTGTTTTGGCCAATGTAAGTAAAGATTCGGTGATCCTTTTTCATTTACTTTCCTGCAGACTTCCAGGGGTTCACAGAACTCAGTGACTGCACCCGCCCCCGCCCCCCACCCCTCGCCACCCTGCTTTGCTATCCTCTGTGTGTTTCACTGCTGACCAGCTCCTCTCCCAGTGGCTGGATGAACACCAGGCATGCCAGATGCTCTCTGGCAGTGCTGGGCATTCTCAAGCATTCTGGCACCTTCTAGGTCCTGTCTAGCATCTCCACATCTTAATGTTGCTTTGAGGGTTCTGGACTCTATTTTCTGCTCTCTGGCCAAGTCTCTGCTATCTCCTTGACTCAAGCCCCCTCTGCCCTTCCCCTGGACTTCTGCCATACTTCCTTATCCAGGTGCCCACATCCTTCATGCTGGCTCTCAGAGCAGCTTTCCCCTCCCCCACTGCCCTGTTGTCTACCTATAACACAAATCTTATAGCATTTACAAGCCGCTGCAATCAGCAATGTTTCCACTTTGCTCCTGGGCTAAAGATGAATCCTCATGTGTCCTCGTGGTCCTGCAGTCAAGTGCCTCCTCCCTTCTCATTCCTGCTTTCCTTCAACCCACCTGTTGTCATACCCTCCCGCTCCATCTCTCTCCCACCATGCTCCTTCCCCCTCCCCCACCACCACGTCCCTGACTCCATCCTCACTTCCGGTCCAGTGCTGCCTCCATTACATGTCCATTCTCAAGTTAACTCCCCACTCAGTCCTCAGGTTCAGCTTGGTACCTGGCAGATGCTTCTCTCCTATTGGTGAGTGAATAAATGGATGAGTAAATGAATTTCTGGCCTTGATTATGTGGTTGCAATATATTGCACCACAAAAAGCACCTTCTGGTGCTTCCTCAGCTACCAGAAAGAAAAGCCATCTCTTTTGGGTTGAATTGTGTCCCCCCGAAAGATATGTTGGGGTCCTCACCCCCAGGACCTCAGAATATGACCTTACTTGGAGATGAAAGATGTAACCGGTGAAGATGAGGTCATCCCAGACCAGGGTGAGCCTAATCCAATTTGACTGATGTCCTTATGAGAAGAGAAAACAGACCCTTGGAGGGAAGACGGTCGTGTGAAGATGGGGCAGAGCCTGGAGTGACGCCTCTAACAGCCCAGGGATGCCAAGAAGCTGCGAGAGGCCTACAGATGGACTCCTGACCTCCTGAGTGCTGAGATGACCCATTTCTGTTGTTTCAGGCCACCTAGTTGATGTTTGTTAGGCTGCCCTAGGACTTTCATACCATCCTCCCTCAAGTGGCCATGTACACATGTATTTGGGAACAAGAAGGCCATGACTGCGTTCGGGTGCTGGGAGGGGACCACAAGAGTCAGGAGGGCCCATCTCTGGAGCTCCTACCAGGAGATGGAAATGAAAACACAGCTGGTCTGGAACAGAAGGTTGACCGGGTCACTGGGGGCCCAGGGCCACTTCCTTCCAGAAGACTGGGGATCTGTCCACTGTCTCCAGGACCCTGGGCCTACAGCCTGCGAGACAAGGGCTGTCTGTTCCCCCTTGAACGCTGGAGCTGGCCCCGGTAAGGCTGCTAGGCGGATGCAGAGGACAAGGCCCATCACTGTGCCTCCCTGCGCCTCCTTCCAGAGCGGCGACAGGCGGTGGTTTTATGTCTTTGTGCATTTGCATTCACGGATGTTGAAAGAGCCCACTGCAGAAACGCATATTTAACTGCTGCGCACAATGTGTTTTATTGGCCGTGTAGGCCCTTTTGTAATACCCTCTGGAAATTCATATTAAAGGAGATTTCAAACCCCAATGACTGACCTGCAGCCCTATGGTCCCTGTCTGTGAGAAGCCTTTATTTAATAACAAAGCGTCTTATTTAAAGTCGGGCCTATTGATGAGATAGCCCGGGAGGCGCTAGCGTTTCGGGAAGGCAATATTATATGTATTATTGGCAGAATCAACCGCTGTGCCTCTGTCGGGCCAATTTCCCTTTTATGTTCTGGGCGCTTAAAAACCCTTAGAAGACTCTCGTGTACTTTCCAGCAAAAGCGTGTCACAGATTTCTGTCACTTTTGAAAACCTGAAAGTCTATGTAAATCATGTCCTGAAGCAGCCCTTCAAGCTGAAAGTGGAAATAATGCACATTTGGTTAGAAAGACGTGTTCTCTTAACTCAGTACAAGACTGTGAATGAGGGGATGAAGGTGAGCCGGCTGCAGAGACTGGTATCCACTGGCATCGGAGGATGCCCTGATGTGGGAAAATCCTACACACATCCCGTGTCAAGAGAATAGAGAGGAAGGGCAAAAAGTGGCTTCCTCTTACAATATGGAAGGAAGAATAAAGGGGGGGCGTAAAAAAGGGTTTCTACACAGTTCCTATGACCCTGCCCATGAAGCCCTGGTGCTATGCACAGAACCCTATCTCCCCAAATTTATATAATTAAGTGCTAACCCCTAAAGTGTGAACTTGGAGACGGAGCCTCTAAGGAAGAATTAAGCTTAAGTGAGATCATAAGAGTGGAGCCTGAACTCAATAGGATCAGTGTCCCTCTAAGAAGAGACCCCAGGGACTTCCCTGCTGGTCCAGTGGTTAAGACCTCACTTTCCAGTGCAGAGGGTGCTGGTTCGATCCCTGGTCAGGGAATTAAGGTCCCACATACCTTGTGGCCAAAAAAACAAAACATAAAGCAGTATTGTAACAAATTCAATAAAGACTTTAAAAATGGTCCACATTAAGAAAAAGTCTTAATGGGGTATGGGGAGGGAGGAGGGAGGAGGGTTCAGGATGGATTTTCTTTTATAAATAAAAAAAAATTAAAAAAAAAAGAAAAAGAAAAAGTCTTGAAAAGAAAAGGAGAGACCTCAGACAGTCTTCTCCATCTGCCCCCATGTGAGGACACAGTGAGAAGACAAGCTATCTGCAAGCCAGGATAGCTTGGAATCTACCAGCACCTTGATCTTGGATTTCCAGACTCCCAAACTGTGAGAAATAGAAGTCTGTTGTTTAAGCCTCTGGTCTGCGGCATTTTGTTATGGCAGCCAGAGCAGACTGAGTGATGCCAGGTCAGGCCTATGGCCCCCTCGCTGGTGCCCACCTACAGGAAACTGGCTTTAATCCCGACAGCATGCATGGCCATCCTTGAGCTCTATCCAGGACCTCATTTTGGGACCCTGCAGCAAACAGAAGCCCCCAGTAGACACAGACGGTGGGGTGAGATTCCACAATTAGAGCCTAGCTTAGCATATCCCAGGACTTCTGTGTCTCCTTTCATTTGACTGAATACAGAAGGGGTCTGGCCTCCAGCAAATGCCCTTCCGTTCCTCTAAAAGGAGTTTGTTTAAGCCCAGAGAGTCAAAAAGTCAACAAGGAAGGAAGCAGAACCAAAAGGGCATGAGGGCTGCCGGGCTCTTTCTCTATTTCATCTTTTCTGTAATTATGCAGGAAAGTGATGCTGTGGGCTAAGGCTTGGTCTGTCCTGAATAGTTAATAATGCCTGTGATTCACCCTCCCTGGCTGCAGTTTAAAAATGCAGAGTATGTTCAGGGACAGTGACCCCCTTGACCTACTCGCCAACAGAAAAATGAGAACAAAGTAAACGTAATAGAAACTCCTGCTCCAGCACAAGTCTTCCTTGTTCTGAGCCCAGATCTTGAGCTCTTGTGTGATCAGGGCTCTTTGATGAGAGTCTTACTGATGATGGAGGCCAAGAACCCATTTGGGCCCTGCAGCATCTCACCTATCAGGACTAAGTCCATGGGGCAGGTGTGGGTTAGAGCTTTTCCTGCAGGGAAGGTAATAGTTAGCATCAGTAATGCTATCTTAATACCAAGGCCAGGACACAGGGTTGCTTGAGTATGGGGCTCTGAAAAGTGAAAGTGTTAGTCGCTCAGTCGTGCCCAGTTCTTTGCAACCCCATAGATTGTGGCCTACCAGACTCCTCTGTCCATACAAGTCTCCAGGCAAGAATACTAAAGTGTAGCCATTCTGTTCTCCAGACAGGATTATATGATGAAATAAAAAATATATTTCATGTTTGTCTTTGGTTCTTGGCAAGCACTTTAGAAATCTCTGGACTGTCTTAAGTGAAAGGAGTTTGGGTTTATAATGAGGTGATGGAGGTGGGCCCCTGGATAGTTTCACAGAGGGACTGGTCACCAGAAAGACCAACCAAGTGATTAAAGGACTGGAGCTTTGAGTCAGCCCAGCTTCCAGGAGGGAATGATACTGGGGATTGCATTTAATCATGGGGCCCATTATTTAATCCATCTGTTCTATGTAGCAAAACTTCAATCAAACCTCTGGGACACTCAGACTCCAGGCAGCTTCTTAGTTGGTGGACACATTGATGCACCAGTTGCAGGGACACACTTGGACTCCCCAGGGAGAGGGTCCAGAAGCTCTGAGCTCTGTCCACAGACCTTGCCCTTTGGGCCGCTTTAGCATGCTTGTCCCTCTGTGTGTCCTTTTACAATGCAGTGCAGTGCTTTCTTGAGTTCTTCCACTAGTGAATTATCCAATCTCCTCTGAGGAGGGGTCTCAGAAGCCCTTGAACTCATAGCCAGTCCGTCAGAGGTGCAAGTGACCTGGGGAATCCCCTTGGAGGTGCATTTGAAGCTGGAGAAAGCCAGCCCTTCATCTGTGGGGTCTACGCTAAGCTGGATGGTTCGAGTCAGAACTGTGTTGCATTCCACCCAGTAGGGGTGGAAACAGTACAGACTCAGAGAACAAAAGAAGAAAGAAAGCTGTGTGGGCATAAAACACAGAAGGGCTTGACTTCTCTGAGGGGCTGCTGCCCTCCCTCTTGGGGGTCTTCGCTCTGCAAAGAGGGCGGGGTTGCCTCTCTGCCATTTAGGAAGTCATCAGCCATCACGTTTCCCCCTTGTCTGAGCCGTGCCATAGCAGGGCAGGAAAGTCCTCAAACTGTTGTCACAAAGAAACAGTCCTGGAAAACCAGTTCTGCCACTGAAGGCAGGAGGCGGGACAAAGAGAGACAGTCTGTGTCTATCAGCTAGTGGTCCTCATGGGCCCTGGGAGCTGACTGTCTGGATGACACTTGCTTCTGAGGGTTTGGGAGTGCAGACAATAAGTGCTTGCCTGAGGATTTCTTGTAGAATTTTAAATAACAAATATTTAAACGTCCACCACTGCATAGGGGCAGGTCGTTGCTTACAGCTGGGTCGAAGCCCAAGAGGGGAATGGGCGGGGGCTTATTCCTGACAGCCATTGTGGCTAAGGCTGGAGCCAGGCAGCTTCAAATCCAAGCTCTGCTCTTTTGTTGCTGATGACCTTGAGTCCTGCTCCGAACCTCGGGGCGGTGGGGGGGGTAGGGGGCAGGCCATATCTAATCACTATAATGTGATCAGTAATAACATCTCTTACTAAGTAGTGTTTTTTCCAAGACGGGGTGAGATGACAAGAAAAACTTCCAGAACTGGTCTGACATACAGTAAGCACTCACTAGATGTTTTGCTTGCTTTGTCTTTGTATTTAAACCAGGAAGCCCATATGGTCATCCAACTCTGCATCTCAGTGTTCAGCTACAGAACTTGTAGCTGAAATACAGAACATGCCAGCAGAGCACAGAGAGCCCTAGGAAATGGGCGGCTGGTTCCCACACGACTTCCCACTGCCGGCAGGAGACATTGAGGGCATCCATCACTTTTACTCCCTCTTCGAATTCTTGCACGAACACTCCCCATAATGCACCCGCCGTTTGAGCTGCAAGGCGATATTTACAGGTCCAATAAAAGCTGACAGAAATGGAAGCCGCGGCAACAGGTGCAGACTTAACCAGTTCGCTGCCAGCTCCCTTCTCCTCCTCTGGTTTCAGCCCCGAAGCTCAGGGAGCTTCCTCACTTCACCTCTTCTTTCTGGGCAGGGACTTAGCTTCTGGGGAAGAGCTGCCACCTGAGGATTCCTGAACCACAGGCCAGGGTGACCAGTTCACGAATTCCTTCACAGTCACAGGGGAGAGAACATTTAATTCTTTACTACATCAATAAATTCTGTGTCCGATTTATCTTCCATAGGGCCAACATTAATATTTAAATCCTCCATGAATCATAAATCTATCATCCATCAAGAAAAAGCAGTGCCAGGAAATCAAAAAAGACCTCATTAGCTGAGACAGAATGAGTCCCAGGGACCCTTCACGTGGTCAAACAAACCATCTATAGTCAGATCATTGTTCTAATGGGCCCATGGCGGCCTCGGGTCAGCCTTCTGAATCTAAATTGGCCTGCGATGGGCTTGTGATCACCATCTGGAATGACTGGGGCAAACGGAGACTCAAACTATCCACACAGGAAGATGGGTAAGGAGGTGTGTGAGAGCTGATGAGCTAGAAGGAGACTGATTCACAGCCCGGGAGCTTAATGGGTTCTCCAGGTGCGTCCTCCAACCTTGCAGCTAAGACAGCATAGCCCCCACCCTCTGCTGGGTACCTGTGCAAGAGAAGGCCTGGCCGGGGGGCCACCCAGTGGGATTTGCATTCCCCTGGGAATGGACCAGAGCAGGTCCAGTGAAACACTTCCACGGGGACTCAGAAGAATGATGTCAGGTGTGGTCCGTGCAGGAGGTCCCATCTTTGGGAATTTCCCCCAGAGGTCATGGACCCTTTCCTTGGATGCAATCGCCATGACAACAGAGCTTCAGATTTTCACACTGGTCTTGTGAAATTAGGCCAAGACATCCAGGCTGACTGTGGGGAGGAGTGGGTAGCTGGTTCCTGGGTTACCTGTGGGAGTCCCATATAGTGAGTCAAAATGTACCATCTGAGTAGAGCACGCTGGCCTAGTTTTCAGGGTTGATGGAATGGTCAGCCCAGACCTAGGACCCTTCTGAGAGTAGCCACTGAGTGTTGGGGAAATCAGTCCTGCTCATCTAAAAAGCGAGATTTGTTCTTGTCTTAGGGACTTCCTGCTTCCAATACCTGCTCACAAAAGTTCAAGAAGTCCAGGTTTTCATACTTCAAAATACGTAAATGTTAATCATGAAATTCCAGCAGGCACATTTACACTAATGGAATGAAGTTGGTCACACCTGGAGAAGTTATTATTTGTGGTTACAGGTATGTGCTCAACTGTGGGATCATGGCCCCCTGAATAGATTTGTGATCGATCTACCTTTCAAAAATGTGATATGAAATGATTATCTGCCGTTACTAATAAATATTCCCCCAGTTTTACTGAAATATGATTGACATGTAACATTGTCTAAGTTTAAGGTGTACAATATGAAGATTTTATGTGTATATACATTGCAAAATGTTCACCACAATAAAGTTAGCTAACTCCTCCTTCTACTCACATAACAATCTTTCTCTTCATTGCAAGAATATTAAAGATCTCCTCTTTTATTAAAAGGACTTTGCTGATAGCTCAGTTGGTAAAGAATCTGCCTGCAATGCAGGAGACCCTGGTTCAATTCCTGGGTCAGGAAGATCCCCTGGAGAAGGGATAGGTCACCCACTCCAATATTTTTGGACTTCCCTAGTGACTCAAAAGGTAAAGAATCTGCCCGCAATGCAGGAGACCTGGATTGAAGCCTGGCAAGCTATAGTCCCTGGGGTTGCAAAGAGTCAGACATGACTGAACAACTTTCACTTTCACTTCTATTAAATAGCAACTTTCAAGTATCTTATACAGTATTATTAACTATAATCACAACACTGTACCGCAAATCCTCAGAACATTTTCATCTTATAACTGGAGATTTGCACATTAGCCCAGCATACCCCAATATCCCCACCTGCTCACACCCTGGTAAGCACCACTTTACTCTCTGTTTCTATGAGTTCAGCTCTTTTATTCCACCCATAAGTGACACCATATAGTATTTGCCTTTCTCTGACTTATTGCATTTAGCGTAACGCCCTCAAGGTCCATCCATGCTGTGCAAAGGGCAGAATTTCCTTCCTTTATGGAGTAATATGGAGTAACAATACGAATAATATTCTTTTGGGCTTTCATGATAATTCTGTGGCAAGGAATTCACCTGCCAAACAGGAGATGTGAGTTTGATCTCTGGGTCAGGAAGATCCCCGTGGAGAAGAAAATGGCAACCCACCCCAGTTTTCTTGCCTGAGAAATCCCATGGGCAGAGGAGCCTGGTGGGCTACAGTCATGGGGTTGCAAAAGAGTCGGACACAGCTTAGTGAGTAAATAATGAAAATATTCTATCATATATAGAGTTCACATTTTCCCTATCCAATCATCTGTTGGTGGTCACTTAGGATGGACACTTATCTCTTAGAGATAGTGACTTTGGTTCTTGTAGGTAAATACTCAGAAGTGGGATTGCTGGACCAAATGGTCTAGTCTCTTTCAATATGACTCTTCTCCCAGGAGAGTCACCCTGAATACCCATGGCGATAAACACAATTTTCTGGGGGGATGCTCTCCAGCTTTCACTGGACTATAAAGGCCCTTACTGTTGAGACTTTAGGTGAACATACCTAATAAAAGAGATGTAGGAGGTGCTTACTCACAGGTTAAAAATAACAAAAATAAGCGACAGGTGTTTACTGTACAACACAGGAAATTATGTCCAATATTGTCTAATAACCTATAATGGAATATCACCTGCAAAAAAAATGACTCACTATGCTGTATACCTGAAATTAATGCAGTATCATAAATCAACTATACTTCAATAAAAATTAAATTAATAATAACAGCAAAGGAATTGCTAAATACCAACCAGGGCCCATGACAGAAAGTAAAATACAATCACAGTGAAAAATGAGGAAGTCAGTCCAAGGGAACATGGGGAGAGTGAGAGGGTGCCTTTTGTGAGGCTAGGACCAGAGCCTGAGGAATGGCATTTGGCATCCTCAGGGAGTGTCAACTTAGGAAAAATGCACAATGTGAGAGCTGCAAGTTTTATTGGGGGCAAAATGAAGAACAGCCCAGGAGACAGCACCTTTCACACAGCTCTGAGAAACTGCAAAAGAGGCAGGGGGAACAGTCAGAATATATCTGATTTTGGTGAAGGGGGAGTACATTCAACTAAGCACATCTTTTTCCAGAAAGTTTCTACTAGTCTCGTGAAGCCTTCGCTAGTCACAAGGAACAGTGTCACCATGATGGATTTTAGTGCCTTTCTAGATATGAGGAGATACAAGAATTGGGCTCATAACATCAGCTCCTGAGATATCTATCTGCAGACCTGCCCTGCCAGTTTTCCCTGAGCACAGAGTGCCTCATCTCTGGTGCCCACCCTGAACTCCTTCAGGGAGTGTTGGAATCAGCAGTTGCAGCTGCACCTGGTTGGTCCTTATGGAGGTAGTTGACAAGTGCCAGTGTGTAGTTGACAGGGGCATCAGAGACTGTGCTGTGCGGACAGGACAGGGGCTCCTGAGTTTGGCCTGGAGCCAGGAAGCCTGCCAGCCCTGCGGAGGGATTAGGAAGGTGCTGGGACTGGACAGTAGCTGG
Source organism: Bison bison bison (assembly GCF_000754665.1). Lineage (NCBI taxonomy): Eukaryota > Metazoa > Chordata > Mammalia > Artiodactyla > Bovidae > Bison > Bison bison. The sequence goes on from NW_011494861.1 coordinate 8,555,035, forward strand.
AAAAAGCAGCACCAGTGAACACCGAGACCCCCAGACCATGGTCACACAGGGTGTGGTGTTCATGTGCACCCTTGGTTTTGTTGCAGACACCCAGGGAGAAATTAATAGAACTTTCCGTCTGGGTCTGAGTGGGTAAGGGATTTATTTGTGTCACACAACCAGAAGTGGGGCAGGAGTGGCCACAGTGGGTCATCAGGAGCCCAACAAGATGAGAGCCCACTCTCAGATGTCCCTTACCCACCCATCTCTGTCTGGGTCTGGGTGGCCGGGCCAGTGGCAGTCGCTGGCTGTCTGGGAATGAACATGCTTGCCAGAGCTGATTGCCAGCAGACCTCAACCAAGTTTCTGCTGGTAAAGAGAAGAAAGGGAGAACCCAGCAGCCCCACCAAACTCCAGGGAAAAGATCCCTGGAGAGAAGAGACCCCGGTCCAAGACCAGAGCCTACGGGTCCGATGAGCACCGAATCAGCAAAGGGAAGTGGAGATGATAAGAAAAGAGGAAGCGATTTCAGGATGCTGTATAATTCCAGGGGGTATTAGAAGTGGGGAGAGCCAAAGAAAGCAAACATAGCAACAGGCTGATTAGCCACAGACTGTTACCTCTGGAAAGAGACTCTAGCAGACAGACTGACTCAGCTGACAGTGAACAGGGAAATTAGAGAGATGGCAGCTTGGAGAGAGAGGCAATCAGAACCTGCTAGGAAATGGGGAAGGACAGGATGAGAGACTCATGCATTTATCTAAAGGTGTATGACGGAGAGAAAGCATTTGAAGTAAAAAATCACTGCCTGTTTTCAAAAGTGATGGAAGAAGTGAGAACTCAGATTTATGAAACCCAAAAGTGCTGAACAAAAGAGATAAGACAGATGCGTACATGCACACGTTATAGTAAAACCACTGCTGACTTTAAAAAAAAAAAAGCACGACACGAGTATCGTGAGTTAAGTTTTCGTTGGGGCAGAAAGAGTTCTATAGCTGGGGACAGCACCTCAGATAGCTCCTAGAAACTGCTCCAAAGAGGCAGGGGGAGGTTAGTATATATGTGATTTTCATGAAGAGGGTACATGCAATCAAGCATATATTTTTTGCAGAAACTATTTGCTGGTCACAAGGAGCAGATGTCACCATGAAGGAAATTCCTGCTTTTCTATATATGAGGAAATGCAAGAATTGGGCTCATAAAATTGGCTTCTAAAAATATCTACCTGAAGACATATCTGCCAATTTTCCAGAGTGCAGAGAGCCTCATTTCTGTTCTCCACCGTGAACTCCTTTCAGGGGTTGCTGAAAATCTGCAGCTGCAGAAGCCCCTGATTCAATCCTTACAAAGGTAGATCACTGTTGTTTAGTTGCTAAGTCATGCCTGACTCTTTTTCAACCACACAGACTCTAGCCCACCAGGTTCCTCTGTCCATGGAATTTCCCGGGCAAGAACACTGGAATAGGTTGCCATTCCTTCTCCAGGGGATCTTTCCGACCTAGGGATCAAAACCACATCTCCTACACTGGCAGATGGATCCTTTACCACTGAGCCACCATGGAAAGCCATAGAGCTACATAGATGGCAAATTCCAATTTGTAGTTGACACTATCAAGCCTCAGTGATCCAGAGAAAGCTGTAAAATCCTCATATCTTCATAGAAAAAGGGAAAAATCCTAAACTGTACCAGAGGCAAGAAAAAAACAACAAAAGAACAGTAATAATATTGAAGGGACGACCTCTCTTAGCAGCATAAATAGTGGAATGCAATAAAACAAGTCCTTAAACAGGGAAGGAAATAACTATTAACCTAGAAATTCTACATCTTGTTATATACCCTTCAGACAATTTCAGATGCAGATTGTAAGAGTTCACTACTCATTGTTTGCTGGTCAACAACCCTTTCTGAGAGAAGTATTAAGGGATACACCTAAACAAGTAGGAAACTAAACCCAAAGGAAGAAGTAAGAATGCACAAAAACCTATGTAAATAAAGTTGTCAACACATTGGTAACTCTATATAAAGAATAATATTAAAGAATAAATGGAGGGTTTGAAAACAAGATGGTACTGAAATATTAGCCAACAGAAACATGAAGCGAGATGTTAAGACAGTTTGGAACTGAAGTATTCTAACTCCTGGTGACATATAGAAATGTTGTTTAGTGTTACCAGGCTTTGGTAATAGACATGTTAAAATTTAATATTAGAAATCATTAAAGAAAAAATTTTAAAAAAACTGTAGAAAATGTAAGTATAAAACCAATGGATGGGGAAAAAGAGAAATAAAGAAAACTGTATCTACACAATAGGAGATATGAAAGGAAAGAAGAAAAAAAATTACTGTTGTAAATAATTTCAGTGGTGTGCAGTCATCCTTAAAATGTGTTAGACAGATTTTTATTGTTTGGTATTTTTTAAAAAATAATCCCCTATTTTTAGCAAAATGTGTCCAAAATCCTGGCTCACTCCGTCCTCCTAAAATGACTCTAGATTGGGAGGGAGTGAGCAGCAGTTACTTTGTGGTCTAAAGCAACTGAATGTCAGCCTTCGTGAAGCCCCTCCCCTGTGACACCAGGGGGCCACCTGACCTACCTGCCTGCCCAAATTTTGATGTCACCCCCTATGGCTAGGCTCTTTGATCCATGTATTGACTCAGCCACAGATTTTATTAAAGATCACAAGAATGCTTCATTTCATTAAGTGCCTCCTAAGTGTCAGCCGTGTTCACACGTCATCCATTTTTTCAAACTTTTTTATTAAAGGATAATTGCTTTACAGAATTTTGTGGTTTTCTGTCATACATCAACAAGAATCAGCCATCGGTACACCTAAGTCCCCTCCTTCCCAAACCTCCCTCCCATTTCCCTCCCCATCCCACGCTTTAGCTTGTTACAGAGCCCTTGTTTGAGTTCCCTGAGTCATACAGCCAGTTCCCATTGGCTATCATTTTACATATGGTATTGTAAATCTCCATGTTACTCATGTCATCCATTTTTAATGGATAACTGACAAGTGGAAATGTTGTTCGGTCATTAAGTCATCTCCGACTCTTTGCGATCCCATGGACTGCAGCACTCCTGGCCTCCCTGTCCCTCACTATCTCCGAGTTTGCCCAAGTTTATGTCCATTGTGCCCATGATGCCATCCAACCATCTCATCCTCTGCCACCCTCTTCTCCTTTTGTCTTCCATCTTTCTCAGCATCAGGGTCTTTTCCAGTGAGTCAGCTCTTCACATCAGGTGACCATCAGGTACTGGAGCTTCTCCTTAAGCTTCCAATGAATATTCAGGATTGACTTCCTTTAGGATTGACTGATTTGATCTCCTTGCTGTCCAAGGGACTCTCATGAGTCATCTCCAGCCTTTGCAATTCAAAAGCCTCAATTGGAAATGTATCCCCATTTTAAAGATGAGAAAATTGAGGCTTCAAAAGATTTGCCAGGGTAGTAAGTAGATATGTGGCCTGATTTCTCCCAGGCTTTTTACTCTAATTTCATTCCTCCCTTTTCACTACCCCAGTTAATGCTCCACAAGAGATCCCAGTTGGCTGCCCTCTGCAGACGGACAGTGGTGTCTCCTGGTGAAGCTGAATCCAGCCTCTGTACCCCAACCCTGAAATAATTCCTGGACACAGAGTTTTGGGTGAAGTAGAAAAGACAGTTTTATTGCTTTGCCAGGAAAAGGGGGTCATAGAGATCTAACGCCCTCAAAACTGCGAGTCCCAGCCTGGAGAGGGTAGTGAGGAGCTTTATAGTCATGGTTAAAGAGGGCATAATCAGCTTGTGGACATTCTTCAGACTGGCTGGAGGTGAGGTAGTCAGAAGTCAGCACCATTAACCTTTTGGTTCCAACCAGCCTGGGGTCTGTGATTTCTCCCATCTGATGGGGGTTTCAGTATCTGCAAAACAGCACAAAGATATTGCTGTGTGCTTCCCTCGAGGGGGAACCAGGTTCTGCCCCAAGGCTGCACTGCTGTTTCTTGACTGCTCCTCCCTTGTCTCTGCATCCTCTCCCTTCCCTGATTAGCAACTGTTCTAACCTGCCCTTTGGAACTCAGGGAAGGTCATGAAGACTGAAGCCTATTTCCTGTAATCAAGAGAAGTGGCACACAAAGACTTTTGTGCCCAGGAGCCCCCGCTCACTTTCACGGAGATGTCAATCAATGAGGGAAAAGCCTGGCTTACTCACAGGATCAGGACTTGCGCTTCAGGGTTTCTCCCGGAATCCCACACACAGTCCTTCCCCAACTCTAAAGGGTAGTTTCAAATGGAGAGGAGGGGACAGGAGAGGGGTGCAAGGCTGTTGCTGATGAGGTCCCCAGGGCCCCCATCTTGTCTCTGTGCCAAACCCCACATTTCCAGCACATTCTCTACAATCCTTCCTCTCAGGGTCAAGTTGCCCTCTTGTTCTAAATGCTCATGATTCCTCTGGCAGGTGTCTGTAGGACTTCAAGGATACTCAGGCTAAGGAGCCTCTTCTGAGTCTGCTTCCCAGTAAGCCTGCCTCCTCTCTCCAAAAAGAGTTTGTGCATTTACTTCATTCTTTAAGCTCCAGCTACCAGCCAAACCCTGAAGAAAGGCTTAGGGAACACAGTGCAAGGGGTGGAAGAGGGGGTGGGGAGGGGACTGGCAATACTTCTCCCCTCTTGGAGCTCACACACACGGGAAGATTGACCATGAACAGGACATACCAAATAAGGGAGTCGTGCGGCAGATCAGGGGTGACGGCCACAGTGGGGCAGGGGAACTAGGATGAGAGAGTGGGGTGCCCGAGCAGTGATGCTCTATCTGTGCATCATGTGGTTGTAACGGATAGACTTGTGTTTCCCCCAAATCCTTATAACAAAAACTTAACCCCCAGCATGACCACATTTGGAGATGGGGCCTTTAAGTGGTGATTAAGGTAGAATGATGCTGAAGCTGAAGCTCCAATACTTTGGCCACTTGATGCAGAGACAACTCATTGGAAATGACCGTGATGCTGGGAAAGATTGAGGGCAGAAGAAGAAGCAGGTGACAGAGGATGAGATGGTTGGATAGCATCACCAACTCAATGGACATGAGTTTGAGCAAACTCAGGGAGATAGTGAAGGACAGGGAAGCCTAGCATGCTCAGTCCATGGGGTCACAGAGTCAGACATGACTGAACGACTGGACAACAATGAGGTAAAATGAGGGCATATGAGTGGGTCCTAAACCAATAGGACCAGTGTCCTTATAAGAAGAGTAGAGCAGGACACAGACATACACAGGAGGATGACCATGTGAGGACGCAGGGAGAAGACGGCCATCTGCATCCCCAGGAGAGGCCTCAGAAGAAACTAACCCTAGCCACACTTGAATCTCAGACTCCAAGCCTCTGAAATGGAGAAAATAAATTTCTGTTGTTCAAGCTGCCCAGCATGTGATGCTTGTTATGACAGCTTGACCTGCATCATGGTCACTGAGAAGAGAACATCTAACCCCAAGACTAGAGGATGGAGGGGGCTGGCCAGGAGCCCCTCTGGGGACCGAGGGAGCGAGAGGTACCTGGGACAGTAGGGAGGAGGCCAGTGGCTGCAGAGAGGGAGCCGGGGAACCACAGGGGAGTGGAGGGGCAGGGCCTGGTCAGGTTGGACCTTGAGACACAGCCATGGAGCCATGATCACGCCCCTGACATGCGTCCTTCCTGCCACCCATGGGTTGCTGAGCTTCTTGAGAATGGAGATGGACTCTCCACCATCCTGACATCCCCAGAACCATGCAGGAGCTTAGGACTGCTGAGAGAAGAAGCTGGCAAATGGACGGTGGCCCCTTGCAGAGGGTGCCTGTGTGGGCTGGCTGGCATGGCCACAGTCACCCTGACCTTGAGGACTCAGAGCCCGTAGAGCTGGGGGCTGTCAGGTCCCTGGACAGACAGGAGTCTTTGATGAATTGAACATGAGCCACACGCAGGACCCACATGCCCTTTAACAGACATCTCCATTGCCCTTGCATATCATTTTGGTGTGTGTTGCCACAGTGTGGGGGCAGAAGAGTTGGAGTCACTGGTTGGGCAGTAACTCCAGAGACTTCTTTGACCCCCTAGGTCACCTGAGTCTCCCTTGTGGCCTCAGCTCACATCCTCCAGTCCCTGGAAACATTTAGTTTAGATTTTAAGGCTGTAAAACACTTTTCTTTTGGCCAGAATCATTGCAAACACACGGATAATTAAACATATCTAGAACCAGAGCTCAGATTCCACATTTACTTCCGCACAATAGGAGTCGAGACGCGTGGGGAGAATGACAGTGTGTGTGTTTGGTGGTGGTGGAGGGGGAACACTGAATATCATATTTCTCCCTGCCTATATTCTGAGTCATTTAAGAAATGATTCAAACGATTAAAACAATTAAAAAGCGGTGTTAGGATTAAGGTTGAGTCCATATTGGAGAAGGTCACTTCTACCTGTCACTATGAAAGGGAACATCAGGAGAGAAGAAATTTCCATACTCCCCCGTAAAATACACATGCAGAATGGAAGGAAAAGTAGCAAAGAAAAGGCCGCCCCACTCTTCTGAAATTAATGTAGCTGCTGTGGTCACTTTGTATTGATTCACTTAGATAATTAATGGTATTTTGATCTACTTTCTCTTTGCCTTCAGTTGTCACGTTGCCTGCTTTCTCCGTGATGCCTATCAGTTCAGTTCAGTTCAGTCACTCAGTTGTGCCCAACTCTTTTCGACCCCATGGACTGCAGCATGCCAGGCCTCCCTGTCCATCCCGTCATTACCAAATATACAGACCCCTGGGCATCACCTGTGAGCCATTTCAGCAAAGTTTGTGGTGATGGGTCAGGAGCCTGCAAATCAGCTGTGTCCCAAATCACCACTGTTACCTGAGCAGAGTAGGGTGGATGAATCCTTTGAAAATCGTCTGGAGCAAGGAACTAAAAGCACAAACTATCATTATTGCTGACAGCATGGTGAGTCCTTTCACAGGGGATGCCGGGGGTCCTTGATGGAGAACAGAATTCAGAGGTGTGATTAGCTAAATTTAGCCTGGGACACAGAAGCCCGCCACTTTGAGCTCTACCTTGCTTTGACAAATGATGAGCTCGGAACTACTGCCCAGCTTTTGATTTCATTCCCTTGGTGGCTGAAGGACCCAGGAGAGAATTACTTTCGGACAAGGATCTCCTATGTTTGCATAGACACATTTCCATGAGGCTGCAAAAGCAAGCTTTATTAAATTGTCTTTGAAATATAATGCTTTGATTTAAGGGCAAGAATGTTTTCTAAGCCTTAAAAATGCTTTGCAATTTGAGACCACAGGAGACAGTCAGCAGGACAAGAAGCAGGCAGGACCCACCTGCTTTCCTCCTCACCTGTGGACCCAGCAGTTCTGCGTCAGAAAACCTGCGGAGATCAGAAGGGACCTGCTGGCCTAGTGGGCTCAGTCTGTTGCAACAAAACAACACAGACCAGGAGCCTGAAACAACAGACATTTACTTCTTGCAGTCTGGGGGCTGGAAGTCTGAGATCAAGGTGTCGGCAGAGCTATTTCCTTCTGAAGTCTCTCTCCTTGGCTTATGTTGTTGTTCAGTGGGTAAGTCATGTCCAACTCATTGCAATCACAGCATGCCAGGCTTACTGTCCTTCACTATCTCCTGGAGTTTGCTCAGATTCACATCTATTGAAGGGGATGCCATCTAACCATCTCATCCTCTGTTGCCCTCTTCTCCTTTGCCTTCCATCTTTCTCAGCATCAGGGTCTTTTCCAATGACTCATTAGGTGGCCAAAGTCCTGGAGCTTCAGCTTCAGCTTCAGCATCAGTCCTTCCAATGAATATTCAGGACTGATTTCCTTTAGGATTGACTGGTTTGATCTCCTTGCAGTCCAAGGAAATCGCAAGAGTCTTCTGCAGCACCACAGTTCGAAAGCATTGGTTCTTCGGCACTCAGGCTTCTTTATGGCCCAACTCTCACATCCTTACATGTCTGCCGGAAAAACCATAGCTTTGACTATATGGAACTTTGTTGACAAATTGATGTCTCTGCTTTTTAATATGCTATTTAGGTTTGTCATAGCTTTCCTTCCAAAGAGCAAGCATCTTTTAATTTCATGGCTGCAGTCACTATCTGCAGTGATTTTGGAGCCCAAGAAAATAAAATATGTCACTGTTTCCATTTTCTCCCCTTCTATTTGCCATGAAGTGATGAGACCAGATGCCATGATCTTAGTTTTTTAAGCCAGGCTGTCCTTGGCTTATAGATAACAAATTTTCCCCTATGTCTGCTCATGGTCCTCCCTTTGTTTGGGTAAGAATCCTAATCTCCTCTTCTATAAGGGCATCAGATTTTAACTTGATTACCTCCATAAGTGTCCTTCAAATACTGTCACATTCCGAGGGGCTGAAACTGTCAACATACAAATTTGGGGGAACACCATCCAACTCATAACACCTGATGTCTCATTCAGTTCAGTTCAGTCACTCAGTCATGTCCGACTCTGCACCCCCATGGATTGCAGCACACCAGGCTTCCCTGTCCATCGCCAACTCCTGGAGCTTGCTCAAAACTCATATCCATTGAGTCAGTGATGCCATCCAACCATCTCATCCTCTGTCGTCCCCTTCTCCAATGGTGTCTCATGGGGAAGAGCAATAACAGAAAACCTGAATCCCTGAGTGGCCAGCAGTATGGCTACAGTTAATGCTGTAATAGGGAAGAACAAATCTGACTCCATAGCAGATCGTCTCTTTCACTTTAACCTTGGTATCTGTTGATTTTGCTACAAGTTAAGAATGCTGTCTATAGCCTGAAATATACAAGTCAGCCACTCCACAAAGCTCTGACCTTTGACTTTTAAAGGTATAACACTTCCATTCATAGAGAGATACAAAGTTGGAAAATAGAGAATAACATTTGTCTTTCTGGAGGTTTAAAGGAACATGGTGACCTGACCTGTGGAGAGCTATGAGAACAAAGAATTCCAACACCAAAAGGTTTGTAATAACCTAACCACACCCACTTCCCTTTTAGTATGAAAAACCTGAATTCTAGTCGTCTGGAACTAGAAGCCTGAAGACGGTTCTCAAAGACGGTTCCCTGGAACACTAGTCCATCATCTTCTCAGTCTTCTGCCTTTCCAAACAGTATCTTTATTTCTTGCCCCACCACCTCATCTCTCTTCAGTGAGCAATACGAGCTTGGTCTCAGTAGCAAGGTCCCAGCTCTTATGTTCGGAGGAACGCATTGCGTGGCTTCCTCTTTGGGGGATGTTTCAGCAGGATGCTGATCTGCTCACACAAAAGGTTTACGTCTTTCCAGGCTCCACCCATCCTGGTCGAGGCCGTGGGCAGGATGTGTGCCAGGAGGTGTGTGGGCTAGGATGTGTGCAGGCCAGGACGCGTGCACACAAGGATGTGGGTGTGCACACCTGCAGGGCTAGCTTCCATGGAGACTTCCATAACACCCACCTCCTCAGAATATCCTATTCTAATAGCCCACAGGCCCATTAAACCCCATCCTACCCACCAGCAGATAAAGCGCTGAGATGGGAGAAATTCAGATAAGAGACACATTAAAACATAATAACAATAACACTCTTTGATGAATGTTTCCTCATCAAACCTCCAGAGCAGAAGTCTGAGAGTATTAAGAAGGCAATTGTCGGGAGAAAAAAAAACAGTCACTTATCCTTTTTAACCTATAGGATCCATTTAGCCAATTAATCTTATTTATAAAAGGATAAGCAAACAATTTAATTTATGTGGTTTCAGTTCTGATCATTTTTCTGCTGTTAACAGACAGGGCCATTCTTCCCGATAATTAAGACTCTTAGAGTCAATAAGACCCCACTATTAAATTTAACTAATATTGATGGTTAAAACAGCGGTTGCCATCTCTACCGCCCGCTACTGGCCTCCTGCTCTCTGTGCGAACAGTTCAAGTGTGGCTTCTCAGCACCTCTGGCCTCATTAAGCATCGTGTCCTTATAAATCACAGGCTCTGGCTTTTGTGAGCTGCTAGAGGAGGAAAGGGAGCCAGATACACAGGGATTCTTCTCACTGGGGAGAAGTCAGATGTGGATGCAAAGTGCTTTTAGTTGAACCTGGAATTATTTACAAACAAACCAAATAAAATCCTCTGGGCCCTGCTTCTTAATCCTGCACACTCTCTCTTCTTGCTTCCAGTATCTGACTTCTCAACACATAGGTGGTCACAGGGGAGGAATAACTTCTCTGCCTACTTAGGTTCAGTGGCTGGAGACCCTGTGAATTAAGATTGACAACAGATTTAGTGGGAGAAAAGGCAGGCACATTTGTCCATTTTTTTAATTTGACATGTGCAGGGGCAGCACAGGAAAAGGTGAATACCCAAGGAGGGGTGGGATTTGAGAGACGATGTGCTGTTTTACTAGGGGATAGGAAGGGCCATAATTAATTAACAATTGAATAATTAATTTGGAGAAGGCAATGGCACCCCACTCCAGTACTCTTGCCTGGAAAATCCCATGGATGGAGGAGCCTAGTAGGCTGCAGTCTATGGGGTCGCTAAGAGTCGGACACGACTGAGCGACTTCCCTTTCACTTTTCACTTTCATGCATTGGAGAAGGAAATGGCAACCCACTCCAGTGTTCTTGCCTGGAGAATCCCAGGGACGGGGGAGCCTGGTGGGTTGCCGTCCATGGGATCGCACAGAGTTGGACACAACTGAAGTGACTTAGCAGTAGCAGGAAGGGCCAGGGGCCTCTCCAGTGGCTCAACAGCAAAGAATCTGTCTGCAATGCAGGAGACCGAAGAGGCACCAGTTCACTCCCTGGGTCAGAAAGATCCCCTCAGTAGGAAGTGGCAACCCACCCCAGTACTCTTGCCTGGAAAAGACCATGCACAGCCTGGTAGGCTACAGTCTATGAGACTGCAAAGAGTCATACATGACTGTGCATCCAACATAGCCTGAGTCACATGTGTTCTCCTTACCAACTCCTGCAGGTGGGTCTGGGGAGGCAGAGGTGTGTGTTGGTGGAAGGTCTATACCCTGGAGGGCAGGGTCAGAGAGTAAGTGAATGAAAGACTATGAAGGAGGAGGAGCCTGGAGGGGGCAAGTGCTCTGCTGAGAGCCAGCTCTGTGAAGCTGTGCAAAAACACAGCCTCTGAAGGAAAGAAGAGCTTGTCCCAAGGCCCTGAGACAGGCATGAAGCACAGGAGCATGAAGCATAGAAAGAAGAGCATGTCTGGAGGCTGAAGAGGGAGGTGAGGATGCCCTGGGGAGAGGAAGGTCAGTCAGCTGGCCTGCGATGCTCAAAGCCTCCATCTCCTTGTCCTGAGTGTGTGGTACCCATCTCAGGGAGCTGTTAAAAGTTTAAATAAGACTATTGCTGTAGAAACAGCCAGCAGAAAATCTGGGCAAAAAGTAGGTGATGGTAAGTGTTTGTTGAATAAAATGAATGAATGATAGGTTATCTCAAGGCATGACTATTGTGAACCTCTGTCAATAAGAAGGAGAAATCCTTGAGAGACCTAGTCAATGCCTCAATTCTGGGGTTCAAAAAGCACCAGGGTTGGCCCTCCTGAGTATCTAAAGTCTCCCACAGAACCCCTTGACTCCTGACTCCAAGACTTGGTGTTTCTTACACCTAGCCCTGTCCATTCACTTACTGTGATTATACTTTGGATTCATAGAGACAACATTTGCATTCTGAGATGAAAACTCCTAGAGGGTATCAATCTTTATATTGCTGTGTTGGCAGTTCCACCCAGGACTCATTTTCCACATTAAAAAAAAAATTTAAACCAGGCAATGGGGTGCAGAGATGGATAGTCTGTGATCTGCAGCTTCCTTCCAAGCACACTCACAAAAAAGAATTCTGAAATATTACAATATTTAAACTTGCTCTCTAGAATTTCCACAGTATGCTGTGGAACGTTTGTTGGGTCCTGCCACTGAATTAGACAATTGACGTGGACCCTACACTCCTCCTTACCCTTTCCCGTGTTTATGGCTGAGATTCCTGAAAAACCTGAGTTGAGTCTCAGAATGGTCAGGGAGTAAAGAGCCTCCTTACCTTTCCAGTTCTTTCAAATATAAAGATTCTTAACAATTCCCAGCTGAAGAAGTCCTTCTGGATGCTTGAGTCCAGACCCTGGCGTGCTTTCTGGACTAACAGTGTAACCATTTCCAGCATCACTGGACTGTTGATTGCTTCCAAGAAAAACACTCATGGCCATCAGGTAAGTGGGTCCAGATCCACAGCGATAATAGGAGTGAACACTTACCAGCCAGCAATCCAGTGTACCTGGGAGCTTACTTGTAGTGTTTCCCCCATTACACTGGTGTAAATATTCCCACCAAGCAGTTAATTGGCTAATTCCAAGTTACCCACAGGACATCAAGAGATGCTCACCATCAGTCCTTGCAGGTCAATGTGAGCTCGTCCCAGCCACCACTGGAAGCATCTGCTTTCTCCAGATTCACTGCTTTGGAAAATTTTCATCTGCCATTTGACCCTGAGGTCAGACCTGCTCCTTTAATGTGTCTCTCCCATATGTATAACATCAACCAGTTTCTCCCAAGAAGGTAACAGCATAACAGATGAGACAGGGAGGTAGAGCTGATTACCTGGCAGTGGAAGAGGATTCTTCAGCTGTATCCATGAGGGTGAGGCTCCTTGGACATTCCATAATGAGGTGTCTTTCTTAGATTCAGCCCCTCTCAGATGCAGGAGTGTGGGATGAAGCTTTAAGGGGAAGGGAGGGGTGACTCACTATTGACTGCCCCACATTGGTCCTCTCACAGTAAAGATGTGTCCAGAAGCAACATAAGAGGACAGTTCACATCCAGGTGCTTCTGCTGGTCCAAGGCAGTGGGGAGGAGTTGAGGAGGTGGGTACCAGCCAAGTGTCATCAGCATATGCAACCTACCATAGCATTCTCTTTTGATTCTTTGTCACAGCTTTTTCCTTTGCCAACTCTTCTCAGGTCTATGTACTGACTGCCATCCCAGGTGTTTATGCTCTTGGCTCCTTTGGCCAGCGAGTTGCCATGGATATCATCAGATTTCATAAAGAAGAGGATTTTCCTGGCTCCAAGCAAATCCAGCGACCTTATTTACTCCACACCCAGCAGTGTATAAGTAAGCAGACACCACTTATTCTCCTCTCCACTTTCCATTATAAAAGGGATGTCATCACAGTACAGAAAATACGGAAATCACTGACAAAGTAATCTTTAAAATACTCTACTCTCTCACCACCCACCCTCAGTATTTGGTGTATTTCCTTCAACCACATTTCCTATGACTTTTCACAAAGTTGCAGTCATACTGCTCACATCTTTTGGGATCTTGCTTTTTAATCAACATCATGTTTTTTTATGTTATTACATGGTATTCATATTAATCAATATTTCTTTTTTTTAAATTGAGTTTTATTGTTGCAAGTGACCCAGGCTATAAAATCTATTAATTCCATAAGATTTATTATTAAAATCAATAATCAAATTCCTGCCCACTTTTCACTCCCAAGTTTATTTATCATTTTTTAGCAATTTCTTTAGTTTTTATTCCTATGTTCATAAATATCTGTACCTGTTCATATCTATACCTGTTGACTTTTCAACTTGAATCATTATTGACTGCCTTACCACTAGGAACAAGAAATACTGAATCCCTGTTGAGTACTGGTGGGAATGTAAATTAACACAGCAACTATGGACAGCAGTATGGAAATTCCTTAAAAACTAGAAATAAAATACCACATGACCCAGCAATCCCACTACTGGGCATATACCCTGAGGAAACCATAATTCAAAAAGACACATATACCCCAATGTTCATTGCAGTACTATTTAAAATAGCCAAGACATGGAAGCAGCCTAGATGTCCATCAACAAATAAACGGATAAAGAAGTTATGGTACGTATATACAATGGAATATTACCCAGCCATAAAAATGAACAAATTTGAGTCCGTTCTAGTGAGGTAGATGAAGCAGGCCTGTTACACAGAGGGAAGTAAGTCAGGAAAACAAATATCATATATTAATGTATGTATATATGGAATCTAGAAAAATTATGCTGATGAACATATTTGCAGGGGAGGGATAGAGATGCAGACATAGAAAACAGACTTGTGGACACAGCAGGAAAAGAAGAGGATGAGACAAACTGAGAGAGCAGCATTGTAAAATTACCAAATGTAAAATAGATAGCTGTGGGAAGTTGCTGTATAACACAGGGACCACAACTTGGTGCTCTGTGACAACCTAGAGGGGTGGGATGGGGTGGGGGGTGAGCGTGAGTTTCAAGAGGGAGGGGACAGAGGGCGAGTCTCGAGTCCGCGAGGCATTCTGGGGATTGTAGTTCCGGGCTCGCCGCGGAGGACTCCGGCTCTGCGCTCGGCCGCGCTCTCGTGCTCCGGAAAAAGAAAAAAAAAAAAAAAAAAAGGGAGGGGACA
>NW_011494861.1:8569529-8577942 GCF_000754665.1 Bison bison bison
CATATGTATGCTTATGGCTGTTTCACATTGTCGTATTACAGAAACCAGCACGGCATTGTAAAGCAATTATCCTCCAATCAAAAATAAATTTAAAAAAAAGAAATGCTCAGCCACTCATCCTTCTTACTCCCACACACATCCACTCCCCACCCCTCCATTACTCATCATCCCACCATGAGGTTACAGTCTGCTTAGATCCACATTCAGTATTTACATCTTCACATCCATGCAAGTATGAATGGTAAGGTGTGAACCCAATACACTGAACACCAGAAGATGATTTTTTTTTCCTAAACAACTTTTTGTTCTCAACAGAGTTAATTATCTTCCATGCTGTCTCTTGGTTTCTGTGGTTTGTCTACTTTTCCACCTTCTCTTATAGAAAATCTCTCACGATCTCTTGCCATTTCACTCAACCGCATCTGGTGACCTTCATCTTCTAGGAGACATCTTCCCAGTCTTCCAGCGTGTTCTGGTTAACCTAACACTGTCCTGACACACATCTGTCATCCTGGGGACAACAGCCTAGGGACCCACCTCTCTTGTGTCCATCTCCATTTCCTGACACCATGACGTCTTCTGTATGGTTGACTCCCTCCTATTGATGGAGCACCTCCACCAGCAGATTTCAGAGAAAAGGGACATGAGACTCAGTGTCTAAAAATGTCACCCTACACTCATTCTTGACCATGTGGCTGAGTATAGACTGCTCTTCCACTATTTTTTGCTCAGAATTACAGATGAGGAGAGTGAAAAAGCTGGCTTGAAACTCAGCATTCAAAAAAACAAAGATCATGGCATCTGGTCCCATCACTTCATGGCAAATAGATGGGGAAACAGTGACAGACTTTTCCTAAAGGAAATCAGTCCTGAATATTCATTGGAAGGACTGATGCCAAAGCTGAAACTCCAATACTTTGGCCACCTGATATGAAGAACTGACTTACTGGAAAAGACCCTCATACTAGGAAAGATTGAAGGCAGGAGGAGAAGGGGATGACAAAGGATGATGTTTGGATGGCATCACCAATTCAATAGACATGACTTTGAGCAAGCTCTGGGAGTTGATGATAGACAGGGAAGCCTGGCTTCCTGTGGTGCTGCAGTCCTTGGGCTTGCAGAGTCAGACACAACTGAGCAATTGAACTGAACTGAAAGATGTTGCATTATTCCATTCTCTTCTCATTTCCAGTATTGCTCTTCAGAAGTCAGATGTCATTCTAATCTTTGATATACAGGCAGTTCATTCTGTCCTCTCTCTTTTCTCTCATAGCTTTTAGGATCTCAACATTTTCCTCAGGGTTCTGAAGTCCCACAGTGCCATGATTTTATAAATTAACAAGGATAATTTTTTACCTATTTTCACAGACACTCAAAGGTCCTTTTAATTTGGAAACATCAGATCTGAAAAACAACCTTTAAGTAATTCTTGAATTTTATGAAGCTTTTTTACCGAGAGACAATCTTGTCAGGATGTTAAGAGCTTGGATGAGAGAGTAAGTCTGCCTGAATTCAAATCCTCATTCTGACTTCTACAAGCTAAGGGACCTCGCGTAATCAGTCTTCTAGCTTCTCTGTGCTTTAGTGTCCTAATTTCTAAAATAGGATAAAAATAATGTCTACTACAAGAGTTTTGTTACAGTTATATGAGTTAATAGTTAATTATTAAGTTAACAGGCAATTCTGGGAATAGAATTACTACATAATCACCAGTATCTTTGCTATTCTTTATGATTTAGTGTCCCCTCGATCTGTCCTCTCTTTCTCTAACCTCTTCTTCCTCTCCCCTCCTGCTACCTTCTATTCCCCCTTCTTCCTCCTTCCCCATCTCTTGTCCTCCCCTTTTCCCTTCTCATCCTTCTTTCCCTTCTATTTCTGTGTCTTCAATTTTCTTTTCTTTTTTAATCACTTTGTCAGTTTGCTCATTTCTGGCAGATTTATTTAGCTTTATCTTAGAAGTTTTCTTCTGAGTTTTGATTTTTGCCTTTATCTTTTTAATGTCCTCCTAAACCCTGTTTGTTTTGTTTCATTCTCTTTTCTAAATATTCCTTTTTAATAGCATCCTGTTCTTATTTCATAGATGTAGCATCTTCTCTTATAACCCTCGGGATATTATTGACATGTTTCCTCTTTATTTGGCTTTGGTTTTCATTGTCTTACATAATTGTTTCCCTTCTGGGGTACTGTTGGCTTGTTTGGTATCTGTCTACATTACAAGCTTTTCCCAAATATTTGGTGATCTTGAAAGCTTTTTCATATTTAATAGATAAGCCCTCAAAAACTGAATGGAAAATCTAAGTAATTGTGGCAGTTGTCAACTGTGGTCTTGCAATGGCATGATATTCCTGGGATTTCACTGAGGAGATTCTGTTGTTACTGTCTTTAGGGCTTTCCTCTTCAGCTGGTCAGATTTCCCAAAGAATAATCTTCCAATCTTCTGCCTGGAAGGGAGAGGTCTGACCATCAGGATCCCAGGAACTCAACCAGGGCAAAATATCTAGTTAATTATCACATTTTTAACTTGGCCATTCATTGAATCTTCATGCTTTTATTGAGCTTCTATCTAAAAAATAGGCCTCTAGTCTCCTGCCAGGGTGGTGGAGATCAGTCTTTCAGCACACTGAGGTTGGGGGAGGCAGCTCTGGGTGAGGGAGTGGTTCAAACACTTTCAAATGGACCGTCAACCAACCTTCGTCTTCAACATGCCTCCATGTTGCTCCCGCAATTTCAGGAGCATTCTGTCCTGTATCCATTGAAGGTCCTGCAATGCCCATCAGTCTTCCGTATTTTCTTATGTGACTCCTATAATGCTGATTGGATTCTGCTTTCTTGGATGGCTGAGCTGAAAAACACTTCTTTCTGCCTCTCAGGATCCAGAATAATGTATTGTCTGCCTTTCTCTTCTCATTGTCCTCACAATCATGTGAGTTTCCACTTACTGTCCTTTTCAGTAAGATTTAAGCAAGCACTGCAGATGAATGTGTTTGTGTACATTTTGACTTCTATAACCTGAAATCTTGATTTTTAAAAAATGAAAGAGCATTATTCCATTGACCTACTTCTGAGTTTTCACTATCATAGATAAGCCGATGAACATCTTAGTGTCAAAGAGGCCGTATGAATATGTATTTAGGCTTCTTCATAAATGTGGAACCACTGAATGAGTCACGCAGGGCAGTAGAGTGAGGTGGATGGGGCTATATGTCTTGAGTTCAAATTCTGTCCGTCACTTACTAGCTGTGTAACCTCAGACCAATTACTTGAACACTTTCCTTTTGTCTCTCTATCCATGAGGTGAGGATAAAGATGATGCTATATCCACCATGTAGAGAAATTTTGAGGGAGTCCCTGCTTCAAAGTGTCTACAACACTTAGATTTCAACCTGGTGACTGATAAATGTTAACTGTTCTTTTTATGAGGTTTTAAAAAATCTTTATCAGTTGACTCCACACCAAATCAGTTTATATGGCCACTAGGGATGAGGAAAGCTTGTTATTTCATTCACTGGTTACCAGGAATGTATGTGATCACTTCTAATTTGATTGACAAACACATGCACGTTAACACACATACATTATGCCTCATCATCTCATCTATTTTTCTGTAGTGTGCCAAGGCTGCTGGACTCTTGAGAGTCCCTGGGACTGCAAGGAAATCAAACTAGTCAATCCTAAAGGAAATCAACCCTTAATATTCATTGGAAGGACTGATGCTGAAGTTGAAGCTCCAATTCTTTGGCTACCTAATGTGAAGAGCCAACTCATTGGAAAGGACCCCGGTGGCAGGAAAGATGGAAGGCAAAGAATAAGGGGGCAACAGAGGATGAGATGGTTGGATGGCATCACTGACTCAATGGACATGAATTTGAGCAAACTCCGGGAGATAGTGAAGGACAGGGAAACCTGGCATGTTGCAGTTCATGGAGTCACAGAGAGCGAGACATGACTTAGCGACTGAATAACAACAAAGGGTCTGGGCAGAGCACCTCCTGATTTACATAGTTGGGTTCCTGCCAGAATGATAAATGTCTTTCCATCCTGCATAGCTCAAGCAGATTTTCTCTTTGAGATCCCAGGCACTCAACTGTCAAATGGTTCTGAGTGGTTCCTGTAGATGGAAAATTCTGGGGCCTGAGAGGCAGAGTCCGCATCCTGGGGAAGAGCTGTCTTTCTTTCTGACAACTGTTGCTGTGAAGTGAAGGCAACTGCCCTTGTCTTCTGCTTGGGGGAAGAGGAGGGAAGCCGTAGCCTCTAACAATTAGCACAGGCCAATTTTTCAAAGGCCCAGCAGAGAGGCTGAAATGCCAAGGATGATGGATCTTGTCTGAGTGACAGGAGGTGGTGGCTCTGCAGGATTGTCTGCCCAGATTCAGACACGCTGAAGGGACCAGGAAAGACCATCATTCATTTACCCTCCCTGTGCCATCTATGCTTCCTAAGTGGTACAGTGGTAAAGAATCTGTCTGCAGTGCAGGAGATGCAGTTTCAACCCCTGGGTCAGGAAGATCCCCTAGAGAAGGAAATGACAACCCACTTTAGTATGCTTGCCTGGAGAATCCCATGGACAGAGGAGGCTAGTGGCCTACAGTTCATGGGGCTGAAAGAGTTGGACATGACTGAGTGACTGAGCACACACACATACCCACATGCTGTCTGTAGGCAAGAAAGGCCTTTTCTTTTTTTAATGTATACTTCCTTAGGCACACGGTGCTACTCAGTCTTCTGGAATTATCAGATCAAAAAGACTTGATGGTTGCAGAGGGCCTTTGAGGGCATTCAGGACAATACTTTCCAACCATTTTCCTTTGAAAGTCAGTGAAGAGGTGATCCCATAAGAATAATGTTCTGTAGTCAACTCCATATGAAAACCCCACATCTCAACCCTCTCCCAGGCTCTTTAGGACAGTAAAGGTGAATACACATGTGATTCAAAGAGCTCTGTTTAGTCCAGCATTTTCCAAAAGGATGGGATCTCAGAAACCTGTTTCCTTGCAGCAGTCACCAGCTGGCCTGCACACTGCAGGTCCTCAGAGACCTATTTTCAAGTCCACCAGGTCAGAAGTAAGAAGGGCTGCTGGGTTGTCTGATTTTCCAAGTCAGGACTTCAGATCAGGAAGACTGAATCCAGGTTATTTCTAATGTGAATTAACCCTTTCAGACTTCAGTCTCCTGACATCACCATGCAGGACTTGCCTCCAGGGGTTCAGAGAGGAGCAAACAGCCAATGTATGTAGCAGGGCTGCACTCAAGCAAGGATTTGGCACACAGTAGGTGCTCAAGAGATGCAGATGATACCCAGATATAAAGTTGATACCATTCTAATGGCATAAAGTGAAGAGGAACCAAAGAGGCTCTGGATGAGAGTGAAAGAGAAGAGTGAAAAAGCTGGCTTAAAACTCAGCATTCAAAAAACTAAGGTCATGGCATCCGGTCCCAACACTTCATGGCAAATAAATGGCAAAAAGTGGAAACAGTGACTAGTTTTATTTTCTTGGGCTACAAAACCACTGTGGATGTTGACTGCAGCCATGAAATTAAGACTCTTGGTCTTTCGAAGGAAAGCTATGACAAACCTAGGCAATGTATTAAAAAGCAGAAACATCATTTGCCAGCCAAAGTACATATAGTCAAAACTATGGTTTTTCCAGTAGTTATGTATAGACATGAGGGTTGGACCATAAAGAAGGCTGAGCACCAAAGAACTGATGCTTTTGAACTGTGATGCTGGAGAAGACTCTTGAGAATCCCTTCTACTGCAAGATCAAATCAGTCAATACTAAAGGGAATCGACCCTGAATATTCATTGAAAGGACTGATGCTGAAGCTGAAGCTCCAATACTTTGGCCACCTGATGCGAAGAGCTGACTCATTAGAATAAACCCTGATTCTGGGAAAGACTGAGGGCAAAAGGAAAAGGTGTTGGCAGAGGATGAGATGGTTAGATAGCATCACCGACTCAATGGACATGAATTTGAGCAAACTTGGAGTTAGTGAAGGACAGGGGAGCTTGCCGTGCTTTGGTCCATGGGGTCGCAAAAAGTAGGACTTGACTTAGTGACTGAACAACAACGAGGTACTCAAGAATCATTAGCTACAAAATAAACTAAGAGCTGCACAGAGCTGATGCCAAGTATTTGCTCTGAAATATGTGATAACTACTCAGATTTCTGTCTGACAAAGAATCTCCCTCTGACTAGGCCTCAGCAGGCCCCTCTGTTCCCTCCCTACAATGAGGTCATGACTTTGGAACTTCCTATCTTTTTATTTTTTAGCTACAACAATGCTCATTCAAACACTAATTATAGTATTTAAAAAATCAAAACAACTTAAATATTCCACAGTATGTGCTTGCATGCTCAATTGCTTTAGTCCTGTCTAATTCCTTGAGAGCCTGTGGACTTTAGCCTCCAGATTCCTCTGTCCATGGGATTCTCCAGGCAAGAATACTGGAGTTGGTTGCCATGCCCTTCTCCAGGGGATCTTCCCAACCCAGCAATTGAACCCAAGTCACTTATGTCTCCTGCATTGGCAGGGGAGTTATTAATCTTTATTACAAGGACTTTGGGAAGCCATCAAATTGTTTCAAAGAATATCATGTATATGACAAGATGTGCAGGACTCAATTTCAGCAAGAATCCCATCAAACTGGTTTAGCCAAGTCCCCCACTCTCTACCTTTAATCACATTCTTCATCCCCCAGTGATATCTGCTCACCCTGGCCTTCCTTCAGCACGAATCCTGTTAGATGGATTCTACAGAGAATTGCCCTTCCCTCTTAATAAGTTTCCACCATGGACCCCACCACCCACTGCCCCCATCTGGTTCCTGTGTTACAAGGTGAGTTCAGTTTCCCCAGGGCAGGGCTCCCTAGAACTGTCTCTCAATGATTCTGCATAAAGTCTGCCTTACGGGTTTAACAAGTGTCAGAATAATCTTTTTCTTTAGCGTGCATCAATTGTTTCTAAAATAGCTAATTAAATGTTGTCCTATCTTAGGGCAATAATCAAAAACCCAAACCCACTTCTCACCAGGCTGCATCTCAATACTTTCGGTACATTAGCTCATTAACTCCACATAGCCCCATGAGATGCAGGTTAATGCTATTATGTCCACAGTGTGGGTGAGATCACAAGGGACAGAGGAACTTAGTAATGCTCCCACAGACCCCAACCTGAGTGAGGAGCCTATTGTGATGGGAACCTTGGCTTCTCAGGGTGTGTGCAGCTTTGTCTGGCATGACGGCCACCTCCTATTGAGCAGGAAGTGTGGTCCTTCTCCTTAAGAAAAAGTGGCATCCATCCCAGCTATAGGAAGGACAGAGCCAAAAAAACCATTTAAGAGAATAAATAACCCTGGGACTTCCCTGGGGGTCTAGTGGCTAAGAGTCTATGCTTCCAATGCAGGGGGCCCAGATTTGATTCTTGGGAGGTAAAAATAAAAGAGAGAGAGAGAGAGAAAATAAATAACCAATGAGAGGGAAACATGGAGCCTTATAGGGAAGGAAAAAATATATGTATTCTTTCTATCCTTTTAGATAGGTTCTTGGTTGAGGAAAACAATTCAATTCAATTGAGTTCGGTTCAATCGCTCAATCACGTCCAACTCTTTGTGACTCCATGAATTGCAGCCCGCCAAGCCTCCCTGTCCAACACCAACTCCCGGAGTCCACCCAAACACATGTCCATTGAGTTGGTGATGCCATCCAACCATCTCATCCTCTGTCATCCTCTTCTCCTCCTGCCCTCAATCTTTCCCAGCATCAGGGTCTTTTCCAATGAGTCAGCTCTTCACATCAGGTGGCCAAAGTATTGGAGTTTCAGCTTCAACATCAGTCCTTCCAATGAACACCCAAGACTGATCTTCTTTAGGATGGACAGGTTGGATCTCCTTGCAGTCCAAGGGACTCTCAAGAGTCTTCTCCAACACCACAGTTCAAAAGCATCAATTCTTCTGTGCTCAGCTTTCTTTACAGTCCAACTCCCACATCCATACATGACCACTGGAAAAACCATAGCCTTGACTAGACAGACCTTTGCTGACAAAGTAATGTCTCTGCTTTTTAATGTGCTGTCTAGGTTAGTCATAACTTTCCTTCCAAGGAGTAAGCATCTTTTAATTTCATGGCTGCAATCACCATCTGCAGTGATTTTGGAGCCCAGAAAAATAAAGTCAGTCACTGTCTCCACTGTTTTCCCATCTATTTGCCATGAAGTGATGGGACCAGATGCCATGATCTTAGTTTTCTGAATGTTGAGCTTTAAGCCAACTTTTTCATTCTCCTCTTTCACTTTCATCAAGAGGCTGTTTAGTTCTTCTTCACTTTCTGTCATAAGGGTGATGTCATCTGCATATCTGAGGTTATTGATATTTCTCCCAACAATCTTGATTCCAGCTTGTACTTCTTCCAGCCCAG
>NW_011494861.1:8578042-8580372 GCF_000754665.1 Bison bison bison
GTTTCTCATGATGTACTCTGCATATAAGTTAAATAAAGCAGGGTGACAATATACAGCCTTGACGTACTCCTTTTCCTATTTAGAACCAGTCTGTTGTTCCATGTCCAACTCTAACTGTTGCTTCCTGACCTGCATATAGGTTTCTCAAGAGGCAAGTCAGGTGGTCTGGTATTCCCATCTCTTTCAGAATTTATTAATTTCAAAAATTTATAAATTTCAGAATTTATAAATTTCCACAGTTTATTGTGATCCACACAATCAAAGTCTTTGGCATCGTCAATAAAGCAGAAATAGATGTTTTTCTGGAACTTTCTTGCTTTTTTGATGATCCAACAGATGTTGGCAATTTGATCTCTGGTTCCTCAGCCTTTTCTAAAACCAGCTTGAACATCTGGAAGTTCACGGTTCACCTATTGCTGAAGCCTGGCTTGGAGAATTTTAAGCATCACTTTACTAGCATGTGAGATGAGTACAATTGTGCGGTAGTTTGAGCATTCTTTGGCATTGCCTTTCTTTGGGATTGGAATGAAAACTGACCTTTTCCAGTCCTGTGGCCACTGCTGAGTTTTCCAAATTTGCTGGCGTATTGAGTGCAGCACTTTCACAGCATCATCTTTTAGGATTTGAAATAGCTCAACTGGAATTCCATCACCTCCACGAGCCTAGCTTTGTTCATAGTGATGCTTTCTAAGGCCCATTTGACTTCGCATTCCTAGGAGAGGAAAAAAAAAAAAACCTCCTTCTATCCTTTTAGATTGGTTCTTGGCTGAGGTCTGAATGAAGATTAACAAGAGAAAAGCATGCAAGTGTGCATAATATTAGTATTATGTGACATGACAACCTCCGTGAGGAAATGAAGATCCAGGTGCATAGTGACCACTGAGTATAAGATACCAGGTTTAATGAAGGCTAAGACATCATTGAAAACATGAAGGGCTCTGAGCTCAGGGGAGGGAACCAGTTGGGGGCCTTAGGGAGTCCTGCACCTTCAGATTCCTCCTGACATCTCTTTGTCTTGGAGAAGAAGACATTCCAGTCTCAGCCTGGGAGGGCGCATAGCACAGGAGGACCTCCTGACCTGCTTCAGGGGGAGGTCAGAGAGTCCTTTATATCCCTGGTGTTTCTCAAATTTCTTCTCTTAAAATGTTCAGTATCTCAAGGTGCCATACCTTAGAGTAGTATGGTTGGGTCCCGTTAGTCCACATTTCAAATAAAGTGAAATTAAGACAATAAGAAAGGCACAACTAATCCATTTGTCTGGAGATCAAGCATCTTAGCCTCAAAACTCTGTAAGGCACAGAGGCCCCAGGCTAGCCCTGTGCCTCAAGGTCTCAGCGTCTTGTTTTTGGCTTTGGAAAGAGTTGTTGTTATACAGTCACTAACAGCAGACTCTTTGCGACCCCACGAACTGCAGGATGCCAGGCTTCCCTGTCTTTCACTATCTCCCAGAGTTTGCTCAAATTTGTATGCATTGAGTTGGTGATGCTATCTAACTGTCTCATCCTCAGTCGCCCCCTTCCCCTCCTGCCATCAATCTTTCCCAGCATCAAGGTCTTTTCCAGTGAGTTGGCTCTTCCCATCAGGTGGCCAAAGAATCAGAGCATCAGCTTCAGCATCAGTCCTTCCAATAAATATTCAGAGCTGGTTTCCTTTAAGATTGACTGGTTTAATCTCATTGCAGTCCACAGGACTCTCAAGAGTCCTTGAGCTCAACAATTCGAAAGCATGTTTTTTGGTGCTCAGCCTTCTTTATGGTCCAACTCTCATATCCATACATGACTACTGGAAAAACCACAGCTTTGGAAGAGGGGCGCTTTCTAACCTGCTTTCCTGCCAGATGTCTAGAAATAGCCAGGATGAGGGTGTCTGTGTGGAGGATGCGCTGGCTTTTCTACATCTCTACCCAGGCCTTTGAGTCAAATTAAGGTCTCACTGCCCCACCCCACCTCCATGCTGCCTCCTTGATGCTTTCATGCTGACTCTGAGGAAGAGCCTCCATTGACCCTCCCTATAGTCACTTATCTTGCAAACAGTCATGAAGAGAAAGTGCTGACCACATGCTCTTCAGATTGCCCAGGCTCAACACAAAGAAACACATTACCTGGGGAGAAGGTTAACCAATAGCCCCACATCTCCACATCAAGAAGCCAGTCTTCAGAGCATCTCTGAACCCCCAGGAGGGACGTGGAAGCAAGAGATGGGGTTCAAATGATCCTGATCCTGATCCTGAAGGAGAGAATGAAATGCCTTCTGTTCCTGGTGAATAAGACACAACAGCACAAGCTCATTAGAGTTTCTTGTCCTGCTGGGCATGTCTTGGGAAGTTCTTA
>NW_011494861.1:8580472-8596896 GCF_000754665.1 Bison bison bison
GACTGAAGGTTCTGACCTTCGCTTAAAGTCAGGGTCCCAGCACCAGCTTAAAAGGAACAAATGCAGTAATTGGGAGCAATGATGCCCTGCCTGCCTGCCTCCAGGCCCTCCTTGGCCTGATCAGACGAATTGCACTTCTAAATAAAAACAGCTCCTGAAGTCTTCATTAGGGAGCCCTTCAAAGGCATCTCCCCTACTCACCTGTTAGCATATGGCTTCTGGAACTGTCTCTAGATGAAAATGGGTGGATGTAACCTCTGTGACCTTGGGGACTGGGGGATGATAATTAAGGTAGAGACACCCTGGTCTCTGCCTTACCTGAACCTCTACCCTTAATCCTGAGGCAATGAAACCACCACTGGGTCTCCATGCAGAATTTCTGCATCCCTGGGCTATTTATTCATCCTCTACTGGCTGATGTGAGAGCTGCCATTGCAACTACAAGTGATGAATCTGGTTTGAACCTGGCTCCCTTATCCTTCTGACCACAGCTTCTGGGCCACGTGTGGGTCCCTTCCCAGGTGTGGTGTGTTCCATGGCCCTCTTCCTTGCCTTGAGGGTCTGTGTCCATTTAGGCCCCTCCCCCAACTCACTGTGCCCAGAAGTCCCCCAGGTCCCCTGTGATACCTGAAAGCCATGAGCTTGCAATTTCAGACTCTTTTTCCTTCTTTTCAATTTGGGTTTTGTTTTTAATTTTATTAGACCATACCCTTGACTAGATGAACCTTTGTTGGCAAAGTAATGTCTCTGCTTTTCAATATGCTATCTAGGTTGGTCATAACTTTACTTCACTTAGTGTGATCATCTCTAGGTCCATCCATATTGCTGCAATATTTTGTTCCTTTTCTGGCTGAATAATATTCCATTTAACTCAACATTAAAAATATTAAGATGATGGCATCCAGTTCCATCATTTCATGGCAAACAGAAGGGGGAAAAGTGAAAACAGTGACAGATTTTATCTTCTTGGGCTCCAAAATCACTGCAGATGGGGACTTCAGTCATGAAATTAAAAGACACTTGCTCATTGGAAGGAGAACTATGACAAACATAGACAGTGTATTAAAGAGCAGTGTATTAACACTTTGCTGACAAAGGTCTGTCTAGTCAAAGCTATGGTTTTTCCAGTAGTCATGTATGGATGTGAGAGTTGGATCATGAAGAAGGCTGAGCACCAAAGAATTGATGCTTTTGAACTGTGGTGTTGGAGAAGACTCTTGAGAGTCCCTTGGACTGCAAGGAGATCAAACCAGTCAATCTTAAAGGAAATCAACCCTGAATATTCATTGGAAGGGCTGATACTGAAGCTGAGCCCCAATACTTTGGCCACCTGATGTGAAGAGCCAGCTCTTTGGAAAAGACCCTGATGCTGGGAAAGATTGAAGGCAGAAAGAGAAGGGGATGACAGAGGACGAGATTTTGGATGGCATCACCAATTCAATGAATATGAATTTGAGCAAACTCTGGGAGATAATAGAGGACAGAGAAGCCTGGTAGGCTGCAGTTCATGGGGTCACAAACAGTCAGACACGACAATATTCAGCAACAACTTTCCATTGTGTATATGTACCACATTTTCTTTATTAAGTGGTGTGTGTTTACTCAGAGGAGAAGCTTTGACGGGCATGTTACCCCTGTAGCAGGACAGACCCCTGGGCTAAAGAGAGAGAAAGCCCATCTTCTCACAGACTAGGGCTTCCTTCGCTGGTCCTGCCATGACCTGCCATCTTATAGAAGCCCCCAGGGTCCTCTCAGCTCAGAGAACTTGGGCAGTTGAAGATCTACCTAAAATCCATTGGGATAGAGCCGGATCAGCTTGGGGGGTTTGTGGGAAATTCACAAAGAAAATTTATATGAAAGGGCTTCACCTCTGGAGTTTTCAGAACATGCATGAAGCTCTCCATCAACTGAAGGCAAGTTCTCAGGCGCCAACTTCCTTCCTGACCACTAACTTTTTCACTAAGAGGCAAAAGTGCCTTTTTGGTTGCCTTGAGCAGAAACACAGCAGGATTTGCATAGAGCATCCTTCTGCTCTCCACTTTCCAAGGAAAGTTCCAAAGGCTGGAGGAACGACCCTGGCTGGTCCTCTAGAACAAATGCCCTTAGGACTTGAGCCTCCATTCCACATGCAGAAGCTTTCTCCATCTGCTCTATGTGAGGCCAGGTGTGTGACTGGTGTGTGATCAAGAGGTATGTGTCCTCTCGCTACACTTCCCAAGGCCTAAGTCTATTTTCCCCCTTGGTCTTGGTGAGTGAGCTGACCCTGATCACAGGGACAGCAGCCCCACCAGCACTGAGGACAAGGTGGGGAGGGGGCGCTCACATCTGTGGCAGCAGAGGACTGCCACCTCCTGGTCGACCCCTCCTGTTCTGCAGTTTGTCACCCAGACTCCCTATGCCCACCCCCTTTCTCGCTCAGATTCCTTGGGACTTGCCTAAGATTGAAGCTTTATTTAATAACAAACTCATTCTCATTCCTGCCCTCTAAGACTGCCAATAGCCAAAGTCTGAGTGTCTTCCCTGGGCCCCCCAGCAAGGAGAGAACCACACCACAGACTACCCAGGAAGAGGGGCATGGTCTTTAGACCTCCCCTTGGTGGAGATCCCACTGCAGGGCTGCACAGGAAACAACCCTGGACTTGGGCAACCATGGAATTTGCTGGGTAACAGTCTTCAAGTGTCCCCTCCTCAGCCTATCACTTTGGGAGGTGGGGTTGGTCTTGATCTTGGCTTTGCCACACCCAGCACACCATGCCAATGTTGGCTGGATTTAACAACTTCCCCTTTCCGCTGAAGTAGATCAGGCTTTCTACCATCCTCACAGCCACCACCATTGAGTGTCCTGCGTGGGGGTTGGTGGGGGACCTGGGGAGGTGGGGAACCCCAGATCAAGATTCAGCCCCTCTTATACCTCATGGGCAGGATGACACTTCATACCTTCTAAGGGTCCTAACGACAGAGGTTATATCGACCTAGAACACAGTGACAGTGTGTTGAATGAATGAGTGAGTGAATGAACTAAGTTTTGTCTCCCCTCGGAAGCTGACTCACCCACCACCCACCAGCCAATGAGCCCAGGCTGGCTGGGCGGGGGAGAGGGGTGGCTGTGCGGGGCTTTGAGGACAGTGAGTTAATTTAAGCTCAGTCCTAATTACCAATCAGTCATGTAACGACAGTGGAGACAAAGCCATCAGCGCCGATGATTATAGACATGTGGACGTGGCTCTGGGTCACCCAAGAGCTCAGCCGAGACCTTGGGGCTGGTACGGAGGTGCCATGAGCAGAACACTCCGCTCAGAAAGGGAATCATCTCTGCCAGCATCTGGGCCTCCTGGGAGAGTCCAGACTCCGCGAAGAGAAAATGTGAGTCTGAGTCCTGCTTGACATCCGAAGCAAGCTCTGAGCCTTCCTAAGGGTTCTTCCACCAGAAACCAGGAATGACGTACCCTTGGGTGTTGCCAGGGATGTGTCAGATACCAACATGGAAGGAGGCAGGGGGAAGGTCTTCCCAAAAGGCATGGCTCCCAGACAAGTTCCTTTCTTATTGCTTCTGTCCACTGGTCCAGCAGGGTTTGCGTTTGGGGTGTAAACCGGCCATTCTCCCCGATGGCTTCATCCTAGAAGGATGACCCTGTGCAGAGCAGATGCTGCTGGCCCTGGTGCTGAGTTAGGTTTGCCCACAGGAAGACAAGCATAGCTGGGAGAAGTTCAGAGGCAGCGCCACATGCTGTGAGACTGATTCTTGTGGGCCTAGCAGAGGGGCTGGGAATGGTGGGTTTGCTGATGTGTCCCACCGAGAGCTTGGGTGTAGTTGTCTGGTGTCCTAGATGCTGGTGGGAAAGCCAGGAAGGATGCGGCTTCCTCCTGTTTTTGTAGACTCTTGGCAGATACTTAGGGGTGCACCTTTCAGTGATGGAAGACCTAAACCAAACACATACAGGGGCTGCTGAACCGCCTAACTGGGGCCAGGCTCGTCCTCGGGGCCAGGCTCATCCTCAGGGCCCGTCTGCGGTCGCCTTTCCAGCCCCAGTCAGGAGCCATCCAGGCCACCCAAGGATGGTGGTGGAGGGCCCTGCTGCATGCTCAGGCTGGCTCTTGTCGAAATCTTAAATCTTCTGCAAAATGGAGTCAGCGAAACCATAACCCAGGGACATTTCCGAGAAATCGTTCTCTTGAATTAGCTGCAATATGGCTCTAATAAAGAGAACAGTCTATAAAGCATTATCAGTTCTAATTGATAATTGGATTTTTTTGTGTTGCCATAAGTAAGGCTAAAAGCTTCAGATATTGTATTTAAATTTCCACTTTAAAAATCCAGGCGAACCCAGCCAGACTCTTCCATTAGAGGGACAGAGAGAGGGAGAGATTTGCATAATATATACTGGAAACCAAACTGAAGACCAAGACTTCAGCAATGCAGAGCTCTTAAAAATCATTCTCACTTCGATTTCTCTTCTTAATCACTTCTGCGCCCTCGATTGGCACATGCTTAGTATACTGCTGTCCAAATGTGTGACAGGCAGGGTCTAATCTCCATGGGACTGGTTCCAGGTGGCATCCTGGGTTGAAAAAGGAGAAGGATGCAGGGTGTCATATTGGGGGAACGCTGGGGAGCCTGTAGGCAGGTGGGCACGTGGGGACAGCACTGACGCTCGAAGGCCTGGCACCTTTGCGGGCCCAGAAGGAGGACCATTTGGAGTGAGAGTATTCTAATACTGGGAGCTAGACAGGAAGGCCTACAGTCGTTATATCAACCATTGTCTTCCAGACTTTATGGCCAGGCCTCTAGGAACTTAGAATTCTCTGCTTACAGATTAATTTCTCGGTTTTAGACCATGGCCTTGTGACACACGTGTAAACACTGCGGAAGTAATGTCATTGCCCGAGTCCACTGGGGCTGACAAGGCAGGAACGTGAGACTTTAGTGACCCCTCCAGCCAAGAGTTGGGATGGGACCCAGTAGGGACCAAACACCCAAGCCCCAAGAGCAAATTGGCTTCCCCAGCAATGTTTCTTGGAAAACTGAAATAACAAGTGGAAGGATGGGCCTGGGGACTCAGCAAGCCTGGAGGGTAAGGGCACTCCAAGGTAGGCTGACGGGACGCAGATCCTGGCACTGGGCCAAGGAGGTGCGCAACCTTGCCTGACCTTGAACGACCCTGCAAGACCGTGGACAGGCCACTTTGCATCTCAAAAACACAGATTCCTCTGTCTTCCTGGAGAAGGGCTGAAGCAAGCTGATGTGACAAAGTCCTGGTCATGTGAGGAACACCCAGTAAATTGAGGCCATGCCACCAGCACCCTGCATCCCTGGGACCACATGGGGTCCTGATCCCACAGAGCTGAGTGAATATCGTGGGGGAACAACATGGAGTAAGAGCAGGGAGGCAGAAGAGGTGTGTGTGCATGAGTGTGTGTGTGATGGGGTTTGTGTGTGTGTGTGTGTGTGCATGTGTGTCTGTGTGCATGTATATGATGTGCGCAGTGGTATGTGTGTGTGTGTGTGGTTGGGGTGTGGTATGTGCATGTACATGATGTGGGCTTTCATATGTGTGTCATGTATGTGTGTGAGTGTGCACAGGTGAGTGTGTATGTGTTTGGGGGCAGAGAGAGGTATGAATAACAAACCCTGGGTGTTCAGTGTGGTTGAAGACAGCTCCTTTGTGTGTCCATGGTAGCCACAGTCTTGGCTCTGAGTTTTAAAGCACCTCCCTAACCATGGAATCCTGCAGCCAGGGGCCACACGGCGCCCTCCAGGAATCCACCTCTCTCATCCAGACTGGCCCTGGAGCAGCCCCTGAGTCCATCATGAGCAGGCAGAGCCCCCAGCGCCAGCCTCTGTTCCAGCAGAATGGTGCACTCCTTAAATTTGCCAAATTGCTACAAATCAGCCTATAATCACTTCTGTTTGGGTTTTCAATTATGGAGGAAGTGAATTTTACCTACCAAACAGTTCATCAGTTGAAATTCCCCTGGAGAACTGTCACTGAGTAAGGCTCTCGCCTTCCAGTAGAGACCTGGGGAGAGCAGAGTGGCAGGTGTGATGTGCCGGGGGTGGCTGTTGCACCCCTAGAAGGCAGGATCCCTTCTCTGCTCTGCGGCTGTGGGAGCAAGGCCCTCGGGTCTTCATGATATCACTTTTTTCTGTTTTCTTTGCCATATTGCTGTTATTCAGTCGCTAAGTCAACTCTTTGCGACTTCACAGACCACAGCCCACCAGGCTCCTGTTTTTCCTGGAGGTTGCTCAAATTCATGTCCACTGAATCGGTGATGCTATCCAACCATCTCATCCTCTGCCACCCCCTTCTCCTGCCCTCAATCTTTCCCAGCATTGGCACGCTGTGGTGAGAACCAAAGGAGAAATGCTGGGAGAGAGCCCACAGCCCCATTGAGCACCATGATCCATGGTCACCTGTGGAGTCCTGGGGGCCCAGAGAGCAATGTGCAGCCTGGCTGCCCACTTCCTCCCCAGGCCCAGCCTGTGACCTTACTGCCACTCCTAACCCCATGGAAACTGGGGGGCAGGGATGGCTAGTGATGCCAGCGTGTCCTTCCGCAACTGTGGTCCAACCACCAACCTTGAAAGGTTGGGTTCATTCCAGGTCTCATGTCATCTCTCTTCAGCAGAGTCCCCTAGATGGGTGGCTCAAACCTGAGAAAACTCACCTCCCAGCTCTGGGAGCTGGAAGCCCAAGATACAGGGCGGCTCCCCTGAGCCTGTGAGGAAGGATTTGGGCCCACCTTACCCCCTGCCCAGTTCCCAGGGCTCTGCCAGCATCCTCGGTGCTTCTTGGCGTGTGGATACAACACCCCGTGTCTGCCGTCACATTCCCGCGGCATCTCCCTGTGTGAGCATCTGTGTCCCAGCCCTGCTTTCACACGGACCCCAGTTCCACTGGATTAGAGCCTCTGACTCCAGTACAACCTCATCTTAACTCAACCAATTACATCTGCAAGGACCTTTTCTCCAAGTCAGGTCACATTCTGAGGTCCTTGGAGTCAGAACTCCAATATGTGAGTTTTCAGCGGGGGACACAATTCCACCCACAAGGTAACCCACCCCTGCCACTTCATTCACCACAGAGGAGCCTGGGCAGGCTTAGGGCCTGTGTGGGAGGGGGACATATTTGACAGAGAGCTGATTCACTGTGAAAGACTCTGACTCTGGGGAAGACTGTGGGCAGGAGAAGGGGCTCACAGAGGATGAGATGGTTGGATGGCATCACTGACTCAGTGGACATGAGTTTGAGCAAACTCCTGGAGATGGTGAAGGACAGGGAAGCCTGGTGTGCTGCAGTCCATGGAGTCGAAAAGAGTTGGACACGACTTGGTGACTGAGCAACAGCAATGGCTCCGATCTTGCTAACTGGTTCCCAAAGGGCCGGCCCCTCCCTTACCAGGCATTAGCACCCCCTTGCTTTGTCCCAGGGGATTTCAGGGAAGGACTAGGGAGGTTCCCAGGGCTGCTGCTGTTTGCTCTCTTCCATCCAGGGCATGCCCCCCACCTCCTCCAGCCTGAGTCTGTTCATCCGTAAACGGATCTGGGACCACACTACAGAGTCAGTGCAAGAATGACACAGACTCGCAGAACTGCCGGGACCTGCCTCCTGGTCTCCAGGCAGACTCCCTCCCTGGCCCCCACACCCAGGTCCCTGTGCCATCCACCCCACAGCCCCCTCCACATTTCCTGTCTGTCTGACTTTTGAACTGCCTCAGACTCTGGGACCCCGCAGGCTATGCCTTCACATTCTATTCACCCAATGGGAAGGACCCAGACCCTAAAGGGTGGGCCTAAAGGCCCCAGTGCGTCCCAGCCTACTTCTGGAAGCTTCCTCACCAGGGCGTGCCCAGGGTCCTGATGAAAGAGCCACCTCCGTCTGGACAGGCCCTCGGAGCTCCCCTGTTTATGTCACTCCCTTTGGCTGATTTCCACTCTGTTCCCTAAAGTTTCACGCCCCTCCCCCCTTCACTGGTCTCCTCCTCTAGCGCAGTGACAAACTTCAGTGACCTTGCACAGAGAGGTCATCTGGCCCCAGGTGCTTCTTCTCTGTCTCCTTGGAAGCCTTGGGGGGCTCAGGACCTAAACTCCACGTCCCATGTCTCTGAGCTTTGCAGAGATTCCCTTCCAGAGACTGAACGCGGATCTGGTCCCTCCCTCCTGGCGAGCCCCCAGGGGGTCTCAGATGGCAGCCCCCGGGGAGAGTGGCTCGTGCTAACACGGGGCTCCTGACATGCCTTTCACTGATTAGAGACGGCCCCAAGGGATTTACCCGAGCCCAGGAGGCAGGCCAGGTGGCACCCGAGGTCTTGTTCCCGTCACACTAATGAGGAGGAGAAAGAAGTTTTGCAGTGAGGGCTCCACTAATGGGTGCCCAGAGCAGCCAGCTCTAAATAAACTGCCTCTCCTCCTCTTATTCTATTTATTGAAAAAAAAAGCTTCCCTTGGAAAAAAATAAGAGTCGAAGGGGATTTGTCGAAAAGCCATTACCTGCAGACGCGTCCACCAGGCGCACCTGTGAGTGTGCGTGCATGATTAACAGGCACGGCTCGCACGGTCCCTCCATGAAAGTTACAAAGCCGTTTCACCGTGTTTCACATTTTCTGCTGAGCATCACTGTCAGGCAGATTTCAAGGGAGACAGGTATTTGCATAGGAAGCCAAGCTGGAGTTTCCATAGTAACAGGCTTCCTCAGAGAACTCCTCAGTTGGGCTTCATCCTCACTTTCAGGTTCCACCCCAAACGTCGTGGGTGAGAGATGGTGCGTGTGAGCAGACCTTGCCTCCTCTGCAGCTCTCTACGCCTGTGTGTCTACGCCAAGAGATGTGACAGGGTGGGCTGCCCACTGAAGAAAAGAAGAGGTGTTTTGGACTAAGCAAGAAAAGAGAGAAAGGAGAAAAGGAAACAGGAGGAGAAAGCATCCCTTTCTTTTCTAAGGATGCCAGCTCCTCTCCTGAGGAGCAGTCCTGTGAAGGAGGGCAATGGGGGATGCTAGCATGAGCAGGCTTGAAGGTGGAAGCCCAGCGGGGCTGTGTTCTCCTGGAAGGAAGGGGAGATGTTGCAGACTATGACTAGAGAGAAGAGGGAATGTCCCAAACCTTGGACATGGGATGCTCCAAGCCCAGGAGAGGGAAACCCAAGGGTGGCAAGCTCCCTGAGGCATGGTGGAGACAAGATCCCCACAAGTCCTGTTGATGGTGAGATTCTAAACAGGGGTCTCTGCAAGATGCTGGTGGTTGAGCTCAGGCAGGGAACATTCCTAGGAATGGGGCTCTGAGCCAGGACAAGAAGTAATAAAGGCCACCAGGCTCTGCTCAGGATTCTCCCTGAGCCCCTTGTTCTAGGACACGTGGGAGAGAGGGAAAGAGCCCAAAAGTGCATGGCGGAGGTTTTCTCTCCAACCTTAGCTGAAAATAAAGGCATTTTAGAGATGGCATTTTTTTTTTAATTGTGCGCATGTGCCGTGGAACTCTTGCTGCCTGTTAACACAGGGCAATTCATCAAGCCAAGCTGAACACAAATGTAGTGGTTAGTAAAATTATTCAGATGAGAAATAAGGAAAATGAATCCCTCCCATTTTGTACAGTTTACAGAAATATATCTGCGTATGAGATGCCTTCTAGACTTTCAAGCTCTCTAGCAAGTAGGCACTGGCTAAAATGGAGTGTGTGCCCCCATTTTCCACATGATGCAATAGGCCTGGGGAGGCAAACCGACGTGTCCAGACTTCACAGGTGGATGTTGGCAACATCGGCGCTGACTCTTACCACCTCTCAAGAATAATTCAGGATTGACTCAAAATACAGAGATCACTGGGAAGTCTCTAGAAAGGGAGATTAAACACTGGACTCAAGTCCTGTCTCTGTCACGAGTTAAACGCAAGACCTCAGTAAGACCCCACTGTATTCCTGCCTTGAGAACCCCATGAACAGTATGAACGGTACCTGTGTTTTTTCATCAGGAAAATGGGGATGAAAGGGGGTCACCCTCCTAGAGTTGTGGGTTGTTCAGCAAGACAGGCAGCACAGGGGAGGATGGGGCCAGTGGTGCACAGGACAGTGTGTGTTTCGTGGGCTAGCACACAGGTGCGTGGACCAGTGTGTGACATGTAAGTTCATGCATTAGTGCATAATGCGTGGGTGAGTGTACGGTGAACACGCTAGAGTGTGGGTGCATAGGCTAGTGCATATTGCATGGGTACGTGGATGTGTGTGGTTCACTTGTGAGTGTGTGGTTCATGGGCTGGTTTGTGGGTGTATGAACTAGTGCCTGATGCGTGGGTAGTCATGACACATGGACTAATGCACGGGTCTGTGCTCCTGGGTAGCTGGTGTTGATTTAGTGAGATATCCGTAACACACCCAATATTCTGCAAAGTTAATAGAAATTCTTCCCCAAATTATCTTCTCATAATTAACTTTCCAACACACCTACCACTCTCTCTAGTCTAATGAGAGAGCTATTCATTCCTGTGATGGGTAGTCTGATGGTCAGTTTCCAGTGGAAGTTCCCAGTGATTCAACCCAACACTAATTAGAGTGCTGCTGAGAAGGCGTCTTGTAGGTGTGGTTGACCTCTCAGTGAGGTGACTCTCCATCAGAGAGACTGAACTTTGCTCTGGGTGGAACTGTTCCCATCAGCTGAAAGCCCTCACGACCAGAACCAGACTTTCCCTGACCCCCTCAGTGAGGTGACTCTCCATCAGGGAGATGGCCCTTGTGCTCTGGGTGGGCCTGGTCCCTTCAGCTGAAAGCCTTCACGACTAGAACTGGACTCACCCTGAGCAAGAGGCAGCTCTGCCTGTGGGCTGGAGCTCCCATGTGAGACCCCCACCTGCCCTTCCTGTTGCCAATTTATATAAATAGGTATTATATATATATATGTGTGTGCGTGTGTGTGTGTATATATATATATATATATCCAAGGTGGTGGCTCAAACAGTAAAGAATGTGCCTGCTATGTGGGAGACCTGGGTTCAATCCCTGGGTTGGGAAGATTCCACTGGAGGAAGAAATGGCAACCCACTCCAGTAGTCTTGCCTGGAGAGTTAATGGACAGAGGAGCCTGACGGGTTACAGTCCATGGGGTCACAAAGACTTGGACATGACTGAGAGACTAATCATAGCACAATATACATATATAGAGATAGAGATAGATGTATATAGAGATATACATATATGATATATGTATCTGATAATTTAAAAATCATATATAGATGAAGATACATAGAGTCGAGACATATATATTGGTCAGTTCAGTCGCTCAGTCATGTCTGACTCTTTGCGACCCCATGAATAGCAGCACACCAGGCCTCCCTGTCCATCACCAACACCCGGAGTTTACACAAACTCATGTCCATCGAGTCAGTGATGCCATCCAACCATCTCATCCTCTGTCGTCCCCTTCTCCTCCTGTCCCCAATCCCTCCCGGCATCAGGGTCTTTTCCAATGAGTCAACTCTTCGCATGAGGTGGCCAAAGCATTGGAGTTTCAGCTTCAACATCATTCCTTCCAATAAACACCCAGGACTGATCTCCTTTAGAATGGACTGGTTAGATCTCCTTGCAGTCCAAGGACTCTCAAGAGTCTTCTCCAACACCACAGTGCAAAAGCATCAATTCTTCGGCACTCAGCCTTCTTCACAGTCCAACTCTCACATCCATATATGACCACTGGAAAAACTATAGCCTTGACTAGACGGGCCTTTGTTGGCAAAGTAATGTCTCTGCTTTTGAATATGCTATCTAGGTTGGTCACAACTTTCCTTCCAAGGAGTAAGCATCTTTTAATTTCATTGCTGCAATCACCATCTGCAGTGATTTTGGAGCCCAAAAAATAAAGTCTGACACTGTTTCTCCACTGTTTCCCCAACTATTTCCCATGAAGTGATGGGACCAGATGCCATGATCTTCGTTTTCTGAATGTTGAGCTTTAAGCCAACTTTTTCGCTCTCCTCTTTCACTTTCATCAAGAGGCTTTGTAGTTCCTCTTCACTTTCTGCCATATGGGTGGTGTCATCTGCATATCTGAGGTTATTGATATTTCTCCCAACAATCTTGATCCAAACTTGTACTTCTTCCAGCCCAGAGTTTCTCATGATATACTCTGCATATAAGTTAAATAAGCAGGGTGACAATATACAGCCTTGACGTACTCCTTTTCCTATTTGGAACCAGTCTGTTGTTCCATGTCCAGTTCTAACTGTTGCTTCCTGACCTGCATACAGGTTTCTCAAGAGGCAGGTCAGGTGGTCTGGTATTCCCATCTCTTTTAGAATTTTCCACAGTTTATTGTGATCCACACAGTCAAAGGCTTTGGCATAGTCAATAAAGCAGAAATAGATGTTTTTCTGGAACTCTCTTGCTTTTTCAATGATCCAGCGGATGTTGGCAATTTGATCTCTGGTTCCTCTGCCTCATCTGTATAAATATGGACATAGGTCTAAAGATATGATATACTGATATTGACATGGATATATGTATAGAAATATGATATATAGATGTGGACATAGAGATGTAATATGTCTGTATCTATCTAGATCTCTATATCTATATCTTATAGATACACAAGATATATCTTATAGATATATAGATAGATGGTATGATATAGCTGTAGAGATACAATACCTCTTTATCCTCCAGTGTGATTGTATGGATAGGAGTGGGGACTAGGGAGGTGATTAGATCATGAAGGTGCAGCCTTCATGAATGGTGTCGGTGCTATTATGAAAAGGACCCCAAAGAGCCTTCTCCCACCTTCCACCATGTGAGGATGCAGGAGAGGACAGCTGTCTGCAGCCTGGAAGAGGGCTTCACCAGAACCCAGCCACGCTGGGGCCCAATCCTGGTGGCCCAGTCTCCAGGGATGTGAGACATCAATTTCTGTTGCATATAGACCACCCAGTCTGTGGTATTTTGTTATAATTATCTAAACTAACACAAAAATATAAATATCTATCCATCTACTTACTTTCCTATGTATTTTTTAATGTGGACCTTTTTAAACTCTTTTTAAATTCCTTACAATATTGCTTCTTTCTGTTGTTTATGTTCTGGCTTTTTGTCCATGAGATATGTGAGATCTTCACTCCTTGACCAGGGATCCAACCTGTACCCCCTGCAATGCAAGGTGAAGTCTTAACCACTGGACTTCCAGGAAAGTCCCTTATCTATCATTTCTAGAGCTATAAAATACATCTTCATGCCCATATCCGTACCTGTATATACTTCTATTATCTGTGTATAGATAAGGATGCGCACACTGACATCTGCACAGATACGGATGCAGGGCTGCATAGAGTGACAGATGCAGGTACAGGTGTGGATGGAGATGAAGCTCTACCTCCTACGGGTTCCATTTCTCTGGTCAAACCCTGACTGATGCCTTTCCTAAATGACCAAATGGGTGTCAGTGAGCTGCTCCAAGTGCAGAATTGAGGAGAACCATCCTTCAGATCCTCGTCAATCTTCAGTATCGGGCCCTCCAGATATCCTTTTTTCCTCACCGAGGGTGAAATTTTACCTTGGATGAAATGCTTAATGTCTCTGAGTCACCAGTGACCACTGCACACCCTCACAGCCCTGAGAGTGTAGGTCCGGGTTTGCTTCGATCTTCCCTCTCAGATCTGGCTGACCTACAACAGACCCTCCTGAGCCAGAGAGGAGAGGCCAGCCTTCCCCCATATGACTGGCTTTGGTTCCAAAGAGCGAGCCCCTGCGCCAAGGTAGTTTCATCAGGACTGAGTCCCTGTTTCCCACGGGCACCGCAGCAGGCAAGCACTTGTCATGTTTATAAACATGCATTCATCTGAGGGCAAAGGGCATCCTAATTACCATCGATCTGAAACCCCACAGTAAGCACAGTTTTCTTCTATGTTGTTTTACATCTGAAAAGGCTTGTGTGTTTCTCAGTGATGCATACAGGCAGAAGGAAATAAAAACGTAGGGTCATCACCATGAATTATAATCTCGCGATGTAATGACGAGAGTGCAGGTGAGCATCTCTGGATCCTTGGCAGTGAATGGGGTGTCATCAGGGGTGATAATGCCTGCCTGATTAACAATTACAGAATTTACTCCAACAGGGCAATGCATTGCAGCTCTCAATCAGCACCTCTGTGCAGTGTGCTCAAAGATGCCCAA
This sequence comes from Bison bison bison, assembly GCF_000754665.1. NCBI lineage: Eukaryota > Metazoa > Chordata > Mammalia > Artiodactyla > Bovidae > Bison > Bison bison. The sequence continues at coordinate 8,594,612 of NW_011494861.1, forward strand.
TTCTGTGTATGGCCGAATGCAACCGTGGCTTCCTTATTCCTTCCCACTGGACTTCTCAGGGAGGTGTTTGGTGCACACCGTGTTCTCTGTGGCTGGTTTAACGAGCTGCGAATTTGTGCCTCCATTGAATCACTCCACCAGTTGGTTCACAAAAGCCATTTCTCTGGGAAGCAAACACACTCAGGTCCTGCTGTGAAGGCATGGCCATGCTGAGTGTATTTTCAACGTGTCAGAGCGAGGCTCCGTGGTGGGACCATTTTTCTTTTGATGGAAAAATAAAGATTGGAAAATAGCTCAACTATCAAGGAAAGCTGACTGAGGGGGGCGGGACTGAGACCTCCCCAGTTTTCTCCATGCTGGATCGAAGCTGGGGAAAGGGTGTTTTTCATTGGCAGTCAAGCAGTTCTTAAATGTAATATGGATGCCAGAGGTGGAACACCGTGGATATCTTTTGTTGATAGATATCTTGTTATCCAATTTACCCTCAAATCTATCCCATAGGCTGAGGAGAGGACACAGAGGATGAGGAGGAAGCTGGTGTCACCGCTCGCTCTGCAGACAGGGCAGTCTGATGGGATGGGTTCTTTGCTGGCCTCAGTCACACTAACAGCCCTGAGAGGTGACCTTGGCTTCTTCCCTGGCCTGTAGTTGGAGAAACTGAGGCCCAGAAAGTTTAAGCAGCCTTCCCAAAGCTCTCCCCCAGACAAATAACACCAGCTTTATGAGCAGCCCAAGAGGGGACCCTCCAAGTTACTCAGAGAGTGGGTTTGTGAGGAGATTATCCTGCAGAGTGGAGATGGATTCACAGGACTGAGGACCACAGGGGAGCCTTTAGGAGCAAGTTTGTCCGGAGGCCCTGGTGTCCATGACCTGTTTGTGGAGCTGGGCTTCTGGGCACACTTGGGACCATGATGTCACAGCTGTATCAGGTGTACTGGGGGGAGGGCAGCATTATTTGTATGGCTTCTTCCACAATCTGGTCTAATTGAGAGGGCTTCCTTAACACTTCTATCCTCATACATAAAGTCCTCAGTGAGGATAGATTTTAGTTAACAAGAAAATAGAGTTCAGACCAGAGCCGGATTCCCTAGTTTACTATGGTTGGAAGGCTTGAATGGGGGAGGCATTCCCTGGAGGCCCCAGTCCCTGGAGACGCACATGTGATGCTGTTTTTCATAAATGAATGTATGTACAGATCAAGATTATTCCTACCACATAAAGAAGATGTGGTATATATACACAATGGAATATTATTCAGCCATTAAAAAGAATGAAATAATGCCATTTGCAGCAATATGGACGGACCTAGAGAGTGTCATACTGAGGGAAGTAGGTCAGAGAAGGAGAAATATCATATGACATCCCTTATGTGTGGAATCTAAAAAGAAATGATACAAATGAATTTATTTATAAAACAGAAACAGACTCACAGACTTCGGAACTGAAATTATGGTTGCCAGGGGGAAGGAATATTTAGGGAGTTTGGAATGGACATGTATACGCTGCTATATTTAAAATGGATAACCAACAAGAACCTACTATATAGCACAGGGAACTCTGCTCGATGTTACGGGCAGCCTGGATGGGAGGGGACTTTGGGGGAGTATGGATACACGTATTTGTATGGCTGAGTTCCTTCACTATTCACCTGAAACTATAACAACATTGTTAACTGGACATACCCCAATATAAAATAAAAAGTTTAAAAACTAAAAAGATTATTCCTAACGCAGGCTTCAGTCAGTTCAGTTCAGTTGCTCAGCCATGTCTGACTCTCTGCGACCTCAATGGACTGCAGCACACCAGGCAACACAGGCTTAGGATGTGCTGCAACCCTGCGCGTTTACACTGCCCCAGAAACTGCAGCTACCAAGCCCCAGTGACACGCCACCTTGTCAGGTTTACAACAACTCAGTGGGGTAAGGGTAATTGTCGCCTTTTCTTTTTCTGGGCTCCAAAATCACTGAAGATGGTGACTACAGCCATGAAATTAAAAGACGCTTACTCCTTGGAAGGAAAGTTATGACCAACCTAGATAGCATATTCAAAAGCATAGACATTACTTTGCCAACAAAGGTTCATCTAGTCAAGGCTATGGTTTTTCCAGTGGTCATGTATGGATGTGAGAGTTGGACTGTGAAGAAGGCTGAGCGCCGAAGAATTGATGCTTTTGAACTGTGGTGTTGGAGAAGACTCTTGAGAATCCCTTGGACTGCAAGGAGATCCAACCAGTCCATTCTGAAGGCGATCAGCCCTGGGATTTCTTTGGAAGGAATGATGCTAAA
>NW_011494861.1:8596996-8633840 GCF_000754665.1 Bison bison bison
AGACAGCTTTTGAACTGTGGTGTTGGAGAAGACTCTTGAGAATCCCTTGGACTGCAAGGAGATCCAACCAGTCCATTCTGAAGGCGATCAGCCCTGGGATTTCTTTGGAAGGAATGATGCTAAAGCTGAAACTCCAGTACTTTGGCCACCTCATGCGAAGAGTTGACTCATTGGAAAAGACTCTGATGCTGGGAGGGATTGGGGGCAGGAGGAGAAGGGGACGACAGAGGATGAGATGGCTGGATGGCACCACTGATTCGATGGACGTGAGTCTCAGTGAACTCCGGGAGTTGGTGATGGACAGGGAGGCCTGGCATGCTGCGATTCATGGGGTCACGAAGAGTCGGACACGACTGAGCGACTGATCTGATCTGATCTGATCTGATAGATAAGAAAACTGAGGCTCAGGATGTTATATAACTCTCCTCCAGGAGTTGCTAGCTACAAGGATAAAACCCACATCCCCACCCCAGCCTTACTTCCATCCCTCCATCCTTTGGTTGGAAACTGCTTCACATCCTTAGCTTCCCAATCAGAAGCCCTTATTCTGAATAGACTCTCCATGGGTAGAAGCGGTCTCCATGGAAGCCAAGCTCAGGTGATGCTCTTGAGATTGGAGAGCTTTGGGCATTATGCTGTGTTTGTCACTGGGTAACAGGGCAGGGAGTTGGACCTCCCAGCATCCTCTGGACAGTTCTTACACAAGATGAATGCTTCTTACTCTGCTGCTTCCTCCAGGACCAGAGGGAAAGGAAGTGACACGCAGTCAGTAGAATTTACTGAGTTGAGCTGGTACCAACCTAGATCCCATCACCCCTGTCACAACATTATAACATGGGTATGTGTGTGTGCTAAGTCACTTCAGTTGTGTCCGATTCTTTGAGACCCATGGACTGTACCCCACCAGGCTCCTCTGTCTATGGGGCTCTCCAGGCAAGGATACTGGAATGGGTTTCCATTTCCTCCTCCAGGGGATCTTCCCAACTTAGGGATCGAACCTGCATCCCCAGTGTCTCCTGCATTGGTAGGCGGGTTCTTTACCACTAGCTCCACCTGGGAAACCCCCAAAGGAGTAGCATGAAGTCAGTGAAAATAACTGAGTCAAGCTGGCACCAGCCCAGATCTTCCCAGCCCCCACGTAGCAATGTTATAACATGGTTATGTCTCCCCCAAGGATAACATATATACAGTGTGGGGGGTCTGCCTTTTCTCCTCTTTCTGTCTAGGTGGTCTGCAGGTGCACAGAACTCCAGCCCAAGCAATCAGTCCAGTTCATTCCTCTCCTTGCCCTCTGACAGATTCAGGGTGAGAATATGACAACAGTAGCTAATGTTCAGGGCTTCCCTAGTGGCTCAGTGGTAAAGAATCCACCTGCCAAGGCAGGAGAGGCAGGAGATGCAGATTCGGTCCCTGGGTTGGGAAAATCCCCTGGAGGAGGCATGGCAACCCACTCTGGTATTCTTGCCTGGAGAATCCCATGGACAGAGGAGCCTGGTGGGCTACAGTCCATAGGGTCACAAAGAATCAGATATGACTGAAGTGACTGAGTGCACACACACACACACACACACACAGTTAACGATCACTGGGCTCTTACTATGTGCATATACTGCCCTGAGCACCCAGTCTTCACAAAGCTTTCTAAGCCTCATATCTACCCTATGCAGTAAGTACCATCCCTTTTTATAGATGAAGCCCAGAGAGGTTTAATAATTTGCCCGAAGATACAGAGCAGAGATGTGACTCCTAGAAGTTACTCATAGCTTGAGTTCTTAACCACTACCATTGAATTAGTGAATGGCCAACTCCAGGGTCTACCTACAGAAAAGACTCTCATTCTTCTTGTTCATCTCAACGTGAGAGGCTGTGAGGCTGGAGCCGGCTCCTTCACCCTACCACTACGACGGGAGAGCTACAACTCCCTTAGCTGAAGCCACAGAGGGAAAGCAGGGCAAAGAGATGAATGCTCCAAGCGTTTTGTTTGTGTCTTGGTTATAATTCTGCTTTAAGCTGAATACCTGCCAAGATTTTCAGTTGCATGAGCCAATAAATTCCCATTTTGCTTAAGACAGTTTCTATCAAGTTTTGTCACTTTCAATAGAAAGAATCTTAACTGATTCAATATTTTCTCATTTTTTACAACTTAAATAGACTGTGAAATCTAAAGTTGGCTTTTTTTATCAAAATGAAAGCTGAAAACAAAAACTGAACAAGATGTTCAGCATTTTGGAGCTGCCTCTCTGACTGCAGATGACGCTGCTCTGCCTGCAGCCCTGGACTCGTGCTATGCCTTTGCCTCTGGTTTCAGCTTTGGGCAGCCACCACCATCACATACTCAGGAAGCGGGCTGCCCCTGTACATGCTCTCTGCCCTCATTGCAATAAACTCTTCCCTTTATCATCACATGATCAGATTTCAGAGAAAGTTTTGGCACATTTTAGAACTTTAGATTCGTATGCTAGCAGAAGTCTGGAACAAGAAAGGAGGTGAAAAAAAAATAAAGAAACAAGAGGCAGGACGAGGGACATAAGTAGCAAAAAAAAAATGTAAAAGTTATATTCTTTATGGACTACAGTGCTTGAAGATTGGCCTTTTCATCTATGAGAGAAAATGAGATACTGGGCAGTGAGCAAACCCTACCTACAGGGTGTCGAAAGTTCAGTGCTGCTTGTTATTAAGCATATTAGGCATCACTGCATACTTATGCTCCTGACAACACATGACTGTCTCCAAACCATTTCATCCACAGCTGATTAATGTGTTTTAGAATTCCGCCCCCTACTATCAACACGGATGAGTTGATTAGCACATTAAAGTTTTTCCTCTCCTTTCAGCATCCACTAAATCACATTTGTTTTAACTCATTGATTTAAATTAGAGATGGTTGCCCTCCAACACGTCTCAATTTCACAGGGAAAAATAATTTGCAAAGTTATTTATCTTAATGTCAATTAAGACTGGCTAATTAGACATAACTTTAGTGGTTTGGACTTTCAGAACTCAAATCACTTGAGTCCCATGGTGATCTTTGTAATTTTGGAATAGTTTAGAGAAACAAGAAGGAGCAAAGGGTAAGGGATCTGGGACTTAACAGAACCTCCTTCTCTTCTAGTTTCATCATTTCATGATGTGTCTTATTCCTTCTCTGTTTCCACCAATGAAGTCCTTACATCCTAACTAGGAGGTGGTATTAGCAGTGGTAACAGTACAAGTAATGCTTACTCTGTAAGTCAGGCAGTATTTTGGGCTCTTTAACCACAACATCACATGTAACCCTTGCAGCAAATCTTTGCTTCTTGATATGGAGGAGACAGAAGTACAGGGAGATGCTGTCACTCGGTCCAAATCTCACAGCTAGTAAGAAACAAAGCCAGGATTCAAACCTGCACGTGCGTGTTCACACTGTGCTGTTGGCTTCTCTGCTACTGGAATAAGGGGTGACATCAAAAGTCAGCCACAGGTGCAGAATCTGGTGCTGACACACCTGGGAAGGTCATTTGACACTGAATGTCCATCTAGTCTACAAGCAAGGACAACAGTGTCTAGTTCATGGGCTATTGTGAACACCAGGGAGCTCATGTATTTAGAAGGGTCTGACACGGGGAAAGCATCCAAGATTTGTGAATGTACATTTGAATGACATGGAAGATTGCTCCCAGGGTCATAAAGGTGAAGGTTCAATTAAGGTTTCTAATCAGTTGGTTTTGAGTTAACCAAAAGGAAATTATCCTGAGTGGACTTGAGTGAGTGATAGATAATGGATAAATAGATGGGTATATGATGAATAAATAGCTGTTTAGACGATGGATAGATGCTGCTGGTGATGATGATGATAGATAGATAGGGATTGATGATGTAGACACAGATACTTTAATATTTGCCTCTTAACTAGTTTGTTGAGTGGTGACTTACATTGTTTATTAGCTTTAGGCTGCTGTGCAACGATTTACTGAAACTATGTACAAGCCCCTGAGTCTTTGTCTTTTGAAGTAAAATGCTGACACAAGAGTTACTTATTTGGAAATGTGAAGATGTACAAAGAATAGCTGTTGGGCTAGGGAACTGGTAACAATTTAGACTATAATTCTGCCACATAATGGAACCACCAAAATCCCAACTCCCTGAAAGACACAAATAAAGACCTAACACACATTCCTAAATTATTTTTAGTTGATGTTGGATGGCATCACCCACTCAATGGACATGAGTTCGAGGAAACTCTGGGAGTTGGCGGTGGACAGGGAAGCCTGGTATTCTGCAGTCCATGATGTCGCAAAGAGTTAGACACAACTGAGTGACTAAACTGATTGAAGTTGTTTTTACAGGAAGCAGACCACCCCTCCAGATGAAAACTGCAGACCACAAGAACATAGACCCTAGGCTGGTTGAAGCCAAAAGATTGATGATGACTGAAACTTCTCTTTAATGCCAACCAATCTAAGAACTATCCACAAGCTGATCACATCCTGCTCCCTAAACTCTATAAATCTCACTACCCACTCCAGGGTGGGTTACACGGTCTTCAGGACATTAGTCCACTGTGCCCCTCTTTGCCTGGCAAAGCAATAAAAGCTACTCTTTTTTAAATTTATTTTTTTGTTGAAGGATAATTGCTTTATGTAATTTTATTGTTTTCTGTCAAACCTCAACATGAATCAGCCATAGGTATATATATATATCCCCTCCCCCTTGAACCTCCCTTCCATTTCACTCCCCATCCCACCCCATTAGGTTGTACAGAGCCCCTGTTTGAGTTTCCTGAGCCATACAGCAAATTCCCATTGGCTGTCTATTTTCCTTCACCCCAAACTCTGTCTCTGCATTTCTATTTGGCACCAGTGAACAGAGGCCAAGTTTTGGCAACACTACCACAAATTTAGCAATCTGAAACAGCACACATCTACTATCTTGCAGTTTCTGTAGGTTGGGAGTCTGTGTGTGAGTTTGCTGGACCCTCTGTTCAGGGTTTCACAGGCTGAAATCAAGCTGTTGATGGGACTGCAGCATTGCCTTGGGCTCATGGATCTCTTCCATGCTCAATGGCTGGTGGAATTCTGCTTCTTGCAATTCTAGGACTGAAGTCCTCAGTCCCTAGAGGCCACACAACATTCCCTGCCATGTGGTCCCCTCCACAGCATGGCAGCTTACTTTGCTCCAGGCCAGCCAGAGAGCATCTCCTGCCTCTCGTCAGTTTATGAGATCACCTGATTAGGCCAGGCTCATCAAGGACAACATCCTTTTGGATTAACTCAAAGCCTACTGGTTTGGACTTTAATTATATCTTCAAAATCTATTCAACTTTGTCATATAACCTGATCATCAATGGGAGAGTTGTCTCACCATATTAATAAACTTTGCCCACATGCAAGGGAAGGGGATATACAGATTGTGTACACCAGGATGTGGGAATTGTGGGGACCATACTAGAACTCTGCCTAACACCTACTAGAAAGATTTGAGTTCATCTTTTCTGCTTTGATAATTTCTAGTTCTAATGGTTTCCAAAATCAGCTGTTGAAACACACGAGGCCTCCACGGTTAACTGTGAAAAGAGAATAAATATCGATTCTTTCTATTTGACAGTGTGTTAGGTTATGAAGAACAACTAAAACCCAACTCAGGTTGTATAATAATAAAGAAAATCCAGAGCAGGATGGTTTTCAGGCATGCTTTGATCAAAGATGCAGTTCCACTTGTCTGTGATAATCTTGACTCTTCTCATCTCCATGTGAAGACTGACTTTCCTCATAGTGGGCAAATTATTGCAGGGACTCTGTGTGCATATCTGATTGTCCACAGTACAAACTGATACTTCTCTTCCTCCAACCAGCAAGCAATAAAATGCCTCATCACCCAGCTAACCAGTCCCTGGGGCCAGGAGAACTCCATGCACTGACTGACTGCAGCCTGGGCTTCTGCCCATTTCTGAGCTCATTTGTATGGGAAGGTGGGTAGGATCATCCAGCTTGACACAGACTAATTAGGGTCCACTCATGAGCCCTAAGCCAAGGATAAAATTAATCAGCCCCCCAAACCAACACTGCTACAAAATGGAGAGAGTGGTGGTCGCTTGCAAGGAAACCACCATAACCCCATATGCCATGAGGATGTTGCTGAGTTAAGAGACTCCTCAAGTCCCACAGCAGTTGTCAAGCTGCTCAGTGCTGGGCCAGATGCTAAGGTAGAAATGAGAGACACAGGCACCGCCCTCCAGGAGTTCTAGCTTCCTGGGGAGACAAGCCACAGATGGACAATTCTACTAGGAAAGTATGAGCTCCCTTGCAGACAAGTAAAATTGCCCCTCCCTACTGGGATACACTCAGTTACTGTGGGGAGTGGGTGTGTGGCACAACCGAGAAAATGAGGAGAGTGGTTCAGACCCTCCCCAGTCTACCACCCAGGCTTTCGGAGAAGGCAATGGCACCCCACTCCAGTACTCTTGCCTGGAAAATCCCATGGACGGAGGAGCCTCGTAGGCTACAGTCCATGGGGTCGCGAAGAGTCGGACATGACTGAACGACTTCACTTTTACTTTTCACTTTCATGCGTTGGAGAAGGCAGTGGCAACCCACTACAGTGTTCTTGCCTGGAGAATCCCAGGGACAGGGTAGCCGGTTGAGCTGCCATCTATGGGGTCCACAGAGTCAGACACGACTGAAGCGACTTAGCAGCAGTAGCAGTAGCAGCAGCACTTGGTCCCCACTTCCTATCAAAAGTCTGTATCAGCTATCTAAGCTGAACAACAACAACTCCACACTCGGTGGTTTAAATCACCACACATTGAGTACCTCACAGTTTTCAAAGGTCAAGAATCTGGGCCCTGGCTTAGCTGGGCTCTTGCCCCGGGGTTTCACAAGGCTGTCATCAAGGTGTCAGGGGGACTGTGTCCCTTTCTGGAACCCAGGATCCTCTTCTAAGCTCATGTCCTGCTGACATAATTCAGTTCCTTGTTGTTGCAGGGCTGAGGCTCATGGCCAGAGACAACTCTCAGCTCCTAAAAGCCATCTGTATACAGTTTCTTGCTATGTGACTCAGAACATGTCAGGGTCCTCTGTTAGAGGCCAGTAAGAGAGCATCTCTGTGGCTCTTGGTCTCTCTGGCTCCTTTTCTCTCTGATCCCTAGACCATCTTTTCAAAGGGCCCACCTGATTAGGTCAGGCCCACCCACCCTCAAGCAGAGGGAATTATAAGCAGTATACAAAGCAAGGGCCAAGGATCCTGAAAGCTGTCTTCAAATTCTGCCTGCCACAAAATCCATCCTATAAAGTCCCTCTGGCTCAGAAAAGTTTCCAGAGCAAATGAAGGCTGAAAATCAACTGAGAATTTCTTTAGAAAGGAGCAACCCTCTGGAAGCCACATTAGTGGGCAGCCACCTGCCCTTCAGTCTTGCTGCTGATTTAGAAAAGCAGAGCCTGGTGCTGGGCTGGTTCGCTGGAGCCTCAGCACCCTCGGAACCCTGCTGAGGTCAGGAGATGTCATTCTGTGGAATCAACATCCAGTTCCCCACCTGCCACAACAAGGCAGTTGGCTGCTGAGCTTGAAGCGACTTATAAGCCCCACTCGCACCAACATGGGCCGCTTCCCTGTTCCTTTCTCTGCAGCAGCATGCAAGGAGAGTGCTCCCAGTTTGTGGGAGTAGGAGGGGGAGTGGTAGGAGGATTAAAGGCTTCTTTCTTCTCCTTTCATTAAAGATGACATCTCTCGTTCATTTTGAAGAGAATGGGAGCTGTCTTGAGGTTCCTATCCTGACACCTTGTGATTTTTCTCTGTTAAGAACTTGAAAAATATGCAAATGCCCTGCAGAGAACTAGGCACACTGTTTTTTTCTTAATGGGTTGGTTCTGATGAAGACTGATTTTGCTCCAAAGTGGCTGGTTTTTCTTGAGCTCTGGGTCTGTTATCATTCTTCTGCCTTAAATGAGTTTCTGCCATATTTCAAACCTCTGCAGAGGGAGATTGCAGGTGGAAAGGCTTATTACGACAAATCACCTTGCCACTAGCTCTTCCATAACATTAGCTCCTTACTGGGAGCTCAGCTTAGCCCCAGAAGAGAAAGTGGGAGGAAGGTAACTGGTTTCGGATGCTCACAGAGTGTCTCCGATTCAGCGGTTTCAGAACTGGTTGGACTCTTAGGAATTCTGTCCCTTGAGCACAAGTGCATTGTCAGCCTTCAAAGCAGGGGCTGCAAAGGGAAACACATGACTAGTAATGTGCACGTGTGTGCACACACATAGCTATGCAAACATGCATGCAGTTGTGGCATGCATGCACACACTCTTCGTCTAAACCAATAGGATCGTGGCTGAAATTAATGGGTATGTCTGGTAGCCACATGGAAACCCCAGAGTTCAGCTTTTCTAGAAACAAAACACATCATTATCCAACAAAAGTTGTTCCTTTTTTATTCCATCCCTCCCTCCTTCCCTCACTCTTTCTTGCCATTCAATGTGTATCAGTCAGAATAGGCTAGATTATGCTGCCATAACAAGCATAACAGCGCAGCCACCCCCCCAAATTTCAGTGACTAAACATAACCAAAGTTCTTTCTCATTCACTAAACATCAGTTGCAGGATAAACATCTGTAGAGGGTCTGTGATAACTGTCACCCCTTGCTCCCAGGGAGGTAAATTGGAGTCTTCATCCCAGCATAGCTCCCAGGAATTCAGAAGCACACAGAGGGAATGGGGTGAATCATATATCATTTGGGGCATCTCCCCAGGGTTTATACACACTTCTCAGCCCACACGCATTGGCCAGGCAAGTCAAATTGTCACCCTGGTCTCGAAGGGATTAGCAAACAGTGGCCCTCCTGTGTGCCCAGGAGAAGAACCAGAAATATATGATAAATAATAGGCATAAGTGCCACCCCTCATGTGCTGGTCTGCTAGGACTGCTGCAACGAACCACCCCAAGGATGGAGGGCTTGAGCAACACAGTCCTTGCTTAGCTCTGGAGATGCAGAGGATCAGGATGCAGGACCTCCATCTTCTGCCTTCATTGTCACCTGACCTTTTCCCTCTACAAGTGTCTCTGTGCCCTTTTTATCAGGACATCAGTTTTATAGGATTGGGTTCCCTGGTGACTCAGGGGTAAAGAATCCACCTGCCAATGCAGGAGACACAGGTTCGATCCCTGGGTCAGGAAGAGTGCTGGGAGGAAGAAATGCAACCCATTCCAGTATTCTTGCCTGGAAATTTCCATGGACAGAGGAGTCTGGTGGGCTGCAGTTCATGGAGTCGTGAAGAGTAGGACACAACTGATTGACTGAGCATTTATGGGATTAAGCCTCACCCTAATGACCTCATCTTAACTTGGTCATCTGCAAAGATCCCATTTCTAGAAAAGGCCACATTCATGGACACAGTGTCAGGACCTCAGCATCTTTTGGGGAGGATACCATTCATTCCATAGCACCTCTCTGTGTGACCCTCATCTGTGTGACCATACCTGGAGCAGTATCATTCTAGACCTTGAGAATAGAGAGATACAAACACACAGTCAGTTTATCCCCATAAAGCAGAGTCTGGGCTTCCCTAGTAGCTCAGCTGGTAAAGAATCTACCTTCAATTCAGGAGACCTGGGTTCCATCCCTGGGTTGATCCCCTAGAGAAGGCAACAGCTACCCACTCCAGTATTCTGGCCTGGAGAATTCCATGGACTGTGTAGTCCATAGGGTTGCAAAGAGTTGGACACGATGGAGTGGCTTCCACTTATTTACCTTACTTAGAGCAGAGTCTATGAAAATACATGCATATAGTGATGCATGGTGAGAATGTAAATGAATGCTCATTTGTGGTCTGTGATCTAGTCTTGGATTTTAATCCCTGGTCCACAGGGCAGGGTGGCAGATTTTGAGCTAAAGATGCATCCCTCAGGTCAGAGACGCTGCCCATGTCTTAGGTGTGTGTGAACCAGAGACCTGGGCCTTCATAACCTTGGTACTAGAGATGGATCATAGGAGTTCCCCTTGTTCTTTAAGATTCCAGGGAAGAAACACACCCAGAAGGCACACAGTATGTGTGTTTGGCAAGATGGAGCAGTGGTGGGGGGGAGGGTGGAGGCCTGTCTCATAGGATATAAGCTTGGTCCCTTTAGATACAGGGTCATCCTGGGGCCGTGTTCTTCAGGCTAGATATGAAGCAGGTCTGCTGAAGAGCTAAAAACCCCCTTATCCAGACCCCAGGCATCATGCAGGGTGGTCTCCTGTCTCTGAGACCTATTCACCTACTCATCCCATAAAGGTTTCCTGACAGCCCACCAGGCACTGTTCTCTGTGCTGGGAAATAACAGCAAACACAGCAGACACAGTTTCTTTTCCCCAGTGCTGAACAAGGAAATAGGTACTCAGATTGGTCAAAGTTCTCCAGAGAAAACCAATAGGAGATATATCATCTACATGTGAACATATACATTATATATGTTATAGATATATGCATATAATATATAATAAATATTATAATAAATTTAATAAATATAATAAATTTCCTTTTATATAAAAGGAAATTTATTATAGGAGTTGGCTAACGTGGTTACAGAGATCACATCCCACCATCCGCCATCCACAAGCTGGACACCCAGGAAAACCAAGTGATATAACTCAGTTCAAGTCCAAAGGCCTGAGAACCACAGGGCCTCTGATAAAAGTCCCAGAGTCCAAAGGCCCAAGAAGCAGGAGCTCTGATGACCAAGGGAAGGAAAAGATGGAAGTCCCAGCTCAAAATGAGAGAGAATTTGCTCTTCCTTTGCCTTTTGGCTCCGTTAAGGCCCCCAAAGTGTTGGAGGATGCTGCCCACACTGGTGAGAGCAGGGATCTTCATTCATGGACTGAACTGAATGCTAACCCTCTTCCAGAAACACTCCCATGGAGGATTTTCTTGGTGTTCCAGTGGTTAAGACTCTGCACTCCCATTCAGGGGGTGCAGGTCCAATCCCTGTTTGGGGAACTAAGATCCCATATGCCTTGTGGCACAGCCAATAAATAAATAAATAAAAAGAAGAAAAAGAAACACACCCAGACCCAAGTATAATATATGACTAGCTCTCTGGACATTCCTTAGCACAGTTGAGCTGACATGTAAAATTATTCACCACTGGGTGTGTCCCACAGCACACGTGCTTTGGAGAAACTAAAGCAGGGTGGCCTTGTGAGGTATCAGGGAGGGAGTCTTATATAAGAGCTCTAGAGAGGCTTCCCTGAGGAGGAGACATCTGAGTAAAGACCAGAAAGAGGACAAGTGCGGGGTTGGAGTCCACCCAGAGAGAGGATCAGAGAGGTGGGTCTGCCCATCTATACCGTGGAAGCCGCAGGGCAGAGATACACACCCACTCCCTCAGAGGGGCATCCTGTTGCTTTCCTCATGTCCAGCCCACATGGGTCAGCCTTTATTCTGCAAGACTGTCCCCTGTCTAGGTAACTATGGCCTTCAAAACCTCCTGGGGGCTTCCCACAGTGGGCCTGGTATATCCAGCAAATGTCCACTCTGCAGCAGAGCCTTCCAATAGAATTGCAATGTGAGCTGGGTATGGAATTTCATGCTTCCTGGAAGTCACATTGAAAAACAGTTTAAAAAAATGAAATTATAACATAATTTATTTAGTCCAACAAATACCAAATATTATCACTTGAACATATAATTGTATAAAAGTTATGTGATCGCTGACATAGTTTTTGCATATGCAGTCTTCCAAATCAGGCCCGTCTCCACGCGGGCTACCCCATTTCAAGTACACAATCTGGAGTCGGTATCATTGGAAACCAGTCTGGTGGTAGCTGTTCTTTTTATATCTTCCTTCAGATGCTTGAGCATTTTGTAGAAATGGCCTTGGGCTAAACAGAGATTCAACACCAGATCATCTGAGGATGAAATGAGTTCCTGCCGGAGAGGGTTCAGTGCAGTGCCTGGCCTGGATTGGCCTGGTGGGTCCTGGGAATAAGAAAACACCAGCCCGGCCGTTTTGGACTCTGTGGAGACCTGCTGGGAACAGGACTTCTGAAATGACAAATAAGTCTGGAAGGCTGTGGTCCACAGCCATTTTTGTTGGCTGTGAGTGGAGTCTATGAAATCAGAGGGAAGGAGCACACAGCTCTCCTGCAAACTGAAGATGTATGTGCCCTCGATGAAACTGAGTTCTATCCAGGCAAGAGATGTGCATATGTGTACAGAGCAAACAACAACACAGTAACTCCTGGCAGAAAACCTAACAGAACCAGAGCAATCTGTGGAGAGATAACTCAAGCTCATGGAAACATTTGGCATGGCTCATGTCAAATTCCAAAGCAATCTTCCTGCTGAGGCCACTGGACACAGAATCCGTGGGATGCTGTACCCTTCAAGGACTTATTAAATAAATAAAAGTGAAAAAAAAAAAACACCAGCCAATGTTTACCACCCTTGAACTCTGTACTGACTTTGTCTAAAAGGCCAGTAGCCTACAATGCAACCCCACCATCCACATGCAGATCCAGCAGACATTAACAAATGACCATTGCACCCTTCCCAACGTCCTGATCTTCCCACTAGCATGATTCAAGCAGCCACCTCCTTCCATTTGATGAAATGAAGCCTACTTTCTATCCCAAATCTACGTGGGTTATTTTTATATAACATGGCAGATAGAATTGCTAATACATCAGGCAAATTCTGGTGGCTCAAATGGTAAAGAATCCACCTGCAGTGCAGGAAACCTGGGTTCAATCCCTGGGTTGAGAAGATCCCCTGGAGAAAGGAATGGCAACCCACTCCAGTATTCTTGCCTGGAGAATTCCATGGACAGAGGAGCCTGGTGGGTTACAGTCCATGGGGTTGCAAAGAATCAGACATGACTGAGTGGCTAACACTTTTACTTTTCACTTTTCAAGCAAATTCCAAATGCTTTTTCCTCTTCACTCATCCAGTCCTCTCAACATCATCAGATACAATTTTGTCCATGTCACAGATGGGGATACTGAAGCCCAGAGGGTTTTAATGGCTGGTCCAGTGTCATCCAAGTAACACAAGGCAAAAATGGGATTTGAACTCTGGACCCAGAGACACTGCTTTGAACAGTCAGGGAAGATCTGGGTCTGGAGCAAGGCTGTAATGAAGAGGATGCTCTGTCTGCCTCCTCAGGTTGCCTGGGGCTCCTCATAGGAAAGTCTAAAGGTGCTACAGAGGGCTCAATGTCCAGCCTAACCGGTAGAGCATGGACTTTGATGTGCGCTTGAGAAATCTTTTAACAGGTTAAGTCCTCTGTCTCCCTTTTCTATAAATGAGGGATTACAATGCCTACCCTTTGCAGCTAGCTCTTAAGTCAGTGAAATAAAACAAAGCATGTATGTGATCCAGCATGGCCTGTCATGACAAGCGTTTCCTTCTCCCAGGAAACAGCTTTATGTGTGTGTGAACTGCTCAGAAACACAAGGTTCCACACTGAGGAGGACCCCACGTTTGGTTTAATCCCCTGCTATTTTGAAAGTTTTAATAATTTGTTAAGAACCCCGTATTTTCCTTCTTCCCTGAGCCCCGCATCTTGTGAAGCCAGATCTGCTTCTCCTCACTTCTCC
The DNA here is from genome assembly GCF_000754665.1 of Bison bison bison. NCBI lineage: Eukaryota > Metazoa > Chordata > Mammalia > Artiodactyla > Bovidae > Bison > Bison bison. Next base: position 8,610,541 of record NW_011494861.1, read on the forward strand.
ATCAGAACACATACTTCTCCAGGGCATGGGCTTCTCAAGGACTGGCTGCTGCCTTCTTGCTGTTTTCCAATTTGTGTGTCAGGCCTGCATGAGAAAGGCCTGGAGATTGAGGAGGAAGGTCTGTGCCCATGTATCTAAGCCCATCTGGCCAGTGGTACCTAGGAGGGAGGTGCTGGCTAGTGGAGAAGAGAATTCTCAGCCCTGTTTTCTAGGGGACACTGCCTTGTTGTCAAAGGGGCTGCTCCTCCAAGCCAGGCTCAGTTTTGAGTTCAGTGCCCTAATCATAGATTGTCTGGAGGACAGTTCTGCAGGTTGGTGTGATGATCCCTGACTTAGAGATGAAGGACTTGAGACCCAACCGAGATGAAGCAGCTGGTGGCTGGATTGGGGCACAAGTCCAAGAATGCCAACACTCCTGGAGATGCCAATGGTGTGAGACCGCAAGGAACTGGTGAACTAGAGGCAGTATGCAGAAGGCCCACTCTCACTGATCAAAGCTCCTCTCAGATATTGCACAGCAGATTCCCTTCAAGTAAATAAAATAATGGAAAAATTAGGAGAGGAAATGGAAGATTTCCTGTTCCTGAACAATAATAGGAAGGATTCACAGAAGCAAATTTTGCTAGATATCCTTTATCATTTGTTTCCTCCCAATAGGATTTAAACAAAAAATGATTAGATACAGTTGGTGTTATATATTCAGACTCATAAAATGTTTGACAGCATCTTGTGGAATTTTTACTGGGAGAATTATTTAAATTGGCTGGGATTGGAATGTTGTCACAAAGATTGAAGGCTGGATCACTGTCTGTTAACAAAGGGTCATAATAAATGGCAAGGAGAGCAGTTTGAAGACCAGCACTTTGGGATTTGTGGAAGCTCCATGTTTTAATTAACTTCTCCATCAATAATTAAAGTAAGTCGATGTGGTATCTGGGAAAAGAGGCCATGGTGGATGTACTTGGAAACAGATACAATCCAGATATTCACTACCTCCTCTACCCCAACAACAGTTTCATCACAACCTCACCACCACCAAATCACCACCACCACTACCATTGCAACAACACCAACTGCCAACAACACCACATCATCCACAACACTCATCAGTACCACCCACCATCACCCCAATCACCAACACCACCATAAGAACAACTACTACCCCAACAACAGTAGCATCACAATACCCACCATCGCCACCATGACACCACACCAAGTACCAACACAACCACTACCATAGCAACAAGCTCCACCACCACCATCATCAAAAACTGCAACCACTACCTCCATCACCCCAACAGTAGTGGCATCACAACACCCACTACGGCCATTGCGACAACCACCACAACTGCCCAAACCAACAGTGCTACAGCATCAATGGCAACGGAAACCACCGCAATACTTACCACCACTGCAGCAACCATAGTAACACCATCAGTTGTAAGCACCAGCAATATCACTGCATCACCAACACTTACACAACAGCATCAACCATAATTACCACCACCATCAGGACTATAACCGTCACCACCATTAAGCAATATCGACCACCTCCACCATCCCAGCAATAGTGATATCAAAACCATAACCAATACCATTGCAACAATCACAAAATCAGCAACCATCACAACCACTACCAAGGCCATAACAACCTTGTACAATAATCACCACAGCATCAACCACCACACCACCATAATAACAGTTACAACAACCACAAAAAATTAATAGCTGCAACCACTACACATCAAAAACGACCACTACAAATACCACTACCACCACAACAATCTCGGTAACAGAGAAGAATAAATCTGACTCCATAAGTAGATCTATTTATTTTACTCTAAATAGATGGGAAAACAGTGGAAATAGTGTTACACTTTACTTTTTTGGGCTCCAAAATCACTGCAGATGGTGACTACAGCCATGAAATTAAAAGACGCTTACTCCTTGGAAGAAAAATTATGACCAACCTAGATAGCATACTCAAAAGCAGAGTGATCACTTTGCCAACAAAGGTCCGTCTAGTCAAGGCTATGATTTTTCCTGTGGTCATGTATGGATGTAAGAGTTGGACTGTGAAGAAAGCTGAGCACCGAAGAATTGATGCTTTTGCACTGTGGTGTTGGAGAAGACTCTTGAGAGTCCCTTGGACTGCAAGGAGATCCAACCTGTCCATTCTGAAGGAGATCAGCCCTGGGATTTCTTTGGACGGAATTATGCTAAAGCTGAAAGTCCAGTCCTTTGGCCACCTCATGCGAATAGTTGACTCATTGGAAAAGACTCTGATGCTGGGAGGAATTGGGGGCAGGAGAAAAAAGGGAAGACAGAGGATGAGATAGCTGGATGGCATCACCAACTCGATGGACATGAGTTTGAATGAACTCTGGGAGTTGGTGATGGACAAGGAGGCCTCACGTGCTGTGATTCATGGAGTCGCAAAGAGTCAGACTCGACTAAGCCACTGAACTGAACTGAGCTGAAACTTTGTATTCTGTTGATTTTGCTACAAGTGAAGAATGTTGCCTACAGCCTAAAAGAGACAGGATATTCCCTTCTCAAGGCTTTGACATTTAAGGGTGTGATATTTTTCCATTTATATAGAGATAAAAAGTCACAGAATGGAGAATCACATTTGTCTTCTTGGAGACTTACAGGAACATGTTGGCTTGACCTATGGACAGCTGCAAGAACAAAGTATTCCAGCACAAAGAAGTTTGAAACAACCAAGCACACTCCCATCTCTGTTAGTATAAAATAAGTCTGAATTCTAACTCAAATAAGATGGTTGTTTTGGACACTAGTCCACCATCTTCTCAGTCTGCTGACTTGCTGAACAAGGTCACTATTCCTTGCCCTCACAATTCATCTCTTGATTTACTGGCCTGTTTCACCACAAGTAGTACGAGCTTAAATTCAGTAACAGCATCACTGTAGCCAACAGGCACAGCAGCAACATCAGCAACACCTACAGCCCCCTTCCCCATCACCACCACCACAAGGAGCCTAGCTTGACGATCAGGATGGATCTGGATCTGTCCAGATCCAGCAGGGGTTATGGTTTGATCTATTTTTGAACATGGCTCCTGGCAGAGTAGACTCCAGCCCATTCCTACCTAGTGGTGAGGAAGGGTTGGCCCAATTTTGTCTCATCTGTCTCCAGGTTTACTTCCATGATTCAAATGAGATCAGGGACTTCACTGGCTTCTTCACATCTGGAATGCCAGCATCCAGCATGGAGCAGGTGCTCAGACATTTTTATGAATTAATGAACAATGGAAAAATGAGAGATTTTGCAAATGGAAGTATTTAGACAAGTGCCCTCTTGGAATCAAGGTTGTCTTGCTAGTTAGCATGTAGTTATGGAATGTGCTCTATGGAAGCTGATTTTCAGCTTTCCCCAAACATCAGAGCATCGATAATTACTCAGTTCCCTAGAACACAGCACTTCCTGCTGGTTTACAAATCACTTCCTGCTGTGCTCAGTGGTGTGGTCCTCATGACAACTGGAGCAGGTACATGGAGATGACATTCTCACCACCTGGTTTTACTCACCAGGAAATGGAGGTGCAGAGAGGGAACCGATTTGCCCAGATCTCATGGGAAGTCAATGATGAGTTTGGGTCCAGACTCTGCCTCCTGATGCAAAATTGCATTCTCTCTCCATCTCCCATATCACCTCTGAGAGTGCAACATAAGCTCAAACCCTAAACCATCTTGATGGTTCTTCCAATATTTTCCAACTCTTCAATTTTTTCCTACTTAAATAATTCATGGATTTCTTAGGGATTGCATTGTAGTATTTTTATACAGTTCTCAGAAGATACTGTCATTGCAGTGGTTAAGCCACTGTTCCTTTCCTCTCCAGCATGTCCCCACCACATCACCTTTTACTGTCTGGGGGCATTGGATTGGCTGGCCGTTGGAATGGGACAATGTAGTTAGGGGTTCACTGGGATTAGTGGATGTGTTTCCACATATAGGGCTCTGCTATTTGGGTAGGGATAGCTTCTAGAAATTCTCCTGCTGCCCACATTCCAACTCATCTAGAGTTGTGACCTGAAGATGCAAGAACTGTTTGTTACACCTTGAAATAAGAATGCCTTCTCATGGCCCAGGGCTGGATTATGTATTTAGTGGAGGAGAAACATGATTTGGAGAATACAGAACAAAATGTGGGACATGAAAATGGTTTGTTCTCTTCATCCACTTGTGAACATACTCTCAGGACCACACTTAAAAGTGCTGTGTGTATGTTTATGAGCTCACCAGCCTTATTCTTCCATTGTGAAAATAGCAAAATAGACTTTACTGGAACTGTGTCTGTAAGGTGTAGAACTCTAGTAGAATGGCCAGTGTGAGATCGCAGGTGTTACGAGCCAGGAACTGGATCCAGTCTTGATGCATCCAATGGCTCTCAACTCAACCAAGTCTAAAAAGTTTAGCAGAAACAACATGCAATACCACAGACCCAGTGAAACAGCTGATGAAATAAATGCTCCCATGACAATCCTATATACCTCCATTGATGAGCTGACCTATAGCATACAGGATAGTTGGATTATACAGTGGTGTAACTCAGCACAACATAGCAGCAGTAGTAAAGTGCATTTTGGATGGATTATTTTAAAATTCTTACACAGTTATGGATCACATCCAAAATTCAAACACAAGGAAAGTTCAGTTCAGTTCAGTCATTCAGTCATGTCCAACTCTTTGTGACCCCATGGACTACAGTACTCCAGGCCTCCCAGTCCATCACCAACTCCCAGAGTTTACTCAAACACATGTCCATTGTGTCAGTGATGCCATCCAGCCATCTCATCCTCTGTCGTCCCCTTCTCCTCCCACCTTCAATCTTTCCCAGAATCAGGGTCTTTTCAAATGAGTCAGTTCTTCACATCAGGTGGCCAAAGTATTGGAGTTTCAGCTTCAGCATCAGTCCTTCCAATTTAGCTCTTGGTTCTGCTTCTCCAAGAAGATCATCATCCATTATCCATGATCTAGCTCTCACTCTGGGGTACCCTGGTGCATTTGAGAAGGGCGGAGTGCCCACTTAAGGGATAGAGTTTGGGAGAGATGGTGCTTACTTTCAGGTTGAATGCTCACAGCATTTGCAGGTAAAGATTTTACCCTATTTGCCAAACTAGTTCTCCAAGTCTTATAGGCATCCGGCCTGAGTAATCACAGGCTGAGTCCTTCTTATACATGAGGCTGAAGCCCACAGTTTCTCATCTGTTTTCAGGCCTCTGTGCCACCATCACCTCTTTCTGTTCCCCTCAGTGATGGCTTCTCTGAGACCATTGGGCATGGTAGTGAGGGCGGGAGGCCCCACCCTCCACCTTCTACTGTCAGCTGGACGGGCTCTGCTGTCTGGCCAAAAAGTAGTAATGGGGGGCTCTTGTGAAAGGCAGAGTTCCCACACTTACATCCCATTGTCTGGGGTTCAAAAGCGGTTAACTCTCAAGGCGACAAGGTCCCAGGTTTCTGTCCACTTAGTGCTTGGGCACTGATGGGAGCATTCCCTGAGTGGGGCTTCCAGCCTTTTCCCCACTGCCTGTCTGCAGAGCAACTGGCTGCAATCTGGGCTCCTCTCCTGATGGGCTTTCCTAAAATTGACAGGAAGTTGCTGACAGCTCTAACATTCTGACTCCCCAACTCATCCTTCTTGAGATGTGGCTCACCCTCACTGATGTTCCTGGTGTTTTGAAACTGCACAGAAGGATACATTCAAGGGCTCACCTTCCAGCTGGCAAGATCTGGGGCCTGGCTGAGTCAACCTCCACATTTTCAGTGTGACCACGTAGTTGTTCAGTCAGTAAGTCGTGTCCGACTCTTTGCAACCCACTGGACTGCAGCACACCAGGCTTCCCTGTCCTTCACCATTTCCTGGAGTTTGTCCATTGAGTCGGTGACACCATCCAACCATCTCGTCCTCTGCTGGTGTGACTATGGTAGTTTCCATATCTGCTCTAACCGGAGGACAAAGTTGACATGAAAGAAACTTTCCCATTTGTGTTCCAGTTCAGAAGTGAGCTCCATGGCCAGCAGGGCAGCTCTGCACCCTTAGCGTAGAGCATCTGTCTGTGGGTCATGGAGGCACCAGCTCTTGCTGGAAACAGGGGTGAATGAGGGGAGGGCAGAGCTGATCCAGTCTGGGGAATGACCCCCTGCAAAGCTGTTGGCCTGGCTTTTATGCACTCTCCTCTGCCCTAAACTTGATCACAGGACCTCCATATGTGCCAGTACAGATGGATAGAAAGAGTAGACTCTTTACATGCAGTTATTCACAGAGGGTTAGGGGATCAAAGAAAGGGGAGGGGCAGCTGGCCATCATCCACAGGTAACCAAGGCGAGCTCTCTCAGAGTCTCAGGGAAGAGAGAGACAGCCCACTGATGTCCTTGTGGAGATTAAACTAGATGATGCACAGAAAGCACTTGGTGGGGCACCTGCCACATTCTGAGTACTCATGGGTCTCTGTCCTCATCTTCACCATCAATTTTTTCCAGAACTGTGAGTTTGGGGAAGATCCTAATTAAGTCTCTTTGCACCTAAAACCAAGTACAGAAGAGCTGATGGACTGCTGGCCATCACAGAGGCCCTGAGCACAATGCAGGTGCCTGAGCTGACCATGAGCCAGACAGAGCTCTCTTTGCAGGGTCCTGCTTCTGTGGACTCGCCTCTTGTGAGATGAGAGAACTTTGCCTCCTGATGTCTGAGGTTATGCCAGGCATGTGTGTGTGTGTGTGTGTGTGTGTGTTTACATGAGACACCTTGCTACTTCTCTAGGTGAGAACATGAGAACACCCAGGAAACCATGCTTCTCATCCCTGAAGTAAAACCATGCATCCATCTTCTGGCTGAAGAAGTGAAAGGGGAGAGCCCATGTCTGAGAAATGACCTCCTGTGGAAATGTAAAGACCCCTCCCCACCCCCAACCTGAACAGTAGCAACCTCCCACACATCACACGCAAACACACACCCATAATCCCAGGCACACACAGCCCCCCTGCAGGGTCACCCTACAGGTCCACAGGTCCACTGTCTTGGTAACATTCCCATGGCCCCAGACACATGCTCCCAGGAACGTCATTACCAGCAGAAGTCACTGCTATACTCCCCATGCAAGCTCTCATGTACACATTCCTACACACCCGTGTTCCCACCATACAAGTGACATGGACCCCTGCACTGCTTGTGTGCACACCCCCACCTTCACATACCCACAGGCTCTCTGTACACCCTCTTGGGCTCATGACACACCTACTCCTGCAAACCCCTTTACTTCCCCCAGGAACTGTATCTCAAGCAGCAACTTTATCAGTGAGAATGGAAAAAAAATCGCAACACATCGATACATGGCTGCATTGACATTTATGCCCAGTAGGTGTCAGACAGATATTATCTGCTCCGGACCAGCAGCAGCCCCTTCCTTGCATCCCCAAAGGGGAGAAAAAGATGAATTAACACATGAAAGAGCAGAGAGAAGGCAGAAGCAACAGGACTTCTGCTCCCATGCGGGGAGAGCCCAGGGCTCTTCTGGGCTCTGAATTCATGAGGGACCGCACCCGTGGGTGCTGGATGGGGTGGGCACTGTTTAACCACATTTGGGGGTACCATCTGTGTACATGCACTTGGCGAATGGGCCATGGGGATGAAGATGTCCTTGTCCATTTGCACACATACTGTTGAGTGTATCTGTGTCTGCATGGGTTGGAGCCATCAGTCTAAACCAAATGCATAGTGGGGAGAGTGGAATCTGCCCTGAGGTCTCTGCTTGTGGCCCCAGGGTCAGCTCAAGGTGAAGGCTAGCCGACAGGGGGCTGAGGAGGGTGGGCTCCTCTCAGCCCCCTGGTCCTCCCAGGCATCACCTGGGGACCCTCAACTTGGCATCCTGAACCAGCACTGCAGTTGCCACACAGAAAGGGCTTGCAGCTGGCCTCTGGCCTGAATAAAAGGAAGTGGGGGCTGAGAAGCAGGGATACAAACAGTTATTTAGGAAGAGTAATGCTCTTCCTAACCTGGGGCTGCTAACCTGTGGTTTCGGAGTCCAACTTGCCATTTTTCAAAATGATACACTGACTGTAGCTTAAAATACCCAAGACTCCATTCTTCTTTGCCTTAATCACAATCATTGAGCTTGGACAGAGGCTAATGATGGGTGGGTTCTGTTCTTGTTTGAGATTTTTTTGTTCTGTGCTCAGCTTTTATTATAAGCCAGGAGGACAAGAGGAGAAGGGAGTGACAGAAGACGAGATGGTTGGATGACATCACTGACTCAATGAACATGAGTTTGAGCAAACTCTAAGAGATGGTGAAGGACAGGGAAGCCTGGTGTGCTGCAGTCCATGAGGTCAAAAAGAGTCAGACACGACTTAGGGACTGAATGACAAAGGGGCTCCTAGCCCACCTGGACCTGAAGTGCTGTGGCCTAGGCCCCTTCCTGACCCAAGGACTCAGCAACTCACACCACTGTCTCTGCTCAGGGGTCAAGACGTCCCCCGTGAGGTGCCTAATATAGTGCCTGATCCAGCATGGGCACTGGGTGGACATGGGCTGTTACTTGGCCTTAACAGAAGAGAATGTCTCTGTTGCTCTTTCTCTCTGCCTCTGTCTCTCCGTCTCTTTCTATCTCCCTGTCTCCCTGTCTCTCTCCCCACCACCTGCTCTCTTTCTCAATGATGGGGGCCTTCTCTCTCCTGCCCACCATCAAGCAGTCATTAGGACTAAAGCTAGCTTCCCTCATAGGGATCAGCCTGAGTCTCTGATGGACTGGTGGGGGCAGAGGATGTCTGCAAACCTCCTGAAAGCCTGTACCCAAATTCCTCAAGGCCTGTAAACAAAGGGCTAGTGTCACCTTCCCTGAGGAGGGGGTCCAGGGTTCTTCTCAAATTCCCAAGAAGTCCAGAACCCCCGGTGGCATGGTCTTGCTTCACTAGCCTTCCCTGGACTGGCACTGATGTTCCTTCCATTGAGATACTGAATTCCTATTATCATGCAAATATGTTAACAGAATAACATTTTTACCTATCAGGAGTCATTAACGGGAGTTAATCTAGCAAATTAGAGTAAGAAGCGAGAAGGCCATAGAGGGAAACTGCCTGATTTGGAGGCTTCCTGTGACCTTGAGGAGGTCACATCCCTATGCTCTGGGCTTGCTCTACAAAATAGAAAGACCCTGATTGGCAAGGTGATCTAGGTCCCCATTTGTGGGAGAGGCTGCAGATATCTTTGTTATCCTTCCAGCCCTCTTCACTCTCAAAGTGTATCATCTGCTTTCTCCCTGGGAGGGCCCTGGGGCTTTGACCACTGGCAGATCTGATTCCAGTTGCTTCTGGGAGTGGGAAATGAGGTGGCAGAGCTCAGGAGTGCTGTGGGGCCCTGGGAGGAGGGGGGGTCCCTGGAGAGGTGCTCTGAGGGGTCCTCTTCCCATCTCCGCACTGTCCTGGCTGGCCTCTGCCTTCCCGTCCTTCCTTCTTGGTCTCTGCACACCTCCTGCTTCTCCATGAGGTGCTTCCCTCTCCAGGCTTCGGACCAAGCACTCAGTTCTACTCCTCTGACTCCCTTTTGGGGTCATGGTGTCTATGTCGGTAGCTTCCTTAGGTATTGCACAGAGCACAGTCTGGGCAGCTGTGTTCGTTAGCCCTGTGTGTCTGAAGCTTTCAATGACCACCCTGTATTCTGCTGACTTTTTTTAGTTTACCAGGTTGTGAAACGTAATATACATACAGAAAGGTGCATAAAACATACCTGCTCAAATTAAAGGAGAGTTCTAAAGCACACAATCATATAAGTGTCACCTACATCAAGACATGTAACATTGCCAGTGCAGGAAGACCTCAAATGTCCCTTCCACACAGAGGGTCTTCTCTTGACTTTTATCATGACCAGTTCTTGCTCTCAGTGCTGCTGTTGCTATGGCGATGCTGCCCTGTTGTGCATCCCTACCCCCCGTATGTCAGGCTTGCTTGTTGTGGAATGCAACGCACAGAAATCATTCTGTGTGTATTCCAAGTCTAGCGTCTTTCTGTTGATGTTACATGTGTGAGATTCACCCATGCATGTCCGTCTCTTTATTGCTGCTTAAGTAGCTCATTGTAAGTTCCTGTATCTAGTCCACCACTGATGGAGGTCTGGCTTGTTTCCAGTTTGGGGCTGCACTTGTCCAGGTGAGCTTCTGGACCAGGTATATGCCTGGGAGGGAAACCAGTAGGTCACAGGGAACATACGTGTTCAATTTTAATAGATTACCTGCAACTGGGTCACCAAGTGCTTGTAACAATTACTATGTTTACTATGTTTACTATGTTTCTGTTCTACACTCTCAACAAACAATGAAAGTGAAAGTGAAGTCGCTCAGTCATGTCCAACTCTTTGCGACCCCATGGGCTGTAGCCTATCAGGCTCCTCCGTCCCTGGGATTTTCCAGGCAAGAGTGCTGGAGTGGATTGCCATTTCCTTCACCAGGAGATCTTCCTAACCCAGGGATTGAACCCGGGTCTCCCTCATTGCAGGCAGACGCTTTACCATCTGAGCCATCCAATGTCAAATTTTGTCAAGCTCACAGGTGCAAAACAGTATAGTCTAGTGATTTCCTTTTGCATTTCTCTGAGGGTTAATAATATTGAGCACTTTTTCTTGCATTTCTTGGCCATTCCTGGCCAAGTGAAGTTGTTCAAGTCTGTTCAAAGTAAATAAATAAATAAATATTTATTTATTTATCTGTTTGCCAACAAAGGTCCATATAGCCAAAGCTATAGTTTTTCCAGTGATCATATACAGATGTTATAGCTGGATCAGAAAGAAGGCTGAGCACCACAGAATTGATGCTTTCCAACTGTGCTGAAGACTTTTGAGAGTCCCTTGGACAGCAAGGAGATCAAATCAGTCAATCCTAAAGGAAATCAACCATGAATATTCATTGGAAAGACAGATGTCAACAAAGGTTCATATGATCAAAGTCATGGTCTTTCCAATAGTCATGTATGAATGTGAGAGTTGGACCAGAAAGAAAGCTGAGAGCCAAAAAGTTGATGCTTTTGAACTGTGGTGTTGGAGAAGACTCTTGAAAATACCTTGGACTGCAAGCAGGTCAAACCAGTCAATCCTAAAGGAAATCAGTCCTGAATATTTATTGGAAGGACTGATGTTGAAGCTGAAGCTCTAATACTTTGGCCACCTGATGCGAAGAACTGACTCATTGGAAAAGACCCTGATGCTGGGAAAGACTGAAGGCAGGAAAAGAAGGGGGCGACAGAGGATGAGATGATCTGATGGCATCACTGACTCAATGGATGTGAGTTTGAGCAAACTCCAGGAGATAGTGAAGGACAGGGGAGCAGTCCATGGAATCACGAAGAATTGGACACTACTGAGCCACTGAATACTAACAACAATTTATCTGTTTGGCTGCGCTGGGTGTTACTTGTGGTGCACGAAATCAGTATATCTGCAGCATGTGGAATCTTAGTTTCCCAACCTGGAATTGAACCTGTGTCCCCTGCATTGCAAGGTGGATTCTTAACCATTGGACCACCAGGAAAGCCCCTATGCAACTATCTTTATCGTTTAGAAACATTTTACTTGGGATGTCTTAGAGCCTTGCCTCTCCCTCCTCCCATCAGCAAGTCAATTTCCAACGCCTCTCAGCTATATCGTTCAATGGTTTTTCTTGGCTGTTCTCACTTTCCATGCTTTTCCATATTTGAAACTTCAGCCCGAGGTCTCCCGTATGGCTCAAGATCCACAGGAGTGCCATATGTGAACATGAAAGCCAAATCTCCATATGGTCCTCTCCAACTCAAGCCCTCCTCAGCCTGTCTGCACAGGACACATATTGACTGTTAGCTGGTGGCTCATGAGCTTTTCCACCTCAGCTCACCCACTTCCTCCCTAGATCCTTCACACTTTTAAAAGTCAGCTTCAACTTGCTAGTATTTGGCTGAGGATTTTTGCATCTATGTTCATGTACCCATGTCCACAGCCACACAATTCATAATTGCCAAGGCACAGAGGCAACCTAAATGTCCAGTGACAGAGGAATAGATAGAGAATATGTGGTCCATGTATATAATGAACTATTACTCAGCCATAAGAAAGATCGAAATAATGTCATTTGCAGCAACGTGGATGGACATAGAGATGATTGTACTGAGTACAGTAAGGCAGACAGAGAAAGAAAAATATCATGTATCACTTATATGTGTAATGTAAAAAGAATGATGTAGGTGAACTTATTTACAAAACAGAAGCAGACTCACAGACGTAGGAACCAAATGTATGCTTGCCAAAGTGGCAAGTTCTAAAGCCCACATACATGTAACTGCTACACTGGAGGAGGGGCACGTTAATTAGGAGTTTGGGATTAACGTACACATACCACAGTCTATAAGATAGATAACCAACAAGGACCTACTATATAGCACAGGGAACTATACTCAGTATATTTTAATAACCTAAAGCAGAAAAGAATATTAAAAAGAGTGTATATACATATTACATATATATATATATATATATATATATAACTGAGCTGAATCACTTTGATGTACACCTGAAATGAACACAACATATATTGTGTTCATATCATATCAACATATCAACTATATTTCAATAAAAATTTTTTTAATCACAGAAAATAAAAAAATAAAGAAGAAACAAAAAACTTATTGAGGTGTAATTTACAAGCATTCAAAAGCACCCCCTTTGAAATACAGACTTGGATAAGCTCTGATACACATATAGACATAAGCCACCTGGAAGCGAGACCCCCTGTCCCCGACCCCGGCCCCTGGCCCCATGCAAACTCTGACTGCTCTGTGTCTGTTCCAGAACCACACAGCATGTCCTTTCTGTCCCTTTGCTTCATTTTGCTCTTTGGCTTTATTGTGTGTTGGAACTCTAATCTTGTGTGTTGCTGGAGATGTTCCTTTGTGTGGTGGTACCACAGTGTCTGCAGCCAATCACCTGTAGATGAAAGCTGGGTCTTCTCCAGGCTGGGCTGTGACGATTAAAGCTCTGGTTTCATTTCTATATGGTAAATGCCCAGGGGTCTTCTCAGCTGGCTCAGAGGTAAAGAAACTGCCTGCCAATGCAGACACAGGAGACATGGGTTCTATTCCTGCATCAGAAAGATCCCTTAGAGGCGGAAATGGCAACCTACTCCGGTATTCTTGCCTGGAAAAGTCCATGGACAGAGGAGTCTGGTGGGTTACAGTACATGGGGTTGCAAAGAGTCTGACATGACTTAGCCACTGAGCACACATGCTAATGTCTAAGAGTCAATTGCTAGATTTCATGAGAAGTAAAGAATCTGTCCATCAAATGGTTTTCCAAAATGTCCAGTTACACCCAGCAACATCTGAGCACACCTGTTGCTCCTCATTCTTGCCACACATGTATTTTCACTTTGCCATTTAGCTAGTCCAGAACTATAAGGTGCTGTGCTAAGTCACATCGGCCATGTCCGACTCTTTGTGACTCTATGGACTGTAGCTTGCTAGGCTCCTCTGTCCATGAAATTTTCCAGGCAAGAATACTAGAGTGGGTTGCCATGCCCTCCTCCAGGGGATCTTCCTGACCCAGGGATTGAACCCATGTTTCTTACATCTCCTGCATTGGCAGGCAGGTTCTTTACCACTAGTGCCACTTCAGTTTAGTTCAGTCGCTCAGTTGTGTCCAACTCTTTGCAACCCCATGGACTGCAACACACCAGGCTTCCCTGTCCATCACCAATTTGCAAAGCTTGCTCACACTCATGTCTATGGAGTCGGTGATGCCATCCAACCATCTTATCTTCTGTCATCCCCTTCTCCTCCAGCCTTCAATCTTTCCCAGCATCAGGGTCTTTTCCAATGGGTCAGTTCTTCGCATCAGGTGGCCAAAGTATTGGAGTTTCAGCTTTAGCATCAGTCCTTCCAATGAGTATCCAGGACTGATTTCCTTTAGGATTGACTGGTTTGATCTTCTTGCTGTCCTAGGGACTCTCAAGAGTCTTCTGCAACATCAGTTCAAAAGCATCAATTCTTCGGCACTCAGCTTTCTTTATAGTCCAACTCTCACATCCGTACATGACTACTGGAAAAACCATAACTTTGACTAGATGGGCCTTTGTCAGCAAAGTAATGTCTCTGCTTTTTAATATACTGTCTAGGTTTGTCATAGCTTTCTTCCAAGGAGCAAGTGTCTTTTAATTTCATGGCTGCAGTCACCATCTGCAGTGATTTTGGAGCCCCCCCCCCCCAAATAAAGTCTCTCACTGTTCCCATTGTTTCCCCATCTATTTGCCATGAAGTGATGGGACCAGTTGCCATGGTCTTAGTTTTTTGAATGTTGAGTTTTAAGCCAGCTTCTTCACGCTCCTCTTTCACTTTCATCAAGAGGTTCTTCAGTTCCTCTTCCCTTTCTGCCATGAGGGTGGTGTCATCTGCATATCTGAGGTTATTGATATTTCTCCCAGCTATCTTGATTCTAGCTTGTGCTTCATCCAGTCCGGCATTTTGCATGACGTACTCTGAATATAAGTTAAATGAGCAAGGTGACTGCAGCCTTGATGTACTCCTTCCCAATTTGGAACCAGTCTGTTGTTCCATGTCACCTACTATGGTGCTCTAGTGCCACCTACTATGTATAAAATCAGCACGATTTTTGAAAAGACAGTGATTTTCCCATTAAATTATCTTGATACCTTTATTGAAAGTTAATTGATTGTATAACTATGAACATATCTCTTGAATCTCTTTTCCGTTGCACTGACTTAAAAGTATATCCCTATGGGTGTCACTGTCTGTTATAGTGGTTTTATGGTAAGGACTGAAATCAAGACGTGGCAAGTCTCCCACTTTGCTATTTGTTTTGGGTCTATGTTTGTATTGGCACCAAATTCATGTCAGGACCCTGAACTGTGCGAGTATGGCATTTGGAAGTGTGATATCTGCTAGGTGTTGGTGTTCAGATGAGATTGTTAGAGTGGGACCCCTCAGGAGAGTCGCGGTTCATGGCCCTCCTTGAAACCTAGCTTTCATCCTCCCTCTCTCCTCCCCTGTTTCACCATGTGGTCTTGGATTTTCCCACCACCAACCATAACTATGAAAAGTACATTTCTGCTGTTTAAACCACCCCATTTATGGCATTTTATTATAGCACCCAGAACACTTAGCCACTTTTTTGTTTCAAAATAATTTTGCCTGTTCTAGGTTATTTTGCATCTCTAGCTAAAGTTTAGAATCAGTTTGTCAATTACAAAAAAAAAAAAAAAAAAAATCTTCTTGGATTTTGATAGGAATTATATGAATTTGTATATGTATTTGGGAAGAATTAACATTTTAAAGTAGAGTTTTTAGTCTTTAAGCAAGATATTCCTCTTCATTTATGTAGATTTTTCATTTCTTTCAGAAAAATTGTAGTTTTTCAGTGTATAGTTTTTCTGTGTATACATATATCCCCATATATTTACATATTTTTATATGTAAATAAAAATATGGGGGATATATAACAGTATATGGGGGCTTCCCAGGTGGCTCAGTAAAGAATCTGCCTACCAACGCAGGAGATGTAAGAGACATGGGTTCGCTTCCTGGGTCAGGAAGATCCCCTGGAGAAAGAAATAACAACCTACCCCAGTATTCTTGTCTGGAGAACCCCATGGGCACAGGAACCTAGTGGGCTACAGTCTACTGTGACCCTAGTGGGGTCACAAAGAGTCAGACACGACTTAGTGACTAAACAACAACACCTGTGAGTATAGTACATATGTTAGATGTATATAACTATATTGACCATACACAGATTCTTAAATATTTCACTTTTTTGATGCTATTATAAGCGACTATTTTTAAAATTTCATTTTCCATTTGTTTGTTTCTGTCATACAGAGATGAACTTTATTTTTGTATGTTGACTTCAGATAACTTGCTAGATTTAGCTATTTGTTGTGGCAATATTTTCGGAGTTTTCTGAGGATTTTTCTACATATTTACATGATCCTATCATCTACAAATAAAAACAGTTTTATTGCTTCCTGTCTAATTTGTAAGCCCTTTATTTCTTTTCCTTTGTTATTGCACTGGCTAGGAAGTTCTGTAAAATAGTGAATAAAAATAGTGAGAATAGACATTCTTGCCATGTTCCTGTAAGTATTCAGGCTTTCAGCATTAAGTGCAATTTTATCAATAAAAATTGCTTTTGCTTTTGTTTTGTTTGGACTGTTTTGTCTCATTTTTTACCTGTCCTTTATTTATTGAGGATGTTTCCTTTATTTCTACTTTGCTAAGAGTTTTTAATGTTGTGGGCCTTTAATTTTGTCAGATGCTTTTTCTTCATCCATTGAAATAACCATATGATTTTTTCCCTTTTATTATCTTAATGTAATAAAATAGATAGTTGATTTTTTGAATACTGAACCTAATTCATATTCCTGGGATAAGCATTAGTTATCTTTTTATATAGCAATATATCTGAATTTAATTTGGTGAAATTGTATTGAGGATTTTTGCGTCTAATTTAATTAGGAATGCTGGTCTGTATTTTTTTTTTTTTTTAATTCTGTCTTGGTTTCAACTCACAAATGAGCTGAGAAGCATTTATTCTTTTATTTTGTGAAAGAAGTTGTGTAAGACTAGTATAATTTCTTCATCAGTATGAAGACACATGGATCAGAATTTTCATTGTGGAAGGTCTTTAGTTGTGAATTCAATTGCTTTAATACATATGAAGCTGTATCAAATTGTTTATTCTTGTATCGGTTTTAGTAACTTGCATCTTTTAAGCAATATGTGTATTTCATTTGAATTGTTGAACTTCTCATAAAGTTGTCCCTAACAACCTAGAGCATGCATGCTAAGTCACTTCAGTTGTGTCTGACTCTTTGCAACCCTATCAATGGTGGTCTGCCAGGCTCCTCTGTCCATGGGATTCTCCAGGCAAGAATACTGGAGCGGGTTGTCAAGCCCTCCTCAGGGGGGTGTTCTTGACCCAGGAATTGAACCAGGGTCTCTTATATCTCCTGCATTGTCAGGCAGGTTCTTTACCACTAGTGCTACCTGGGAAGCCCCAACAACCTAATATTTCCCTTTTATTGTCTGGATGATCTATATACCACCTTTATTTTGATATGTTGTCTGATTTTGTTTTGTCTCCTTTTTATTAGTCTAGCTGGAGTTTATGCTTTTAATGGTTATTTCAAAGAACTAGTTTTTTAAGCAATTTATTCTCTCTTGATATTTTATTCACTGGGATTTTCAATCCTGCCTTTAGTATTTCCTTAGTTGACTTGCTTTTTAAAAAATTTGCTTTTTTTCTTTATAAATTCTTAAAGTGGAAAAAATAAATCAGTGATCTTGATCTTACAACTTTATTCTTTGTCATATAAACACTCACAGCTATAAATTTCACTCTAAGTGCTTTTAGCTATATCACACAAAATTTCACATGCTGTGTTTTCATTACCATTCAGTTTCAAACATGTTCTAATTTCTTTTGTGATTTCTTCCTTACATTCTCATTATATTCAGCTTAAAATATATTCTATTGCTCTTGCAAACTTTTCTTAAGAGTGTTTGTTGTTTGCTTTCTAAAGATTTGGATATAATCCAGATACCTTTTTGGTTCTTTTATTTCTAATAAAATGTTACTATGGCCAGACACATGCTGTGTCTGACTTTAATATTTTAAATTTATTGACTTATTTTATGGGCCAGCATATGGCTTAAATTGATGAAGGTTACACATGCACTTGAAAAGAAAATATATTCTTCTGTTGATTGGAATAACTTCCTATAAATGCCAAGTAGGTCAAAGTGATTGACAGTGTTGTTCAAGTCTTCTGTAGCGCCCTGGTTTTCAATCCAATTGTTGTCCTGTTGATACAAAAATGGGACTATGGAAACTGTAATCTTGAATATATCTGTCTTCTTTCAATTCTGTAGGTTTTGCTCAGTATGTTTTGAAGTTCTCTTATCCATTGCATACATAGAATTGTCATTTCTTCTGGATAAAGAGATATTTTTATCATTATTAAATATTATTTTTTCCCTGGTAATATTTCTTGTCCTGAAATCTACTATGTCTGAAAATAATGTAGCCATTTGAGTTTTCTTATGATTATTTTTATCATGGTATATGCCATCCCCATTTTATTTTTCACTTTTAACATATCAGTTACTTTTTTTTTATCAGTCTTTATATTGTGTAGTGTGTCTCTTATAAACAGTACATAAAAAACACCTAGTTTTTTAATCAGTTTTTTTAACCAGTGCTGGAATGAGCTCATACAAGTTCATAAGAGTTGACTGTTAGCTTTATAAGAATTTTGCAAGCCAGTGGATGTCATGTCATAGCTTGAACTTGGCTATAGTGGGAGTACTTACACCACATAAATCAGCAATTGATACAAATTAGGACTTGTATTCTTCCAGAGAGTTAGTGGTTAAACATTTTCCAGTAGACCACTGATTTTGCTTATTTCTATCCTGATTACATCTGCCCTTAATTTGACTACTTTGACTACTTACATTTATTGTAATTATTGACACAATTAAGTCCAAGTCTCTCATGTTTCAATTTGTGTCATATTCTCTCTGATCTCCTTTCCCCTTTCTTCTTGCCTTAACTTTGGATTATCTTTCAGTATTTCATGATATCTCCATCCTGGGTTACACCTTTTCATTTTAACTTTTGTGATTTTTATAGATCTCATCATACACACGATAGTAAGGTTATGCTCAAAATCCTTCAAGCTAGGCTTCAGCGTTATATGAACTGAGAATTTCTAGATGTCCAATCTGGGTTTAGAAAAGGCAGAGGAACCAGAGATCAAATTACCAGCATTCACTGGATCATAGAGAAAACAAGGGAATTCCAGAAAAACATCTACGTCATTTCATTGACTATGTTAAAGTCTTTGACTGTGTTGATCATAATAAACTGTGGAAAACTCTTAAAGAGATGGGAGTACCAGACCATCTTACCTGTCTCCTGAGATACCTGTATGCAGGTCAAGAAACAACAATTAGAATCTTGTTTGGAACAACAGACTAATTCAAGATTGAGAAAGAAGTACAACAGGGTTGTTTATTATTACCCTGTTTATTTAACTTATATGCAGAGCACATCATGTGAAATGTTGGGCTGGATGAGTTACAAGCTGGAATCAAGATTGCCAGGAGAAATATCAACAACTTTAGATATGTGGCTGACACCAGTTTAATGGCAGAAAGCAAAGAGGGTCTAAAGAGTCTCTTGATGAAAGTGAGAGGAGAGTGAAAAAGCCGGCTTAAAAGTCAATATTAAAAAGAAAAAAAAAAAAAACCTAAGATCATGGCATCCAGTCCCACCACTTCATTGCAAATAGAAGGGAAAAATGTGGAAGTCGTGACAGATTTCCTCTTCTTGGACTCTAAAATTACTGTGGATGGTGACTGCAGCCTCGAAATTAGATACTTGCTTCTTGGCAGGAGACCTGTGCTCCATCCCTGGTTTGGGAAGACACCCTGGAGAAGGGAACAGCTACCCACTCCAGTATTCTGGCCTGGAGAATTCCACTGAACTGTATAGTTCGTGGGTCACAAAGAGTCAGACACAATTGAGCGAATTTCACTTTTCACTTTCTTGGCAGGAAAGCCATGACAAACCTAGACAGTGTATTGAAAAGCAAAGACATCACTTTGCTGACAAATGTTGGTATAGTTAAGGCTATGATCTTTCCAGTAGTCATGTATGGATGTGAGAGTTGGACCATAAAGAAGGCTGAGCACCAAAGAACTGATGCTTTCAAATTGTGGTGCTGAAGAAGACTCTTGAGAGTCCATTGGATAACAAGAAGATCAAACTGGTCAACCGTTAAAGGAAATCAACCCTAAATACTCATTGGAGGACTGATGATAAAGCTGAAGCTACAATAATTTGGCCATCTGATGTGAACAGCTGACTCATGGGAAAAGACTCTGATGCTGGGAAAGATTGAAGACAGAAGGAGAAGAGGGCAACAGAGGATGAGATGGTTGGATGGTGTCACCAATTTAATAGATATGAACTTGGACAAACTTTGGGAGATAGTGAGGGACAGAGAAGCCTGGTATGCTTCAGTCCATGGGGTTGTGAAAAGTCAGACATTACTTGGTGACAGAAAAACAACAACATCATACTCATTTTAACTGAGGACAGTCTAACTTCAACTAAGATTATGCTCTTATGTCTACTATGTTGACTTTTTGTGACCACATGGACTGTAGCCCACCAGGTTCCTCCATCCATGGAATTCTCTAGGCAAGAATACTGGGAGTGGGTAGCCATTCCATTCCCCAGGGATCTTCCTGACCCAAGTATCAAACCTGAGTCTCCTGCATTGAAGATAGATTCCTTACCATCTGAGCCACCAGGGAAGCCCACATCCCCTATAGCCACTTTATAGTAATAATTTTCCATCTCTCCTTTTCACCCTTTGTGTTAATATTGTCAGATATTTCACTGCTTTAAATTACACAGAACACTGTAATTTTTTGCTTTAAATAGTAATTTATCTTTTTAAAAGTCAAGATGAAAAGAACCTATTTTAAATTGACCCACATATTTACCATTATTGAAGGCCTTCATTGCTTTGAGTAGATCTGAGTTTTCTTTGATATCATTGTCCTTCAGAATGAAAAACTTGAACATTTCTCAGTACAGGTCTGCTGACCAGATTCTCTCAGCTTTTGTTGCCTTTAAAAGTCTTTATTTTGGGAGGAATAGGACAGGGAGACCACTTTCTTCCCCACAAATTCATCAAAAGAACATTTGAATGCTGAGTAAATTCCACAAAACAACTTCTGAATGCTGGCAGAGGGCATCAGGCACCCAGAAAAGCAGCCCATTGTCTTCAAAAGGAGGTAGGAAAAAAATATAAAAGATAAAAAGAGAGACAAAAGAGGTAGGGACGGAGCTCCGTCCCAGGAAGGGAGTCTTAAAATAGAGAGAAGTTTCCAAACACCAGGAAACACTTTCACTGCTGAGTCTGTGGCGAGCCTTGGAACCACAGAGGGCAACATAACCGGGAGACAAAATTAATAAATAATTAAACCCCACAGATTACGTGCCCAACGGTAACTCCCCCAGCAGAGAAGCAGCGCAGATGCCTGCATCCATCAGCAAGGCTGGGCAGGGAGGCGTGGGCTGCATTGCTTAGAATAAGGACTGGGCCTGAATGCCCCGAGGGCAGTCTGAGGGAACTAACTTGGGATAGCAAACCAGACTGTGGGATAGCTACCACGCGAAAAGCCCTAACCTAAGACACCACCAGGTCTACTCATAGAACAAAGGACTGAGCAGAGCTAGCCGGCTGCAGCCCGGCCCATCCCCCTCCAGTGACAGGCAGGCGAGGGTAGCCAGAGCCGGAAGGGGGCAATTGCAGCCCCAGAGAAATATTATCTACCAAACTGCAAGCAGGTTTCATTGCTAACCAAGACTTCTTGGGATTCTGGACAGTCAACATCTGCCTGAGAAGGTGCACCGGTTGTACACCCAGAAAACCAAGCAGCAGGGATGGGGGAGGCGATAAGTCGCAGAGACCGCACTCTCTAAACACCTGATCACCTGAGCTGCTCGGACCTGGGAAAGGCACAAAACGCAGGCCCAAACGAGTCTGCGCCTCTGAGGACTACCCGAGTGCCTGAACCTGAGCAGCTTAGACCTGGGAGGTGCATGCAGCCCAGGGCCGGCCTCAGACGGTTCCCGATGGAGCAACCTAGAGCCTGAGCAGTGTAGACAGGGAAAACACACACACTAAGAGCGGGGGCAAACCCAGTGTGGCTGAGACACTGCAAGCACTCCCCACACGCGCCAGTGTATTTGTTGCAGCCTCCCTCCCTCCCCACAGCGCAACTGAACAAGTGAGCCTAAAAAGTGTCCACCACCGCCCCCCTTGTATCAGGGCAGAAATCAGACACTGAAGAGACCAGCAAACAGAAGAAGCTAAAACAGAGGGAACCTCCTTGGAAGTGACAGGTACAATAGATTAAAACCCTGTAGTTAATACCAACTACATAGGAAGGGGCCTATAGATCTTGAGAAATATAAGCCAGATCAAGGAACTATCCAAAAATGAACTGACCCCACACTGCCCACAACAACACCAGAGAAAGTCCTAGATATATTTTTACTATCATTCTGTAATTTTTTTTAATTTTTTTTATTTTTAAGTCCTCTATTACTCCTTTAATTTTCATTTTTATAACCTACTATTACTTTACAAAAAAAAAGAGAGAGACCCTATTTTTTAAAGCAAACTTCATATATATATATATATTTATAATTCTTGTGACTTTTTTTTCTTTAATATTGTATTTTTGAGAATCCAACCTCTACTCTAGATTTTTAATCTTTGCTTTTCGGTATTTGTTATTAATTTTGTACCTTTAAGAACCCAATCTTCAGTATCCATTTTTAATTGGGAGTGAGATTACTGGCTTGGCTGCTCTCTCCCTCTTTGGACTCTCCTTTTTCTCCACCAGGTTGCCTATATCTCCTCCCTCCCCCTTCTCTTCTCTACCCAACTCTGTGAATCTCTTTGTGGGTTCTGGACAGTGGAGAACACTTAGGGAACTGATTACTGGCTGGATCTCTCTCTCCTTTTGATTCCCCACTTTATCCTCCTGGCCACCTCTGTTTCCTTCCTCCTCATTCTCTTCTCTGTATAACTCTGTGAACATCTCTGAGCAGTCCAGACTGTGGAGCGCACATAAGGAAGTGATTACTGGCTAGCCTGCTGTTTCCTCTTTTGATTCCACCTCATCTCATCCTGGTCACCTCTATCTCCCTCTTCCCTCTTCTCTTCTGCATGTAACTCTGTGAACCTCTCTGGGTGTCCCTTACTGTGGAGAAACTCTTCATCTTTAACCTAGATGTTTTATCAATGGTGCTGTATAGATGGAGAAGTCTTGAGGCTACTGTAAAAATAAGACTGAAAACCAGAAGCAGGAGGCTTAAGTCCAAATCTTGAGAACACCAGAGAACTC
The DNA here is from genome assembly GCF_000754665.1 of Bison bison bison. NCBI lineage: Eukaryota > Metazoa > Chordata > Mammalia > Artiodactyla > Bovidae > Bison > Bison bison. Next base: position 8,633,527 of record NW_011494861.1, read on the forward strand.
CTGCCTCCAGGGAACATTAATCGACAGGAGCTCATCAAACATCTCCATACCTACACTGAAACCAAGCACCACCCAAGGGCCAACAAGTTCCAGAGCAAGACATACCATGCAAATTATCCAGCACCACAGGAACACAGCCCTGAGATTCAATATTCAGGCTGCCCAAAGTCACTCCAAACCCATTGACATCTCATAACTCATTATTGGACACTTCATTGCACTTCAGAGAGAAGAAATCCAGTTCTACCCACCAGAACACCAACACAAGCTTCCCTAACCAGGAAACCTTGACAAGCCACCCATACAACCCCACC
>NW_011494861.1:8633940-8635438 GCF_000754665.1 Bison bison bison
GAAAATCTTAACAGACCCATCACAAGCACGGAAATTGAAACTAATCAGAAATCTTCCAGCAAACAAAAGCCCAGGTCCAGACAGCTTCACAGCTGAATTCTACCAAAAATTTAGAGAAGAGCTAACACCTATCCTACTCAAACTCTTCCAGAAAATTGCAGAGGAAAGTAAACTTCCAAACTCATTCTATGAAGCCACCATCACCCTAATACCAAAACCTGACAAAGATACCACCAAAAAAAGAAAACTAAAGGCCAGTATCACTGATGAACATAGGTGCAAAAATCCTTAACAAAATTCTAGCAATCAGAATCCAACAACACCAAGACCAAGTGAGCTCAGTGCAATCAGAATCCAACAACACCATGACCAAGTGGGCTTTATCCCAGGGATGCAAGGATTCTTCAATATCCACAAATCAATCAATGTAATACACCACATTAACAAATTGAAAAATAAAAGCCATATGATTATCTTAATAGATGCAGAGAAAGCCTTTGACAAAATTCAACATCCATTTATGATTAAAAACTCTCCAGAAAGCAGGAATAGAAGGAACATACCTCAACATACCTCAAAAGCTATATATGACAAACCCACGGCAAACATTATCCTCAATGGTGAAAAATTGAAAGCATTTCCCCTAAAGCCAGGAAAAAGACAAGGGTGCCCAGTTTTACCACTACTATTCAACATAGTTTTGGAAGTTTTGGCCACAGCAATCAGAGCAGAAAAAGAAATAAAAGGAATCCAAATTGGAAAAGAAAAAGTAAAACTCACTGTTTGCAGATGACATGATCCTCTACATAGAAAACCCTAAAGACTCCACCAGAAAATTACTAGAGCTAATCAATGAATATAGTAAAGCTGCAGGATATAAAATCAACACACAGAAATCCCTTGCATTCCTATACACTAATAATGAGAAAATTGAAAGACAAATTAAGGAAACAATTCCATTCACCATTGCAACGAAAAGAATAAAATACTTAGGAATATAACTACCTAAAAGGAAACGAAAGACCTATATATAGAAAACTATAAAACCCTGGTGAAAGAAATCAAAGAGGACACTAATAGATGGAGAAATATACCGTGTTCATGGATTGGAAGAATCAATATAGTGAAAATGAGTATACTACCCAAAGAAATCTATAGATTCAATGCAATCCCTATTAAGCTACCAACGATATTTTTCACAGAGCCAGAACAAATAATTTCACAATTTGTATGGAAATACAAAAAACCTCGAATAGCCAAAGCAATCTTGAGAAAGAAGAATGAAACTGGAGGAATCAACCTGCCTGACTTCAGGCTCTACTACAAAGCCACAGTCATCAAGACAGTATGGTACTGGCACAAGGACAGAAAGATAGATCAATGGAACAAAATAGAAAGCCCAGAGATAAATCTACACACCTATGGACAACTTATCTTTGACAAAGGAGGCAAGAATATACAATGGATAAAAGACAATCTCTTTAACAAGTGGTGCTGG
>NW_011494861.1:8635538-8637457 GCF_000754665.1 Bison bison bison
TCTACCCACCAGAACACCAACACAAGCTTCCCTAACCAGGAAACCTTGACAAGCCACCCATACAACCCCACCCACGGTGAGGAAACTCCACAATAAAGAGAATTCCACAAACTGCCAGAATACAGAAAGGCCACCCCAAACACAGCAATATAAACAAGATGAAGAGACAGAGGAATATCCAGCAGGTAGAGAAACAGGATAAATGCCCACCAAACCAAGCAAAAGAGGAAGAGATAGGGAATCTACCTGATAAAGAATTCCGAATAATGATAGTGAAAATGGCCCCAAATCCTGAAAACAAAATGGAATCACAGCTAAATAGCCTGGAGACAAGGATTGAGAAAATGCAAGAAAGGTTTAACAAAGACCTAGAAGAAATAAAAAGAGTCAATATATAATGAATAATGCAATAAATGATATCAAAAACACTCTGGAGGGAACAAATAGCAGAATAACAGAGGCAGAAGATAGGATTAGTGAGGTAGAAGATAGAATGGTAGAAATAAATGAATCAGAGAGGAAAAAAGAAAAACAAATTAAAAGAAATGAGGACAATCACAGAGACTTCTGGGACAATGTTAAACGCCCCAACATTCAAATCATAGGAGTCCCAGAAGAAGAAGACAAAAAGAAAGACCATGAGAAAATACTTGAGGAGATAATAGTTGAAAACTTCCCTAAAATGGGGAAGGAAATAATCACCCAAGTCCAAGAAACCCAGAGAGTCCCAAACAGGATAAACCCAAGGCGAAACACCCCAAGACACATATTAATCAAATTAACAAAGATCAAACACAAAGAACAAATATTAAAAGCAGAAGGGAAAAACAACAAATAACACCCAAGGGGATTCCCATAAGGATAACAGCTGATCTTTCAAACTCTTCAGGCCAGGAGGGAATGGCAAGACACACTTAAAGTGATGAAAGAAAACAATCTACAGCCCAGATTACTGTGCCCAGGAAGGATCTCATTCAAGTATGAAGGAGAAATCAAAAGCTTTACAGACAAGCAAAAGCTGAGAGAATTCTGCACCACCAAACCAGCTCTCCAACAAATACTAAAGGATCTTCTCTAGACAGGAAACACAGTAAAGTAAATGGCAACGGGATCATACTTATCAACAATTACCTTAAACACAAATGGGTTGAATGCCCCAACCAAAAGACAAAGACTGGCTGAATGGATAAAAAAAACAAGACCCCTATCTATACATGCTGTCTACAAGAGACCCACCTCAAAACAAGGGACACATACAGACTGAAAGTGAAGGGCTGGAAAAAGATATTCCATGCAAATAGAGACCAAAAGAAAGCAGGAGTAGCAATACTCATATCAGATAAAATAGACTTTAAAACAAAGGCTGTGAAAAGAGACAAAGAAGGACACTACATTCTGATCAAAGGATCAATCCAAGAAGAAAATATAACAAGTATAAATATATATGCACCCAACATAGGAGCACCACAATATGTAAGACAAATGCTAACAAGTATGAAAGGGTAAATTAACAATAACACAATAATAGTGGGAGACTTTAATACCCCACTCACACCTATGGATAGATCAACTAAACAGAAAATTAACAAGGAAACACAAACTTTAAATGATACACTAGACCAGCTAGACCTAATTGATATCTATAGGACATTTCACCCCAAAACAATGAATTTCACCTTTCCCTCAAGTGCACACAGAACCTTCTCCAGGGTAGATCACATCCTAGGCCATAAATCTAGCCTTGGTAAATTCAAAAAAATAAAAATCATTCCAAGCATCTTTTCTGACCACAATGCAGTAAGATTAGATCTCAATTACAGGAGAAAAACTATTAAAAATTCCAACATATGGAGATGAACAACACGCTGCTGAATAACCAACAAATCACAGAAGAAATCAAAAAAGAAATCAAAGTATGC
>NW_011494861.1:8637557-8650715 GCF_000754665.1 Bison bison bison
ACTCTCCGACATAAATCACAGCAGGATCCTCTATGACCCACCTCCCAGAATATTGGAAATAAAAGCAAAAATAAACAAATGGGACCTAATTAAAATTAAAAGCTTCTGTACAACAAAGCAAACTATAAGCAAGGTGAAAAGACAGCCTTCAGAATGGGAGAAAATAATAGCAAATGAAGCAACTGACAAAGAATTAATCTCAAAAATATACAAGCAACTCCTGCAGCTCAATTCCAGAAAAATAAACAACTCAATCAAAAAATGGGCCAAAGAACTAAACAGAAATTTCTCCAAAGAAGACATACAGATGGATAATAAACAAATGAAAAGATGCTCAACATCACTCATTATCAGAGAAATGCAAACCAAAACCACAACGAGGTACCATCTCACGCCAGTCAGAATGGCTGCGATCCAAAAGTCTACAAGCAATAAATTCTAGAGAGGGTGTGGAGAAAAGGGAACCCTCTTACACTGTTGGTGGAAATGCAAACTAGTACAGCCACTATGGAGAACAGTGTGGAGATTTCTTAAAAAACTGGAAATAGAACTGCCATATGACCCAGCAATCCCACTGCTGGGCATACACACCGAGGAAACCAGAATTGAAAGATACACGTGTACCCCAATGTTCACCACAGCACTGTTTATAATAGCCAGGACATGGAAGCAACCTAGATGTCCATCAGCAGACGAATGGATAAGAAAGCTGTGGTACATATACACAATGGAGTGTTACTCAGCCATTAAAAAGAATACATTTGAATCAGTTCTAATGAGGTGGATGAAACTGGAGCCTATTATACAGAGTGAAGTGAGCCAGAAAGAAAAAACACCAATACAGTATACTAACACATATATATGGAATTTAGAAAGATGGTAACGATAACCCTGTATGTGAAACAGCAAAAGAGACACAGATATATAGAACAATCTTTTGGACTCTGTGGGAGAGGGCGAGGGTGGGATGATTTGGGAGAATGGCATTGAAACATGTATAATATCATATGTGAAACGAATCACCAGTCCAGGTTCTATGCATGATACAGGATGCTCGGGGCTGGTACACTGGAATGACCCAGAGGGATAGTATGGGGAGGGAGGTGGGAGGGGGATTCAGGATGGGGAACACGTGTACACCTTTGGCGGATTCATGTTGATGTACGGCAAAACCAGTACAATATTGTAAAGTTAAAAAAAAAATAAAAGTCTTTATTCCCCACCCCCCACCCTTAAAGGTGTTTTTCCACCATTTTCTATCTTGCATAGTTTTTTGAGAATAACAAAGATAAGTCCTATCTTTGTTCCCCTGAATAGACAGTGTTTTTTCTTTGAATATTTTTTAAGATTTCCTCTTTCATTAGTTTTCAAGAATTGGGTGGTAATGTGGCTTTTTGTGGTTTTCTTTATGTTTATTCTCTTAGTCTCTGAGGCTTCTTGGATCTGTGAGCTATAGTTCTACAAGATTGGAGAAATTTAAACCATTATTTCTTCAAATGTTTTTCTGATCCCATTTCATTCTCTCTTTCTGGGACTCCAATTATAAATATGTTACACTGCTTGATTTTGTCCTTCAGATTGTTAAAGCTTTGTTTATTTATCTTTTTTCTTTCTATATTTCAATTGGATAATTTATATTTCTGTATTTCAGGTTCATTGGTCTTTTCTTAAGCATTTAATCTGTTAAACTGATCCAGGGAATTTTTCATTTCAGATATTTTATTTTTCAGATTTATATGTTTTTTAATATATTTTTCTCCTAATTTTTATATCTCCCAGTAAGCCCTTAAGTATATTTATAATTATTGTTTTAAGGATTTTGGATTTAATGCCACCCATCTCTCTAATTTCTGGGTCTGTTTCTATTAAATGCTTTCTCCCTGTAATTAGTCACTCAGTCTACTTTCTCATGTCTAGTAATTTTTATTTGATGCTAAACAGTTTGAATATTACAATATTGAGGGCATGCATTTTGTTAACCTTTAGAATACTGTGAATTTTGTTTTGGGTGCAACTTAGTTGCTCGTCAATCAATTTGATCCTTTTGAGACTTTTTTTTTTTTTTTTCATTTTTTTAAGGACAAGTGTAGAGTAGACTTTAATCTATGGTAGTTTAGCCCTACTAATAAGGCATAACTCTCTAAGGTCTCTCTGAGTGTCACAAATGTTAAACACTGTAGCTGTTCGGACCTCACAATTCCAGAAACCCTGTGTGGATTTCAAGAGTTGCTTACTTTAAAACTCGTTGGTAGTTCCTAACTAAGCCTTATGAAGTTTCATTCTATGCTACTCAGCATTTAGCAAGATTCCTGAGAAACTCTATGTAGGTTTCTGGAGCTCTTTTTTTTTCACCATGATTCTCTCCTCTCCAGTGTTGACTGCTATCCAAGAATATTGGAGTGGGTAGCCATTCCTTTCTCCAGAGGATCTTTCCAACCCAGGGATCAAACCCAGGTCTCCCACTTTGTGGGAAGATTTTTTACTGTCTAAGCCAACAGGAAGCCCAATTCCAACCTCAGAATCCCCAAATTCCAATCTCTTCTCTTCAAATCAATGACACTACCCTTGTCTACCTATGTTCCCTCACCTTATACCATAGCATGAAAAGTACCTCCAGAGACAAGGCAATCACCTCATTAATCTCTGTCACAGGTCACAGTCCTATACTGCCAAGTCTCCAATGCTTCATCCAGTTTTCTAGTTGCTTAGACAGGAACACAGATCTGGTACCATTTTATCCAAGTTGATGGAAGAAGAAATGTATCCTCCTGTCACTTTCAAGTCAATAAATCCAACCCAGTCTTTCACTCGGTGTTTGGCCTCTCATCTCTAATTACCTAAAATACATCCTGCCCTGCCATTATCTCTGAGTCACTATGTTCCAAAGTGAACTCTTTATCTTCACTTCCATCAACTCTTCCTTCCAGTGCCCCTGTGTTTGCTAAGCTCAAAATCTTGGTCATCTTTAAACATTAGCTCAATTATCCATATCCCCTTGAAAATCAGTGCCAATTTCAAGGCATGCCAGTTTTTCCTCAAGGATCTTTTAAATCGACTCCCTTGTCTCTCTTTTGACTGCAACCTTATTGGGACAGATCCTCATCAACTAAATAATAGCTTTCTAAATGACAGACTGAGGGAGGAAGCTGGATGATGCCATAAAGCCTGGAAGAACAAGAATACCTCTCAATGATCAACAGGGCTTTTCAGTCACATCCTGTCTACTCCATTTCCTGTGCCCTGGTTACCTGAAGAGCTTTATTAATGCCCTCCATCATGCTCTCTCTCATCTCTGAATCTCCCCATACAACTCTTCCTTTTCTTGGTCCAGTCTTCTTTCTCACCTCTTCTTTTTTTTTTTTTTTTGTCTAATTAAAAAATATATATATATTCATCTCTTACTTCTAACCATATTTTGTCTCCATGCTTCTACCCATCCTTCAGTTCTCAAAGTAAACATTTCTCCTTTCACAGAGGTTTCCCTTCCCTATTTTCCACAGATGAAGTTTGGTGGCCTGGGTTTCTTTCTCAATAGAACATTTCTCCTATTACATGGTTATATTTCATAAACTGTATCCTCCACTAGATTCTGGGATGAGGCTCATGAAACCCATGTATTCATGGTGCTGCTATAATCACCATCCTGTGTTCCTGTATTTAGCATAGGATGTGGCATTTGTGGGATGTTCACTCCCTTGGATGGCAAGAAGTTCAAACCAGTCAATCCTAAAGGAAATCAACCCTGAATATTCATTGGAAGGACTGATGCTGAAACTGAAGCACTAATACTTTGGCCACCAGATGGAAAGAGCAGACTCATTGGAAAAGACCCTGATGCTGGGAAAGATTGAAGGCAAGAGGAGAAGAGGACGACAGAAGATCAGATGGTTATAAGGCATCACTGACTCAATGGACATGAATTTGTGCAAACTTCAGGAGACAGTGAAGGACGGGGAAGCCTAGTGTGCTGCATGCAGTCCATGGGGTCGCAGAGAGTCAGACATGACTTAGTGATAAACAGCAGCAATAAATATTGGTTGCATACATGAATGTCCAGATGAAGAAATAATGGTGATACTTACATTGTATGCTCTTGGCTCTATCAATGGAAACAACAGAATCAGAGACTTACAGGAAGTCCGAGTTAGAATAGTCCCGAAAGAACTTTGTTTAATTTTCCATTTGGTGAAACCATCCCGTTGCCATTCCCTAGTAAATGGTCATCTAGGCTGTGTTGATCCAATTTGATAGTGGGAACTTACTCTTTGCCATGGCAGCCTGTTCTATTTCTGAACTATTTTACTGTTAGAAACTGCACCTGAATCTTCTGCATAGCTTCCATCCATTGGCCTTGTTCTTCCCTCAGAATCTGTGTAGAGAAGAGTCCTACGTTCCAATGATAGCTGTTAACCATTCAAAGAGTTCCTGCAGGTCCCAAGTCTTCTTGATAATAATTATTGCCACTATATTAGCTGATGTTTCTCAAGGATTTACCAGCTTATTTGAGTTTGACAACAATTCCCTGAGATAGTTTATATCATCAGTACCATTTTAGAGACAAGGAAACTGGTGCACACAGAGAGATTCCCTATAGAGAGAGGCAAAAGTCCCAGATGTTTGAGTTCCCCCAGTTCAGGCTCCAGACTCATGAGTGATGGAGCCTTCAGAGGGTTCCAGCCCCAAATGCCCTCTGATTGCAACCGGGTGAGAGACCTGGAGGGAGAGCTGCCCAGTTGAGTCCAGTCAACCACAGAAGAGTTTATGCTCAATCATGTCTGATTCTTTGCAAACCTGTGGATATGCCCAAAGAGGATAGCCCATCAAGGGGATCTTTCCAACGCAGGGATCAAATCTGCATCTCTTGCATCTCCTGCATTGGCAGATGGATTCCTTACCACTGTACCACCAAGACAAGAAATAAAATGACAATGGTAATTTTAAGCCACCATGAGGTGGCTTGTTATACAGCCAAAGACAGTCAAATGACTGACCTCACCCCACACTAGCCAGAGTTAGGGAAGATCCTGATCTAAGTGTGCACAAGCTGTATGCTCAGTAGATGTTGCCTGTTGCTCTACCATGGCTTCCAGTTCATCTTTTAGGGTGATAGGCCCTACACTTCAGACCAAACATGGTAGGAACGCAGGGCAGGGTGGACCAATCCCAAGTCAGTGTGTGTGTGACAATGTGAGGAGTTGGAGATAAGAACACTGAATGAGGAGAAATGAAAGTATTTTGAATGGAGAAATTTAAAGCATTTTTCCTGGGAGAAGGTCAATTTAGGCTAAGCAGACTACTTACACATGGACTTCAAAGAATTAGCCATACCAGGGTACCAATGCTTTGGTCCCTGGGGTTGAAGCATAGGACAAATTGGGAGCAGTCCAAAAAGACTGGGAAGGGGAGGAGGAGTCCTTTCAATCTGATGCCTTTTGAAGGACAAGTACAGCTTCCCACTGGCAGGATATATCCATGTTTGGACCTTTCTTCATTTCATTCTCCTGTGGTTTATCTTACCCAAGTGTCAGAAACAAGAGGAATGGCCCTACCATCTTATCTCAAGAATGAACTAGCATCATTTATGAGATGCTAGCAGAAGGGCTACAGCAGTAAAAGATAAAGCCTTGCTTTGATCATTGTGCCACCATATTTCCTGAAGTTGACATTGTAACATCTTACTTGGACAGATGCTCCTTTTAGCTCCTTCTGTGCTCAGCTCAGCATTCCAAACTGCAGGTGGGGTACTGTGGGGTGCATGCCTGTGCTTCTGGAACACAGCCAGAAAAGAATAAAAAGGAGGTAGACTGTCTCTCCCAGGTGCCCAGCAAAGGCCCGCAAGTACCCAGCAGTTCGATCTGCATGCTTTCTGTGATGTTTGATCTTCTTACACTTACCACTGGTCAGAGTTCAAACCTTAATCCAAGGAGAAGAAAGAAATCTCCTTTGTGGGGAAGTGTTCACCTTGATCAACTTTCAAATGGGGCACAGATAACCATAAACACCTGTTAATCACTAGTCTACCTATAAAGTAAAGTTGACTGGATGCAACTGAGACTAAGAGCCCACCTTCAAGAGAAGGTAAAATGTCCACTTAAGAGAATGAGGATTTATTTTCCATTGAATTAAATAAACCTTCCCCTGGGTGTCAGTTTCCAAAGGTCTGCTTTTTTCTAGACCGAGAATAAATTCAAGGGTGTCTATCCTCTGGGTGGGCAGATAAAATGAAAAGACAGCCCTCCCTCTGGGACAATCACAAACACAGACAACATATGAGTTTAGGAGCTCTGTGAAGGCACTTGGAGCCAGTGGAGATTTTGTGCAGAAGACACCTGAGGTCAGATTTGTGATGGACAGTAAGAAGAGGTGAGAGGGTGGACAGAAGGTGATGCAAGTGGATGAAGGAAAAGGCAGCCAGTCTTGACCAGAATGACATGGGAAGGATGGTCAGAGGGAGGGCTCTGAGCCATTGCTGAAGAAACACAGAAGAACTGTGGGGAGACTGGCTTCCCTAGTGATGGGGGCATGATTCCTGTGTGCCAGTTGCCTTCCTCAGCACTGGACAGCTCCCAGACTCTGCTCAGGCCTGCTATCTTCCTCCACCAGAACCCATCCAAAGTCCCTTCGTCATTCATGGTGTGTGTCTCTCTGGCCACCCTCCCATGGGCAGAGACCAGCATCAGAGTGGGCAGGGGCTAGAGCTGGAGAGAGCTTAGGAGAGTGGTGCCCTCTGGTCTTGGCTTGGGTCCTGGTGTCTGCTTTCTCCTGGACCACGGCGTAAGACCATCCACCCCTGCCCAGGCACCTTTGGGACTTGTGCCTAGAGCAGCCTTGTGTGTGGACATATTCCAGCAAAGACATCTTCCTGGTGGGCCACCCCAGATGGTCGTGGAGGCAGCTCTGTGTTCTCTTCCTCCCATGGATTCACCCCTTGGGTCACCTTGGTCAGCTTCAGTGGCCTCATGCCCTGGCTGACTCTATTCATGTCTCCTCTCTGACCACTGACTCTGGTCCCATTTCCCTCCAGCCCACAGCCTGTGCTCTCTTTCTTCAAACTCTGATCGTTTCACATCACGCCTCTGCTCAGAAGTATCCATGGCTCTTCATCACCTGAGAAAATGTATCTGCTCCAGTGGAGTACATAAGGTTCACCTGGGACACTTTCAAAACCAAACCCATTTCACTCTGAATGTGAGCCTCTTGTCCAGCACTGAGATGCTCTGGAGCCAACAGGACCCAATGGGGAAGGCCGGAGTCTGGCTTGGGCAGGTCTCTTTCATATTTCTCTGGCCATATGCATCCCCACATGGACTGCAGGAGACAAGTTCTTTTGCCTGTTGATGTTCAGAGAAAAAGCCCCAGTCTTGACATTTCTGCCCCACTAAAACCCTTGGGTCTCCTCACTTTACAAGCCCTGAAGCCCGCCTAGAACTGGCTGCTGGTTGGGCAGAACTCCATGTTCCCTGTCTTCTCCCCCAGGCCACCTCCTCCAGAGCTTGTTCCCTGTGTCACTGATTGCAGAATGAGATGTTCATTTGCACTTTGAAAACAACATTCAGAATGGTTCGAACAAGCCCCTTCGGCTCAGATAAATCACAGAGGACAGAATTCGAGCTCAGGGCTGTATTTCATTTACAGGAGGCCCACTCTCTCAGAAAGTACCCAGGGCTTCCCAATTGAAATACAGCTTCCTCCTTAATTTCATTTCACAAGCCCCCTGCCCACTGCCAGCTTGATTTAAACAGTAATTCAATCCCAAAGTGAGCAGCATCTTTCAACGGTTCTCATTATTTTTCTGCATAATGCTATCATATATAAGGACCTGGCTGAGGGATGCTCACACCCCAGCCATTACTCACCACAGTGCAAGGTCTTGAAGGCCAGTCAGGGTCTGGGCTACAAAATCAGGTGTCTGCTGCATCCTTGGAGCGATTGTGGTGTGATTTCTTTGATCCTAGGAAAAATAAAGCTAAGCAAGATGCCCATGATAATGCTTCATTATTATTTCTCCATGAATCAAAGTGATCTAGCATAATGGTGGGGGTGGAGGGACTTGCCGACATGGGGAGGATGTGAAAAAATCCAGGTCATAGACTGGTCCACCTTGATGCATAACTTCAAGAGGAAAAAGGTGAAGTGTTCTCAGAACTCTTATGTCCTCTCCTGACTCAGCTGCCTTTGGTGATGACAGCCTCAGGGAGTCTGCTGGTATTAACAAGACACACGGGAAGTGGTTTGAGATCCTAAGAAGGTCTAGCCTATGTCATAGCTCATATGGTGCCATTATCTCCCAAAAAAGGAAAAAAAAGAAAGCTATGACAAACCTAGACAGCATATTAAAAAGCAGAGACATCACTTTGCTAGCAAAGGTCTGTATTGTCAAAGCTGTCCTTTTTTCCAGTAGTCATGTATGGATGTGAGAGTTGGACCATAAAGAAGGCTGAGAGCCGAAGAACATACTTCCAAACTATGGTGCTAGAGAAGACTCTTGAGAGTCCCTTGGACAGCAAGGAGATCACACCAGTCAATCCTAAAGGAAATTAACCCTGGATAGTCACTGGAAGGGCTGATGCTGAAGCTCCAATACTTTGGCCACCTGATGTGAAGAGTCAACTCATTGGAAAAGATCCTGATGCTGGGAAAGATTGAGGACAGAGAGAAGGGGGCAACAGAGGATGAGATGGTTGGATGGCATCATCGACTCAATGGACATGAGCTTGAGCAAACTCTGGAAGACAGTGAAGGATAGGGAGGCCTGGCATGCTACAGTTCACAAAAGTTGCAAAAAGTTGGACAAACTTAGCAACTGAACAACAATCCCCTCAAAAAGTGCAATATCTCGCAGTTTTCCAGTGTTCGTTTGTGTTGAATGTTCTCAGCCACAGTGTTCTGGGGGATTGTCTCTAAAACCATTACCGGTATGTCTACACACTGGTTCTTCTCAAGATGTGTCTTTAAGACGTTGAGAACAAGTAAACTGACCCAGCATCTCCAGCACCAAGTAGAGCTCCAGGGACCTTCTGGACTAGGGTTTCAGCAAAGTTGTGAGCACCAGCCTAGGACCACTACAGACTTGCCCTGCATCTCTGCATCTCTGCACTTTCTCACCTTGCCTCCTGCTTTGGCACCTTTGATTTCACTCCCAGATAGTCTGACTGGAAACCACAGCCTCAAGGATTGGAGGCTTTGCTGCCTCATTTCTGCCAAGTTCAAAGCTGAATATTTAGGAAACATGGAGAGTGCTGTGGGGAAGGGAGATCGTAAAGTGCTGGCTGCAAGGAGATCAGAGGGGAGAAGTGTCCTTTCCAGTCCAGACCGTCCCTCCAAGGGTAAGTTCGGAGAAACACGCTGGGAAGAGCTGACTGAATCGCAAAGCAAAGTCACACAATGACTTTCTCACCAACAACAGCTGCCCCATTTCCTTTATCCATGCAGCAGACCCTAAAGGAGACACCACAGATGCTGTAGGCTGGAGGCATGGGGCTTCAGGGAAGATATGAAACAGAAATAAGGAATCACAAAAGATGAAAAAAGGGCAAAAGATGCAAAAAAAAAACAGAGGAAAAAAAGGCAAATCTCTGCCTTTGCAGCTGCTCTCTGTGTAGGGAGTAATGTATTCCAAGTTCCCCTTTCTTCTAAGTTTTATTACCACGTAATCCTGACAGCTGCTTCACCTTTATCTGGCAACCCAAAACCAAACAAAACACTATTCTGAGGACAGTCGCTTTATTTTTTTTTTTTAATTTATTCCTTTATTTCTCATGTGTTCCCCATCCTGAACCCTCCTCCCTCCTCCCTCCCCATACCATCCCTCTGGGTCGTCCCAGTGCACCAGCCCCAAGCATCCAGCATCGTGCATTGAACCTGGACTGGCATCTCGTTTCATACATGACATTTCACATGTTTCAATGCCATTCTCCCAAATCTTCCCACCCTCTCCATCTCCCACAGAGTCCATAAGCCTGTTCTATACATCAGTGTCTCTTTTGCTGTCTCATATACAGGGTTATTGTTACCATCTTTCTAAATTCCATATATATGCGTTAGTATACTGTATTGGTGTTTTTCCTTCTGGCTTACTTCACTCTGTATAATAGGCTCCAGTTTCATCCACCTCATTAGAACTGATTCAAATGTATTCTTTTTAATGGCTGAGTAATACTCCATTGTGTATATGTACCACAGCTTTCTTATCCATTCATCTGCTGATGGACATCTAGGTTGCTTCCAGGTCCTGGCTATTATAAACAGTGCTGCGATGAACATTGGGGTACACGTGTCTCTTTCCCTTCTGGTTTCCTCAGTGTGTATGCCCAGCAGTGGGATTGCTGGGAAGTCATTTCTCCTTCCTAAGCCCAGCTGGGCCTCTAACTAGAATTCAGATGTCTCAGAATTAAAAGGTGATGCTCCCACCACTTCTATTATTTCCTGACCAGATCTTTCAGCTTCCATGAGGGGAGGAAAAACCTGAACTTTCCTTCTGGACTCACCCTTTCCTGCCCCTAGATCCTCATTTTTCTTTTGGCAGATATAGGACTGGGAAAAATGAGGTTGGCTTCTGTCCTAGTAAGGGTGTCTCTCTCTGATTCCCCAGTGCTCTTAACACAGACAGAGTGAAGGGATAAAGTATGTGATTAAGCGTTAATCCCACTAGTGAATTGTAAGTAGAAAAAATATGGGAGACTCCTGTAAGTTAATGGTAACTCATGAAAGTAGGTTTCAAAGTATGCATACTTAGTTGTGTCTGACTCTTTGCGACCCTTTAGACTGTAGCCTGCCAGGCTCCTCTGTCCATGGGATTTTCCAGGCAAGAATACGGAAGTGGATTTCAAAATTTTGTTCTCCAGGGGATCTTCCCAACCCAGGGATTGAACTGGTGTCTCCTGAATTGCAGGCAGATTCTTTATCTGCTAAGCCATTGGAGAAGACCAAAAGCAGGTTTGCTTAACCACAAAACCAAGCAGATTTACTTAGCAACAGAACCCATGCAGCAGAAGCACGAGATATGCCCCAAAATAATAAAACAGTGGTGGTGTAAGACCCAAAGCCTGCCCAGTAAGTTAATGACCCCTAAGACATACTCTCTACACACACAAAAAAACAATAATTTGTGGACCTAGCTTGACCATGTAGAGGCAAGGAAACTCACCTGCTCAACCTGGAGGAAGAACTGATGATAGAAGTATGACATCTACTTAAGACACAGAATTTCTTCTCTCCCTGCTCACTTTTCCTTTGATTATAAAACTGTAGCCCAGTAAGTTCTCATGCTGAGGCACCCCCTTTTCCATCTGCTTGTAAGCCTCACAAACATCTCAGCTGAATAATCATTTCTTATCTATCACTCTGCTCTGGTTGAATTCTCTTCTGCACTGAGACATAAAGGACAGTGGTACCAGAGCTCTTCAGAGCCCCCAGTGAAGTGAAGTGAAGTTGCTCAGCTGTGTCCGACTCTTTGTGATCCCATGGACTGTAGCCTACCAGGCTCCTCTGTCCATGGAATTTTCCAGGCAAGAGTACTGGGGTGGGTTGCCATTTCCTTCTCCAGGGGATCTTCCTGACCCAGGGATCAAACCCAGGTCTCCTGCATTGCAGGAGGGAAGCCCAACACGACACCAATTGGTTTCACTCTGGGCTGAATTGTGTCTCCCAAATTAGCATGCTGTAGTCCTAAGTAACGTCCAAGACCACAGCCCCGGACACTACCTTGTTGGAAAATATGGTCACTGAAACCATGATAAGTTAAAATGATGTCACCCTGGAAATGCGCATGGCCCTAATGCAATAGGACTTTTGTCCTTATAAAAAGGGGCAATTTGGACACAGAATCATACACAAGGATTGGGGTGATGCTGCCCAAACCAAGGAGCTATCATAAGTCAGGACCTAGAGGATTGTCTCTAAAACATTACCAGTATGTCTACACACTGCAGAACCTAGGATGTCCTTCCCCAGAGCCTTTAGAAGGACCATGGCCCTGACCACAGCTTAATTTTAGACTTTCAACCTCCAGAGTGGTGAGACAACATCACTTTCTTTTGTTCCAGGCCACTCCTTTTATGATACTTTGTTCCAGCAGCAAACAGTTGTTGTTCATTCCCTAAAACATATCCAACTCTTTGCCACCCCATTAGCTGTAGCACGCCAGGCTTCCCTGTCCTTTTGGCAACCCACTCCAGTACTCTTGCCTGGAAAATCCCATGTACTGAGGAGCCTGGTAGGTTGTAGTCCCTAGGGTCTCAAAGAGTTGGACACGACTGAGCAACTTCACTTTCACTTTTCACTTTCCTGCATTGGAGAAGGAAATGGCAACCCACTACAGTGTTCTTGCCTGGAGAATCCCAGGGATGGGGGAGCCTGGTGGGCTGCCGTCTATGGGGTCACACAGAGTCAGACAGGACTGAAGTGACTTAGCAGCAGCAGCAGAGCTTGCTCAACTCTTGTCCATTGAGTAGGTGATGTCATCCAACCATCTCCTCCTCTGTTGCTCTCTTCTCCTCTTGCCCTCAATCTTTCCTAGCATCAGTCTTTTCCAGTGAGTCAGTTCTTTGAGTCAGGTGGTCAAAGTATTGGAGCTTCAACTTCAGCATCAGTCCTTCCAGTGAATATTCAGAGTTGATTTCCTTTAGGATTGACTGGTTTGATCTCCTTGCAGTCCAAGGGACTCTCAAGCGTCTTTTTCAGCACCACAATTCAGAAGCATCAATTCTTCAGTGTTCAGCCTTCTTTATAGTCCAACTCTCACATTCCTACATGACTACTGGAAAAATCATAGCTTTGACTATACGGACCTTTGCCGGCAAAGTAAGACAAAGCATTTCTTTTCTTCCAGGCCACTTTGTTTGTGGTACTTTGTTCCAGCAGCCAATAATCCAGGTTAAGGAGCAAAAGCCAAAAATATATATATATACACACACACACACACACACACATACACACACACATATATATATACATATACTGCTAAGTCGCTTCAGTTGTGTCCAACTCTGTGCAACCCCATAGACGGCAGCCCACCAGGCTCCCCCGTCCCTGGGATTCTCCAGGCAAGAACACTGGAGTGGGTTGCCATTTCCTTCTCCAATGCATGAAAGTGAAAAGTAAAAGTGAAGTCGCTCAGTTGTGTCCAACTCTTAGCGACCCCATGGACCACAGCCCACC
>NW_011494861.1:8650815-8682817 GCF_000754665.1 Bison bison bison
GCTCCTCCGTCCATGGGATTTTCCAGGCAAGAGTACTGGAGTGGGGTGCCATTGCCTTCTCCGATATATATATATATATATATATATATATATATATATATGAAAAATAACACAACAGGGAAAGGGAGCCCACACCTTGCTATCTGGAATGCTGCCGGCGCACACCTTCTGTGTTTCTACTCAGTTGATGTTTTAGGGAAGATTCTACAGTCAGTCCTGGGAACCAACCAGTGGCAGCCAGGATGGGTTGGGGGGCCAACACCTGGTCTATTAGAAATTACTCTCCATGGAAAGAAGGTCAACTTTTAACTTCCCTAAAGCAGGGTTTTGCCATGTTGACACTGTCAACATTTGTGTGCTCAGTCCCTTATTCGTGTCTGACTCTTTGCTACACCATGGACTGTAGCCCGCCGGGCTCCTTTGTCCGGGAATTCTCCAGGTAAGAATATTGGAGTGGGTTGGCATGCCTTCCTCCAGAGGATCTTCCCGACCCAGGCACTGAACTCACGTCTTCTGCGTCCCCTGCACTGTAGGTGGACTCTTTACCTGCTGTCGTTTGGGTCAGATAATTCTTTGCTGTGGGGGGCTGTCTTGTGCAAACCAGAAGTATGTCAGCATCCCTGACCTCCAGGCACCAGTGGCACCCTTCCTTAATCATGACATCCTGTAGATGGGGAGACCCATAGGATCTGGAATCCTGCGGTCTTTCCCAGCCTGGGTGGTCTGTTGTCGCTTTTGTGATGGATCAGTGTGCATCTTTGGTGGCTAGACTGCTGACCTGACTTCCTCTTGAGTTCCTTTCAAACTCTTCCCCTGCGTCCTCTCCCCTCTTACCACTGGTGGGACTGAAGAAACCCCGTGTCACAGGCCACACCCCTACAATAAGCTCAGGGATGGGGACACTCCTCCAGCCACCCTCCAGACCCAAAAGGTTTCTGCTGGGCTTGCCCATTTGGACACCCATCACGGTCAGCTCTGCCAAATGTATCCAGCCATCCTAGGCCCCCATATTTATGTTCTTGGCTTCAGTTCAGAGGCACGGGCTCTATGCGGTAGCAAATGGATCCTAGAATCTCTCACTGGTGAGCAAATTGAGTTTATTTTAACGGCATCCAGGCTGTTGATTTGTTTAAATCAGTTAAATGACCTAAGTGGTATTGTTTTTTTTTCTGCTTGTTAAAGACGGTTATGTATCCCATTCATCAATGTGTCTCAGGGCATTAAACCGCTCACTGATTGAGGAGAGGCTCTCCCTGGGGAGCCAGTGGTCACTGTAGCCATCTGCCGGCTCACAGCCTCAGACACCAGTGGGGGCCCCTGGGCACTGAGGAGCTGAGACCAAGGCAGCGCTCCAGGCTAAGAGGGAACAGAAGAGTATCTCTCTGCATGGGTCCTGTGCTGAACTAGGTGATACTTACATACCCTGTGGGTCCTGCAGGGGTATGGGGTGGGGGCTGGGCAGGGTGCCACCTGCTCTCCTGAGCTAATTAAGGGTGAGGAATACTCATTCAGACTTCAAAAGAATCTTCTACCCCTTGCTTCCAGTTGTTGGCATCTCTGGACTTCCCTGGTGGTGCAGATGGTAAAGTGTCTGCCTACAACTCGGGAGACCCAGGTTCGATCCCTGGGTCAGGAAGATCCCCTGAAGAAGGAAATGGCAACCCACTCCAATACTCTTGCCTGGAAAACCCCATGGACGGAGGTGCCTGGTAGGCTACAGTCCATGGGGTAGCAGAGTTGGACACGACTGAGCGACTTCACTTTCACTTTTCACTTCTCTGCATTCTTAAACCTGTTCTCCCTTTAGGAAAAGATGGTGAACACCTCGTGTCTCTAACTCTGCAGACCTTCGTTGGGATCCCGGGGGGTGCAAGTCGGCTCTTGTGTGTTGCCTGATCCCTGAGACCACAGTTCCCTGCCCCCTTCCCTCCTGTCTTTCTGATGCTAGTCAATGGCCTTGGCAATGGATGCACCCCTTGCACAGCAAGGAGATAAACCAGTCAATCCTAAAGGAAATCAATCCTGAATATCATTGGAGGACTGATGCTGAAGCTGAAGCTCCAATACTTTGGCCACCTGATTTGAAGAGCCGACTCATTGGAAAAGAACCTGATGCAGGGAAAGATTGAGGGCAGGACGAGAAGCAGACAACAGAGGATGAGATGGTTGGACGGTATCACTGACTCAATGGACATGAGTTTGAGCATACTCTGGGAGATAGCAAAGGACAGGGAAGCCTGGCATGCTGCCATCCATGGGATCACAAAGAGTCAGACAGACTGATCTTAGCTACTGAGCCACAAAGAGGGGCCAGGAAACTTGGCAGCAGGTGAATTGTGTTGCAGAGACTTTCTGGAGGCCTGTGAGGCTGTGGCTGGAAGGGGGAGGATGGGGTGAGGTTCTGGGTCCACTCCGTGGGCTAGGGGCCCTTCAGAAGCCAGGGGGTGCTCATGGTATCTTGGGCAGCTGATGATGTGCAGGACTTTTGCAGTCAAGGGATCCCCAACACAGGAGACCGCAGCAGATATGTGGATAGGCACTATCAGAAGAGCAATTCACTGGGCTGAGGGCTGAGAGCCAAGGGAGTGACTTTGCTGAAAAAGAAGACAGCCTTAGGGTCCTTGCTGTCTCAGACTTGACCAGAGAGACCACGGTCTGGGGGCCAGGAAACTTCCTCTGAGGCAAAGGCATTCGCGTTAAATCCACATCAGGGGAGCAAGACCCCTGCCTGCCACCAGGGCAGAGTTCAGCCTATGTCCCTGAAGATAAGGGCAGGCTTTGCTCTCTGGGCGTTGTCAACATCTGGTCTGACCATTGCTTTGGGGGCCATTGTGTGCATTTTATGATGCTTACAGCATCCCAGCTTCTACTCACCAGTGGCCAGGAGCAACCCCTCCCAGTGTGACCCCCCTCTGGGGAGTAAAACTGTCCCTGGTTAAGAACCGCTGGGCTGGGGGCAGGGCCACTCACACACCATCGGCCTGACCTGAGCCCATCTTCTGCCTCTGTAAACCCTGCCTATTCCATGAGTCCATCAACTCCAAGGAAGGGGGCCCTTTGGAATATCCCACCTCGGCACAGACAAAGAAGCTTTGGATCTCTGTTCCTCCCAGGGACAGTTTCCTCTGCAGGGAAATCTCCATAGATGTGACCTGGACTCAGATGGTCCACAAAAAACCTCCCAGGAAGCCCCCAGCCTACTCTTGTGGGCCCTCGTGGTCTCAGCTAAAGTATTATGGGACCGTCCCAGTTAGCATAGACTTGGCTTCAAATAACCCTGGGACCCACACCAGAGACCTGGAAATATTTTCTTCATGGTTGAACTGGGAAAGAATTGGTTTGGAAACAATCAAGACCCAGGAGGAAATCTTAGAATCTGTGAACCATGACACAGACATGAACATAGTCTTCGAGGAGGTTTCAGATAATACTGGTAAAGGAAATAAATATACAAATAACATTTTGAAAAAGTCATGTTGCAGTCATGACCTGAACTAACGGTGATTCTTTTGTCTCTTTTTTTCATATTATGTTTTTTTTTTTTTAATAGCAACATCAGAGTACTAAATATACAGCAAAGTTGATATAGCTGCTGCATTAACAATAATTTTTCAAATTACATTGCTTTGAAATACAGAAACAACTTAAAAAAATCTGGAATAAAATTTCACCTGTATGGAAATCACACCCAGCCCCCCACCCATACCCCCGTAGCTCGTGTCATGTCTGTTTATTAACATGATTATGAGATGCATTCAAAGAAAAACACAACAATAAACTACAATAATTGAGCTCTTTCAGGAAGATGATATATCCATATGTCTGTAAGGACAGCTGTGGCATAGATACATATGCGTAACACATAAACAGAGAAGCTTCTGTTTTTCTATGGAAAAATAACCACTGCTCCATGTAAAAGTATAAATAAACAGTTAACAGTTTATTGTATCAGAAAATAATTTAGGAAAATCAAAATAAACCCATTGTTGCTATACATGAGTTGGGGAGGGGAGAAAAATAAAGTTCTGAAATGGGCCTGTGTGGCCATCACCTTTGACCTTCTTGTCCTGTGGTTCAGGCTCATGGTTTGTGAGTTTCCTAGTTCCACGGGTGAGCTGGGGAGAGGAGGGGGGAATGGGTCTGTGTTTAAATGTATGTGATTAAACCTGGTAAATTTGGGTGTGATTCAAGTACATGAGGGTCTCACAAGGGCATGGAGACTTCTGGTTATCAGATCTGTGACCCTCAGATAGATGCCCCACATGAAAAACTCAGCCAAGAGTTTGGATGTTTCTCTGAGTATCTTGTGTATCCCTGCCGCTCCCCACAACACCCAGATGTGCCCACATGTGATGATGGATGTGAAAGCAAAACATCCAAATGATTGACTGCTTTTTCCACTTAGTCATGGAGACACTCTCGTGCTTAGTGAAGACTGTAGTCCACAACAAGGATGCCTTCAAACATTAGTTAGACAAACTTTTTAGAAAACGTATGTTGGAAACAGATGGGTGTTTCCAACATGGGTAAGCAACCATGCTTACCATGGAGAGATCTCTGACTTGTCCTCACTCCCCAGACCTTAATGAACCTTAACCACTGAATTAAGGTTAATGAACCTTAACCACTGAATTAAATAAGAACTGAAGGGTTTCCAATTTTGCCCTTCTTTCTGGCTCTATTTATGTTCTAAATGTTTTGTGGTAAACATTTACTCCTTTTGAAAAAAATGTAAAAGACTGAAAATACAGTCCATGTGTGGTCTTATGTTTCCTCCAATGTCAAGTTTAATACTTTCTGGATCTAACTCATGTTCAAGGGTTTAACTCATGTTCAGTAGCATACATATAAAGAGACAGAAAATCAATGAGTCTCTTGTTGACCCAAATATGAATCATGAGTTAAGTAAAACTTAATCAGCAAAGTCATTCATGGTCAGGTGAGGCTTGGTTGTTGTTCTGCTTTTCCTTTAAATAATTTTTACTGAAGAATAACTGTGTTCTGGGCTCCATCGCCTGCCATCTTGTTTCTCCAAGTGAGGCAAGAGGAAGGATTCCAATGGGGCTGCCAGAAAAAAAGGGTTTTTTCTATTAGAAAACCCCACAAACTCTCTAGTTTTTAAGAAAACAATGATCTGGAACCCAAAACTGACTACAGTCTTTCCCTCAGTCTCAATGTTTTATTCCCAGACTTTGCTAAGTCCCCACATCCTCTCTCCCCACAATAGGAGAATGTTTCAGGGAGCAGCAAATGCTTCAGATGGTGCTCATCTTCCAGCCAAGGAAGACATGTATCTTTGAAAACTCTGCTGAACCTCAAGTCGTTCCGTGTCATCTTATGCTGAGGATTCATCTTTAAAGATCAAATTCATGGTGAGTCGATTGAGAACCGATTTTGTTCAAGTCCTTTCACACGTCTGGCTTCAGAGGAAGCAATCCAAATACATGTGAAAAACAAACAAACAAAAACGATAAAACCAAATGTCTTCTGTAGGTCACGGCAGTTCAACTCAAGGAGTGTGTGGCTATAGGTGGGTTCTGTAACTCCTGCTGACTTTTCAAAACCAGTTGCCCATCTTCATCTTTAAGGCCCTTGACTGTCCATCCAGTTGTGCTTGTGTGCAGAAGTAGCACAATACTTATCAGCACCTTAGAAATCTCTCCTTTCCAGAACTTTCATGTCAGTTCATGTCTGCTTGCTGTAAGTCCATGAAAAAAATACTCATGTTGCCTTGTAGACCTTGAGTTGTCGGCAGTCACAACACTTGATGTTAGAAATCCATACACATAAGGGAGAGATGACACAGAGTGGAGTGTCCAGCCCAAAATAGACATTGGAGGCAATAGAGAGGGTTCTTTCTGGTGGTAACTGCTGTCACAAAAACCTTGTCAAGAACAACACTATTGGTTCACTATTCTACTGCCATGTGGATTCCTACAACCTGAGACTTCAGCAAAGCCCTTCTCTCCTACTCCATTTAGTCCCCCAAAGGTTGCAAATTGAATTTAGGGTGTCACAATGTCTTTGAAAGTGTCCCTTCTGGCCTGGCATGATTGCAGAGTGGAGAAGGATGACATGGTTCTCTTGGGAGATGAATCATTGGTCTAGAAGGTTAATACAACAGTCTTTGCTCTTATAGTTTCCTGCGTAATTATTACACACAAATGTACTGGGGGTCTTCAAAGGGTCTCCCACCATTTTAGCAACAAGTCTTCGTGGTACAAGATGATGTCAAAAAGTAGAACTTAGGGCTTGTTTCTCCTGTGAAAAAAGTTCTCCCCACTTCTCTGGAAGCAATAACTTGTTACATTCAGGAAGACTGGCACGAACTGCCAGTTCACCAATCCAAAATCTATAAATATCAACACTAAAGAATTTATTGCAGAATTTCATAAATCCAAGAAAACTTAACCAGTGTGGACAGCTGAGTTTGTGTTCACACATGAAAGAAGTTTCTGGGGAGTTATTTGGTTGCAAGTATTTGGATGTTGATAAGAACCTAGGTCTCCAGGGGATTCTATTTTTAAGAGAGACTACACGAGGCAAAACTAATTAACTTTATAAAGAAGGATTTCCTACAATCTGATCCTCTCTGCATCCATTTCTGTATATATATCATCAGCAGTTGTGTTACTTTGAAATTCAAGATTTGAGCAAGTTAATTCAGCCCCAGGGGATGTCTTAGCAACTCTCCTGGCTTATTCTATGAACCTCTTTCATTTATACTCTCCATGGTACATGTGTGTTCTGATTTCAACCCACACAGAAAAGACAGCAGGGCCATTGATAGGTTCACTGGCTCCTTCCCCTACTGCTCACTCTCTGTTTACCCTACCCCATCTCTGTTTATAAACCTCTGTTGTCCCAGAGGGCAGGGCTGGCCCAGTTTATACCAGCCTCTTAAGCTCAGGTTCCATATATGATTTAGACTTATGGATTCATTCAAAACTGCTCTGATTCTCTCTTGATTCTATGCTGCGCAACTCTTGGAGCATTTAGCAGGGAATCTATCACGTGGGAAATGGAATGGGGCTTCTGGAAGGATGGGTTTTAGCCTTCCAGTTCCAACACAGACACACGTTATAGCTTAGCTGACCACTCTCTTCAGCTGCCTTTACACTTGGGTGTGGGCCGTGCGTCTGTTAAGTGTGGGCTGTGGACCTGTTGCTGCTGTGGTGTCTGGGAATCCATGGAGAGAAGCCCCTTACCCGCATTGCTACCCTCTCCCCCATCCAAGCACTACTGCCTTCAAGAGCCCACATAGCATCTTGCTTGCCTCTTCCTTCTCCTTGTCCTTTTCTGTTCTTGGCCCTGTGTGTTCACAGTTTTCTCATCAGTACAGCCTAGGCACTGAACCTCCCTAACCAAAGTGAAGTAGAATGGAGGGGGTACATGCAAGCCCCACCCACCAGAGGCTGGTTGCTCTGGTAACACTGCTCCCCTGACAAAGGGCAAATGCTACAGCTGGCCCTTTGGCATACAGAGAGACTGTGCCCAGAGTTAAATTTCCTACTTGCTCACGTGGTGACCGTTTTGAACTCTGGAGTTTGGCTATTGCGGGCTTGCTGGCTGAGCTCTTCCTAAAATCATTTGAAGTCCAAAGAAATTCAGTTTTCTTGTTTGTTTAATGTTGTGCTAAGTTGCTTTAGTTGTGTCCAGCTTTTTGCAATCCCATGGACTGTAGTCCACCAGGCTCCTCTGTCCAAAGGATTCTTCTGGCAAGAATACTGGAATGGGCTGCCTTTTCCTACTCCAGGGGACCTTCCCCATCCAGAGATCACCTGTCTCTTATGTCTTCTGCATTGGCAGGCAGATTCTTTACCACTAGCACCACCTGGGAACCCCTTGTTCAATGGGTGGGGTGATATAAAAAGATTGATCCTCTGCCTATGCCTCTGTTTATCCCATTCTTTACATTTAAGTGCAAACTCAAAACTTAGAAATGCAAAACTGCCCACCCAGGCCTCACACTTTTTGAAATGAAGGGCTGGGAGCGTATTTCAAAACATCAACCGATCATTTGAGACCTGGATGGGAGCCCCAGGAATAGTGCTGAGTGCAGCTAACACACACATCTTGGCTCAGAGCAAGCGAAGAAGAACAAGTTGGGAAGAATAATCAAAGATTCTCAGATGGCGAGAGTCTGGCTCGTTTATGTGGGCTGTGCTATTTACATCGGAAAACAAACAAACGATCAAAAAACAGTATGGCATAGCAAATTGACAAACTGTACCAAAGTAACCACTCCAGAATTACATGAATCACAGCATGTTTTGGAATAAAAGCAGATGTTGTTTAAGAAGTATGTTACTGAGTATGATCTGTGTTGAGGTTGAGCATTGGGAAAGGCAGCTGACTTCTCTTACGAGGGGGGATGGCTCTCCCTGGGGCCCCCATTGTCCTGTGGGCTTCCTATCCCTCCTTGAGTTTCTTTGTCCTCCTTGAGATCTGCTTGACCTAATGATGACTTGACAACCTAGGGATGTGAGTAGGGAGGGGACCCGGGTTGGGGGGAGACAGCATGCCACGCAGAGATCAAGTCCATCATCAGGGTGATATGCCTCTTCTTGGTCCTATCTCTCTGCTTCCTCAGGTGTTTCTTCTGGCTAGAATGATTGGGGGGGTGGGGGTAGAAGGGTTGCAATGACTGCAATTATTATTGCAATAATTATTGCAATAATGGTTGCAATTATTTCTTGGCACTTCACTTTTATCCTTCATTCCCAGGCCAACCTTCAGGAAGCAAGTGGAGATGACTTCCCAGCTGGAGATGATGGCAAGTGGAGATGACTTCTCAGTTGGAGATGATGGCCAGATGAATAAACCCAGACAGCTCCCCTTTTCTCTCTTTCCTGTCATCCTACTCTGTTGCTTTCCTACCATCCCTCTATGAAATTTATTTTTTATTTATAAATTTATTTATTTAAAAAATTTTTCCTTCATCCTTCTCCCTGAAAATTATTTTGTTTGCATCTGTGTTAACTGTTTGCCTCTGCCTCACAGAAAGTAAAACCCATGAGGGCAGTACCTCACCAAACAACAAGATGAAGGCTTCCTTTGAGTACCTTTTTTGAAGAAGAGAAAAAAGCTAAAGGAAATGTAAGAACTGGGGCCCCGGGATCTAAGAAGATACAACTGGGTCACTGGTGGACTCTGAAATCCAAAGAGCTGAGAAGAGGGATCACTGACTGACCCAGAGCATCAACCTAGGTCTGTGCAAGCATGGCCAGGCCAAACTCATCACACACAGATACATACAATGTTCAGACAAATGTACACATGTGCATTAGGACTGATGCTAAAGCTGAAGCTACAATACTTTGGCCACCTGAAGTGGAGAACTGACTTTTTTTAAAGAAAAGACTCTGATGCTGGTAAAGATTGAGGGCAGGAGGAGAAGGGGGTCGCAGAGGGTGAGATGGTTGGAGGATGTGATGGATGGCATCATAGACTCAATGTACATGAATTTGAGCAGACTCGGGGAGATACTGGAGGACAGGGAAGACTGGCATGCTGTAGTCCATGGGGTCTCAAAGAGTAAAACACAACTTAGCAACTGAACGACAACACGGGGCCTGAGTCAGAAAAAACCTGTGCTGTATCATTTCATAGACTTGACTGTTGAAGGAGCTTAATTTTGTAAGCCTACTCACTTTCTTCTCCTTGTATAGAGATGATGTTTCCAGGTAACCATTTAAAAAATAAAGCATCTCTACACACATTCCGTCCATCACCGTGATATGGTAGCCTTCCTCAAAGTGGATTTATTTGGACAGATTGTCAGTACACTTCTAGAATTCCCAGTGGGGAACATGCAGGCATGGCTTGTCTGGTGGTGGTACACGCATCCCCCAGCCCTGCCCTGAACATGTGCCAAAGGGGTTTGTGTGTGTGTTGGAGGCGGAGGAAGTGGCTGCTATTTGAAGCTTCCTTCGAAAGTTCTGTGTCACCCAGTAGTCAGGCAGCCTGAGGTCCAGGGGAGAGGATTGAGCTACAGTTAGAGGTGATGCACTGGTCACTGAGCCACATCCCTGTCAGGAACCCTAGGCTCTGCTACCAGTGGTACAACAGACACCCTTGCCATCACCTTCATCTCATCCGACACACAGTGGTGGCTCCCATAACCCTCACCTGTGGTTCACACTGCACAGTGCTCTCCTGAGTCACAGAGGCCCCAGGGCCACCCTCCAGTGGAGGAGAGTGACTGGAGGATGAAAGCTGACTGTGCTGGGTGCCGGGCCGACAGCAGTGTGGCAGGGAGCACCATGCGGGCGAGTCGGGAGCCTGGAGATGATGTGGACATTAGTGGCATCTTGTTAATGTGCCAGAACTTTGGAGGGTAGGGGGATGACAAAATAAAAACCAAAAAACACAGTTTTCCCACTCTTGGAGGGGGGTATCCCCAAAACAGATCTTGACGGGCATTGTGACAAAATGACATTTTTCCCTCTGCTGGCATTGTCTGACTCTCCCATATATTAAAAGGTACCAAAGCCAAGTTTCCAAGTACATTTCAAGGTGTTGTGGAGGGAGCCTGCTGAAAGGATTGGGTCACCTGCCTGGTCAGTGAGTGAGTAGGAGGGATGAGCTTCCTGCCTGATGACCTTTAACCCTTCGACTTAACCTGTCGCATTTCATGCTATACTGGTGACATCACTCACAGGAGACAGGCCCTGTGCATAGAATCTGGGGTCCCTGGAGGAGGACATGCCCTCTGAGGCCCAGATGGATCCCCATCTTTTACAGCACTCCCACTGACAGTAGGAGGGGCAACAGGGCGCCTTCATAAAGTGGGGGCCGTAAAGAGGGGGATCTTCACTCAAGTGTGTGGTCGGGGTTCAGAGAGGCCAAAGCTCACAAGCTGGCCAACGGGAGCCGACAAGAGAGAGCATCTTTGCCACCATCTCCACCAAGGTTCGAAGTCACTCTCAGGCTCAAGAAAGGGCGGGTGACCTTTGAGTGCCACTGTGTGGGAAAGAGATACCGCATGCTGGTCCAGGACCCAGTGCTCCTGCCCAGATGAACGGGGCGCTCACAGATTTCTGAGTAATGCTCTGACATACGCGCACACACACTACGAGGATATATTCCTTTAATTTGGGGAACTGGAAAATTCCTTTAATTCGGTCTATGCTTGTATAACACAAAGATGGCCAAGAATCCACCAGCCAACCCCCACCCCCCAAATCTGACGCTCAGGCCCGTTTGTAAGTGGCCGGCCACACACGTGTGCACATGGCTATTAGGTAGCTTTTCCAAACAACTCAATGAAAAAAGGTTGTATTTATATGTATAGAGATTTTATATATATATATATGTATGTATGTATGTATGTAGATAAAACCATGGCAATCTTCATTCCGGCCCAACATAAGAAACCACACACCCGGTGCCACTCACCAAATACCCAGCAAATGCAGGACATGCCATTCGAGGGTCTTGTCTGCTCATCGTGGCCGCCCCAGACTGGACAGCGACGGGACACCAGGTCACCAGAAGAATATGCTCACGCGTGGAACTGCATTTCCAGTGTATGCATATATATGTGCGGACGTGTGTATATGCGCGCGTGTGCCTGTGTGTGATCCTGCAAGTAGAAAACACCAGTTCATCCTGTTCATACTAAGCGTGTTAAAGAAATCAGATTTTGTAACTGAGA
This sequence comes from Bison bison bison, assembly GCF_000754665.1. Lineage (NCBI taxonomy): Eukaryota > Metazoa > Chordata > Mammalia > Artiodactyla > Bovidae > Bison > Bison bison. The sequence continues at coordinate 8,662,475 of NW_011494861.1, forward strand.
ACACATTTTTTTTTTAAAAAGGAACATTGAAGGTCTTCAAAAATTGCTACGGTACAAAAAAGGGGTGTGTGTGTGTGTGTGTATCTGTGTGTCTTTATATATTTATATATGTATATTAACCAGAAATAGTGACTCTACAGAAGAGATACCCACTCCTGTTTTCTGTAAGTTTACTCCTCATGGTTCACTTGGCTTCGGCTTTGTCACCAAGTCCTCAGGTCAGTACATGGCACATAATGGTATTATTGGCACAGGTTCAGAATCGAAGTACAAACTCCAGCTTCTGGTGCGTCCTCCTGCCCTTTTTCTGTCTCCGGTTCCTTCTGTTGGGTCTTCTTTCTGTTTCCCAAAGGAGCTCTGGGAGAAGGCAGTCCCCCATAGGCGTCAGCATTTTTATAAAAATATATTTGGCCTATAGCGTCCTGCTCTGAGAATTCCCCACCGGCAAACAGAAGTGGTAGGGGTGGGGACCCTCCCCTTAGATAGTTTAGTTTTAGGTTTTGTGTGTTTTTTGTAATTTTTAATTTTTTTTTTTTTTTACAGGTTCACCAACGGAATCCTGTGTGGAAAGAAAACAAGAAGAGATTAAATGGCAGCGGGCCAAAAGTAGTAGGTGTCTATGAGGCCCCTCTGAGCCTCTGTCACCAAGACCTGGGTGCACAGCTGCCTGGCTAAATGACACGCAAGTGTCATCCTGGGGGCACCAAAGCTATCTCACTGGACCTGGTCACCAAGGACTGCTACAAATGCTAGGAATCCTGAGGTGCCCTCGTGTTAATTACAGTAATTAACAGAGTGGTCCTCCTGCCTTTGAGGGAGGGGCCTGGGCTTCCCAAGAGATGGCTGGGACTACCCCGACACTAACTCATGAGCAGGCATGGCACTCCAGGCCCTCAGGTGACTGAATGCATCCAGCGTCCTGCTTGCTCCCCTTCCAGCTCCCGATGCCAAGGGCGGGGGGGAGCTGCCAGCTACAGTCCTGGGCTGCAGGAAGCAATGGAATCCATTTCAATCTTGCTCAGCTGGACGGGGCTGGGACTTGGGGAGGCTGATGGACTGCATCAGAATAACCACCCCTTGGGTCTCCCTAAGAAGTGATCTCACTGGAGAGAGGAAGAACCTGAACTGCCCTGCGTGCCGGCCAGGTCAGATGGCTACAAAGAAGCAGATGGCTTTTGCCCAGTTTGGGGGGTGCTGCCTCAGAAAATTGGGACCCCAAAGTCATCCTGCCTCAGTGACAAACCCTGAGGTCAGCATCCCCTAGGGAGACAGAGCTACAGCCGTCCTGGGGATGGCCAGGTAAGTCAGAATGCCCCATAGCTCAGCCCCAGGTTCCGGGAGTGGGGTTGGCTCAAAGCTGCTGTTCTGTTACAAGGGTGGGGTGGTGTGTCTCTCTGCTGTCACTCAGAGTCCTCATCTGCACTCCCACAATGACAGGAAATCGGACCCTCAAATGGTACAAAGAGGATACCATGGCACCCTTCTTCCAAATGGACTCTGGGGTAAGGTTCTTTCTCCTGCATCAATAATCCCCCCAGGTGAACCTCCACAGGACGGAGGGCTGAAGGGCATCCGGGTGCAGGGACACACCTTCAGCCCTCAGGAAAGCATCTGGTCAGCACTGCACACGTCGTCTTCTCCGAGGGCCTCAGCACATGAAAGTCTACTCCATGAGGTGAGGTGGCAGTGCCTGTTCCCTCTCCAGGACCCCTCGTGGTTTGGATAAGAAAGGCAGGGCGTCGCCTTGCCCAAACAAATGACACCTGTTTGGGCAATCCCAGGAGGCCCAAATGAGGCGTCTACTCATCTCCTGTGGGATGGCCTGCCTGGCTGTGAGCAGGAGTGTGATGAAATGGACATCTGGTCAACTCTGTGCTGGACCACCCTCGGCAAGGTCACTCCAGCTATCCACCACCCCCGCCAGCCCCCCGCCTACCAATGCCTAGGCTCTCTAGGATTTGCAGGGAGAGAGGGAGTGTGGTTTAAAAAGTGAAATCATTAAAGCAGAATATCCCTCCTGTATGTCTACCTTCTTTTTAATCTTTAGAAAGTTAAAAAATGTGGAGACAAATCTGTGATGATGCCACTTATAAGAAGTCCTCAGAGTTGTCAAGTTCCTGGGGACAGAGAGTAGAAAGCTGGGTGCCAGGGGCGGGTGGGGGGAGTTAGTGTCTAAGGGGGGCATAATACCAGTTCAGGAAAAACAACAAGAGTTGTGAAGGTGGACAGTGGTGGCGGCTGCACAACTGTGAATGTACTTCATGCCACAGAACTGTTCCATTAAAAACAGTTAAAAGTAAAATGGTCAGTTTTATGTTATATATATTTTACTACAATTTTAAGAACTTAAGAAATATATTGGGGGACTTCCTGGTGGTCCAAGGGTTAAGATTTTGCCTTCCAGTGTAGGGGGTGTGGGTTTGATCCCTGATCAGGGAACTAAGATCATACATGCCTCATAGCCAAGAAAGCAAAACATAAAACAGAAGCAATATGGTAACAAATTCAACAAAAGACTTTTAAACAATGGTCCATATCAAAAAATCTTAAAATATATATACATATTGAAAAAATATTGTTGCTATTGTTTAGTCACTAAGTTGTGCCTGACTCTCTGCAACCCCATGGACTGCAGCATGCCAGTCTTCCCTGTCCTTCACTATCTCCCAGAGTTTGCTCAAACTCATGTCCACTGACCATTGGGTTGGTGATGCTATCTAACCATCTCATCCTGTCACCTATGAAAAAATATGGGGACAGTAAAAGCCAGACCTAGTGACCTAGTGACCGTCTGCCCAGATCTGGGGCCGTCTCTGGATTGAGTTGCTGCCCACTGCCCCAGCAGGTTGACCACCAGGCCCCTGCCCACTCTCAGATGCATCCAGGGTGGGACCTGGAGTCACAGGGCCTCCTTTCCTAAGAAGGGAGAACTGCAGCCTGGGGCTGCTCTCCAATCCTTCCTGGCAACCTTAACCAAACAGATGAGGGAGGCACTGCTACTGCTTCTTCCCTGGGGCCAGTCGTCTCCTGAGGTTTTTTCAAACAGACATTATCTGCTAAAAGGCTGAAAAGTCTTCAGTGCTTCTGACAGTGGCTCCTCGGATCCTCGAGGACAAGGGCCCAGCCCCTCTTGCCCCACCTCTCCCTCTCTCCTTTCCGGGCGGTTGCCTGGCTTCAATAGCAAATCTCTGACCTGAAAAACCCCAAGTTTCTGCTGACTGTTACCTCCCTGGGGAGACCTTCATGGATACCCCTTCCTTTCCTAAGCATGTTCTGTTTAATCTCTGTTAGAGCATCTGTTTCTGTGACTCCTCAGGCACTGCTTTGTACCTGAGTGTGTGTACATCACATGTCACCCAGGTCTCATGGGTGCCTGCCAGGTCCGCCAAAGTTTGCCTGGGTACCAGCTCTGAGCCTGGCCCTCTGGAGGGAGATCAACACTGAATGAAATTCAGAGAAGAGGCATCTGTGTGAAAGAAGCATTGTCCTCAGCCCCTTATCTGTCTGGAATGACCGTCATATACTGCCTGCCTGGGAGGACGGCTGGAGGGGCTCTTGGGCCACTGAGGGGGCCAAGTATCTTCCAAACTTAACAATATCTGCTTCTATCAGAATCTCAGGCATTTTCCTGGTGGCTGAGTCATTAAAGAATCTGCCTGCAATGCAGGAGACCCAGGCTCAATCCCTGGGTAGGGAAGATCCCCTGGAGAAGGGAATGGTGACCCACTCCAGTATTCTTGCCTGAAAATCCTAGGAACAGAGGAACCTGGCAGGCTAAAGTCCATGGGGTAGGAAAGAGTCAGAGACAAATGACTAACACTTTCACTTTCACTTTTTCAGAATGAAAAAGAGGTGGTATAGAGAAGGAGCGATGGCTCCAACTCTGCACCTTGAGTAGCTGTTGGAACAGCAGTGCTGGCTTCCTGCAGAGGTGATGGTCCCCTGCAAGAAGGAGAGGGCTCGGCTGCCAGGCCACCTTCCAGGCCTGCCCCAGTTCCTGCTGAAACACTGCTGCTTGCACTCCACTTGAGGGGAAGGGCTGGGTTTTTTCTGATCCAAAGGCTCAGAGCAAGAGCCTCTCAGCCTGGCATTCACCCAGGGAGGGGCAGAGAGGAAGTGCATCCTGCCTGGAGAAGGACAATGGCGAGGTCGTATAGCTGGTGAGGGCAGGCAGGGGAGACTCTGAGCCAGAAGGAAAAGCTGTGGCTGGAGAGAGATCTGAGCGATCAGGGATCCAGGATGAATCCTGACTTGGGAGAAACCAGTGCCCTCTGCTGCCTGGAAGGGGATGCTCCGGCTCTGTGGCCCCCAGAGCTGCAAACCACACGAGGGTCCTGGGTTTCAAGATCTGTATCAGCTTCTGAGGAACAAAGAGAACAGGCAGTTGGCAGCAAGGCCTCCTGGAGAGTGAGCCTCTAGTTAGTTTCTCCACATCCCGAAAAAGCTTCTTGCACACCGGTTTCCTTGGTGCTGGTTCTCAGCTTGGGGAGAAAAACGGCTTCCAGAAGGGTCTGGATGTTGCTTTGAAGAAAACATTTCTTTGAATTACAGAAGCTGGATATTCTGTTAATGCATTTTTCAGAACAAAGCAGGAAGGCTCAGGTGCACTTCTTGTTTTTTTTATTAGTTATCTCTTCAGTGTGGTTTTTTTTTTTTTTTGAAAATAATAATAACGCATGATTTATTTCTCACTTGCTTCGGATGCAAGAGCTTTTATGAGTTCTCAGGCTGGAATGAAGTGGCCTCGGCAAACGGGAAGATCTGAACACTGATGAGGTTTTTCTGAAGTTTACTTGCTGCATGAAAAATGACAGGAAATCAGCCCAAGAGCCAATGACAGGCCTGTGTTCAAGGTCTCTTTCCTCGGAACAGGAAAGGCCGCCTCGTTTTGTCTTGCCCAGCGTTCCATCAGGCTCCACTGAGGAAGGTCCAGGTAAAGAGTCTGCTCGAATCTCTCACAGAGGCTGAATCTAGGGAAACGGGACAAATTTCTGCCCAGGTTGGGTAACCTGTGTCCACGAGCCCTAGAATCACCATCAAGCTGCCCACAGGGAAATGGGGTGGGCGGGGCTTGGGTCCCAGACGTGTGTGTGGGTTAGCGTGAGCACACAAGACGGTGCTGTAACAAACTGTGGTAGCATCATTAAAAATGCATTTGGAGAGGCCTAACAGTTATGCAAGAGATAAATATCTCTGCTGGCTCTTAAACCTTAATTAAATGTTCCAGTATTAATTGCTATTTATTTAAGGGACAATAAGAATCCCAGTAAATCTGAGCCGTCTTCCTGGCTCTCCACCGCTCCATCCTCACATCCAGGCATTAACTGTAGACATCAGGGACACTTCGAAGGCGAATGTTTTCCTCCCAGTGAGTGATAAACAGCCCGTGTGACCCACAGCGAAGGGATGTGTAAGCGTTTATCAAGGACTAACAAGGCTGCTCACGTGGATCTCCTGGTCTGTGTCTCCGGGAGGAGTCGGCTGGAGGGAGCCACTGCCCCGAGTCCATAGGTGCTGCGGCTTAGCGTGGCCAGGCTCCGCTGAGTCCTGTTGCCTCTTCTCTCCTCCCCAGAATGCCCACCTGAGATCCATGGTGGGAGGGTCGAGCTCTCCAGACACAGAGGTGTCTTCCTGTAGATGGGGATGGTCTTGAAATTGATCCTCACGCAGAGTTGGGAAGTGGGGTCTGGACAACTGGTGGAGAACATGGTCCCTGGGGCCCGTCTTGGGTGGCACACTGGCAGAACCCACCTTTTAGCTCGTGGGGTCCTTCTACGTCCTGGGCTACTAGAGAGAACTGGGCAAAGGGGACGGGAATGTCTTCTGGACCAGAGGTGTGGATAAAAAGCACTTTTTCCTCCCAACCTGGTTTTCTTTTAAAGTCAGGTCTGCAGCTCCTTGGTTCAATCCTTGGCCCAGACTTTTGGAGGATCCGGGGCTGGTCTCTGAACTGCAATGCCCCCTGCTCTGCAGAGTCAGGCTGTGTGTCCCCTGCAGGGATGCCAAATCAGCTGGAAACCCCTCCTTCCTCTCCCACTACCTAACTCCCTTCTCACTTAGGGTGCCATCAGGGATGGAAAGGGGCACAGAGGCATTCCACTGGGAATAGCAGTTGAGGAAGTCTGACTGGTGGGCAGAGTGTGGCCCGAGAATCAGGTGGCCTAGGATCACGTGGCCCCACCACTTACAACATGACTGGCCTCAGGCAAGTCACATGACCTCCCCATCTGACCTCAGTTTCCCATCTGTAAGTGGGATTGCTGAGAAGACTGAATGGGTCTCTATATGTCCAAAGTGTGCCAATGAGCTGCCATGTGAATGTGCCATTAGGGCAGTGTCTCCCCCACCCGCTCCAGATGGGGGCTACTTGGAATGGAAGGCGTGTCCACCTCAGGCCTGCAGGCCCACAGCTCTTGGAGGAAGAGAGCAGATGTCTGACGTGCAGGGCTAGGGTCTCAGGCCTGCAGGTCCACAGCTCTTGGAGGAAGAGAGCGATGTCTGACGTGCAGGGCTAGGGTCTCCCAGGTCAATGCCTTAAGCATTTATGCATTTGTGAAATCCCAAAGGAGATGCAGGCGCTCACCTGGCCGCCCTGCAGAGGCCTTGCCAGGCAGGCAGGAGTTCCACTGCTAACTGGGAGCTTCCCCATCGCTTGCTGGGTTGAAACGCCAAAGGGAGCTTGTCCGAGGCCTTAATGAGATGAGTCACACCCGGGCAGACAAAGGTGCAAGCATCTGACGGAGAAGCTGTGTCCAGGGCATGTGGCTCTTGAATGTCGGACACAGCCCTCATCTCACCTGCCTGACCTATACATCTCAGCAAAGGCCTCTGTGTGAGTAGGGGGTCAATTTCCATTTTAACCTCATTATATTCCTTCACCCATCGGCTAAACATAGTGCTAATCAGGTTGTTCTGGCTTCAGGACAAAAGTGAGGGATGGACATTTGATGTGGAATAAATATACAGTTCGCTAGGGCTGGAATTATGAACCATTTGATTGATACCTGCTTCTCCAAGCAGCTGGGGCCCCTGGCCCCTCAGAAGTGCTGTAAGCAGAGGCCTCTGAGGGTCCTGTGTGCTCCCTAAGAAGATGGGGTACACCCCAAGAAGCCCCGGGACCTTCTCCAATTCTGACAATGACATTTCCCACTCAGTCCCCACATCAGAAGGTGAGAAAAAGTAAAGAAAAAAATTTTTTTTCAAATATAGATAACCCTAAAAACTGGATTCCCTGCTTCTGGAAGGGAAGTGACGTCATGCTTAGAGAGAAGATCTGGAGGAAAAAAGATGTTCTCTGTGGATGAGCAAGATGTCATCCTTTGAAAACCCTAGCATCAAATAAGAAAAATGAAAAAAAACAAAAAAACAAAAAAAAACCCCAGTCACCTCAATTGACTGTTCATCCAGAATGTGCAGTCACTGGGGGGGTGACAAGATCCTTTTCCCCCCACAGCAGCCTGCGTGTTCAGGAGGTTCAGCACAGAAGAAAGCAATTTAATGTCAGCATTAAAGTCAATATCATTGAAAGCAAACCAAATGTTCCTATCCAGCAGAGCGTGGCAAATTCATCCCTGTTTTGGTACCGGTCCCTGGCTTCAAATTAGTAGACGTCTCAACTCTTCACTTTCTCTCTTTATCATTTTCTTTCTTATCTCTTATTTTTATATTTCAAAATTGTATTTTAATTCCACTCAGTGTTCTCTCTCCCCACCCCCACGTAGAGACGGGGTGGTGGCATGGTGTCTGCCCACTGGGCTGGGGCTCTGATCTCCTTTTGTTTGGGGAAGTGAGGGGTGTACCTATAGCTTGTTTCCAGAACGGGGTCCCCTGCCCTACAGGGCTTCCTGGGAGATGGAGCAGCATGTGCAGAATTGGACAAGATTGCAGAGCAGGGGTTCCTGAGTCTGTCGTTCCCTCCCACTGGGATGTGGGGGCATTTCTAACGAGTGCAGCAGAGAGACCACACGCCCAGCCCTCTGGTTTGCATTCAGGGCAATGATGCCCTTGCTGAGGCCCACCTGCCATGTCCAGACAGGCTCCCAGTATTCCAGAGGAAAGATGGGGGGGTGGGGAAAATCAAGCAAGGTCCAAAAAGAGAGGTACATACCATAAAACAGACACATGGCGTCTGCCCTGCCCCCAGGAGGTAAAAAAGACTTCGGCCAGTCAGCAGGAGATTTCAAACCATTTCTCAGACACAAAGGCCACAGGAATAAGATGCCGATCAGAAGAAGAGGGCCTGCAGCAAGCAGAAAAATGGGCTTGCGAGGGCTCATATGTAAAACCTGACAGGCAGGCTGGATGGGACCTGTTGCAGAAAACTGGCTTCTCCAGGCAAAAAGAACTCCCAGAAGGTGATGCTTCACCTGGCCTGGACCCACTGGCCACCTCTCCCTGTGTTGGCCAGTCCTCCCTTCCGCTTTGGGAGGCCTAAGAGGACACGCAGTCCAAGGGTTCCGTGCATAGGACGAATCTGGTGAAGATGCACAGAGATGCTATGTCTGGATTTCAGATTTTCATTTGCAATACAAGTGCAAAGCTCAGGGTCTCTGCCTCTGAGATCAGAGATTCCACCCACTTTACTGCACATTATGGAGAGGGCAGGGCCTGATGCCTAAAATGCCCTTTGCCCCAAGTTATTTTGTCCCCTTCGAGACTAAGCCAATGTTTCCCAGAGCCAGTGAGAACCAACAGAGCATCACCTTTGGCCCCAACGCAAGAAGCTGTTCTCTCCAGGGCGTCCACACCAGCCAGCTGTGCCCACCCTGCACATGGACAGGGCTCTCCCAGGACATGGGGGCAGAGAGGGAGACACAGTGAAACACCAGGACCCACCTACTCCCTTTTCCTTCTCCCCCCAAGCCTGAGGTTCTGGGTGGCCAAGATTTATATCCAAACAGGCACACAGGCATTCAATGAAATGATTTTAAAGCTTTTTCTCCAATTCTTTGTGAACTCGGCCTTCTGGAAGGCTGGGATGCAACCCACGGGCTCCCCAATGTGTTCGAGTAAAAGCAAAGTCGTTCAGAGGGAGGGTCCTGGGGTTTCTGCTCTCCACTCTTCTCCCCTGGGGAGGGAGTATCTCAGACAGAACATACAGTAGAGTCCGACATGGAGATACCAGGAGAGGAGCAGCAGGGAGGTGTCTAAGGAACACCTCCTCACTCTCCAGGACAGGACAAGGCCAACATGAGCCACAGACACAACAGTTGAAGGCTCCCCTGAGTCTCCTCGACCTGGATTCTGGGAGGAGCCCGGTAGGGCACCTTGGGCAGTGTTCCCGGTCACCACTCCTGTCACTGACCCCATGCCCCTCAAGTCAGCCTGCTGTCCTGCTTATTTCTTCCTAAGATCTTTAAGTCGTTGGAGAATTGTTTCTCTTTTAATTTACAAAATGATGCATGAATGTGTACTCACTTAGGAAAAAAAAATAGCTTATTGATATTTTAATCTAATTCCGGATAAACCTTCAGAAGCTGACTCAAGGGTTTCTTAAATATTCCCAGGGATGGTTTTAGAGACATGTCTTCTTTGAGGGATTACATATGACTCATTAAAAAGAGCATTTAATAACCAGGAGTCTGCTTGGTGCTTGATATTTCTGCCAGATCTGCTGCTGACATTTTAGTGATGGGGGTTCACAGATATTGACTGGGGAGGGAGGGACCCATCACGATTTGCTGATATTTTGGAGGCTTGATTGAGACTAAGAGGCTGGTTCTGGGCTCTGAGCTGTCTGCTCAGCTTCCAGAATGTGGGATCCAGGACCAAGCAAGGCAGGTCCATCCACTGGCCAAGTGCAGGGGTCCAGATGTGAACCCTGGCACCTTAGTACTGTGCCTCTTGTCTCATCTCAGCAAATGAGCTGCCTGCATGTGCCCCGATCACATAAAGAGATGAGAAACCTGCCTGACACCAATCCACAGACCCGGCATCCCCAGAAGGGGGCAGCGGCCGACTCTGGCTCGCGCCTGCGCTTACCGGTTCCCATTAAATGTGGACTTGTACTCCCCGGCCGGGTGCAGCGTCTCGTCAGTGTAGACGGGCACGGATGCCCGGACACACTCGTGGGAACACTGGAGGGTCTCGTTGTAGGCCGTGAAGATGTCCAGACTGCTGGGCACCCGGGCAGGCGTGAAGTCTGTCAGGTTCTGGCAACTCTCCTCCTGATGGTTCGTCTTCCGCTGGTGGCTGTTCCTTCGTGGGTTCCCACTCTGCGCGCAGCTGGGGGAGAGAGAGGTCAGGGTGGGGGTCGGAGTCGGGGTGGGGGACTTGCAGGTGCAGAGACCCACCAGCATCTCCCCCCGCGCTGACGCTAAGGAATCTTCACCTCCAGGCATTAATTAGACATCATTTAATAGTAATTCCCAACCTCTTCAGAAAGATCAACCACAAGCAATGGGCTCTTTTTTAAAAATAAAGTAAAATTTGAATGTTAGATGCGGCCGTTATTGCAGGAAGGATTAAGAAGTGAGGAGTGGAGTTGTGTTATCGGGGAGTGGAGGTCTGGTTTGGCCAAGAAATGTCAGCCGGGTGGTAGTACTGACTCAGTTTCCCCAGGAACACCTAGATGGTATGGGAATGATGATCGTGGGGAAGGTTCTGTCCACAGGTTGGGGCAGCCGTAGTTCACGTGGAGTGGACCACGTAATTATCTTTAGGGATAGATAAGACTGGGAACTCTCATCCTCAGCCTCTCTTCTGCCCAGGCTCACAAGCTGGAAATGAAAGCAGACCGTTTGGATCTATGAAGAAGACTGTGTTCGTGCTCGTGGGTACCTGCCTTCGTTCCCTGTCCTTTTGGACCACAGAGGCTTTCAGACACTATGTGGACTGCACACATGGGTCCCACCTCTGTTGACCAAGGAATTTGATAGAGAAAGTGCACAGGGATACTTCCCGGCTCCAGGAGTCACCTCTAGGGCAAGTTCACAAGGATACAAAGAAGTGTCATGCCCATGAAGGAGGGCAGGGAGGAGGAGATTTGAGGGGTCGTGGTTCTCATTAGCTCATCAGTTCTCCTTTTCTACCCGCTTCACAGCTCAGAGCCTTTGCAGAGTGAGTGGGCTGCAAGGGGCAGGGGCTCATGAGCCTGTCCCCATATAAATTGTGTTAATTCCCTGCCTCTTCCCAATGAGAGATATCCCGATAGCTGGCAAGGAAGACTGCCCATAAATGAAGGTGAGAAGATGGATGTGAAAGCCAAGGGACTCCCCCCCCCAACCCCGCCCACCAACGTCATGGAACCACTTATTCACCCTGCTGGACTGTCTTCCCCAAAAGACTCTTTGAAGGTCTGCTGAAAACCCCGAAGTGTGGGAAAATCAAGAGGAAGCTTGTTGCCTATTACAGCATCACAGTCTGCCACCTCCTTGGTGGGGATGGGATTTCACCATCAAGACAGCCAGTGGGATCAGACCTGCCGAGCATCCATGCAGTCCAGGGACCTGGAGCCCCTTCTCCAACCAGCCAGCCCTGCCCAAGACATGCTGCTGAGAGCTGACTATTACCTTCACTATCTCCCCCAGAAAACACCCCAGGTCCAGGGTTTGCTGGCCATCAGGAGCTCTAAGACCTCCCTGGGCTGTTCCAGGGTGGTACCTCTCCACGCGTTGTCTTCTGTAATCCTAAAGGCTGGCTTTCTCTCTCATTTCCTCAAGTCTCTGTTACCCAGAGGCTCAGGGCACTTCCCTCCCACCAATCTGTGACTTTCTACCAAGGCTGGCAGGGGGATGATTTGCATCCAAGGTGCTTTGGCTTCGATGTTAAGAGGCGCCTCACTAGCTGGAGGAGAGACTACAGGCGGACAGGGGCCCAGGAGGCGTGCAGGCAGTGGGGTCAGCTGGCAGCCCCCTGATTCTCCCAGGGGTGTAGCAGGTGTGTACACCCAGCAAGGCCAAGCTCAAAGTAGGCCAATTTCCAGGAGGAAATAGGTGAAGACAGGCTGCCTGGAGCAAAGAAGTAACCTAGTTCAGCAGACACAGAGTGACTGTGAGAGGAAGGTGGGGGACAGCAAGGGGCGGGCAGGGACCCCAGCCAGGCTGCTGGTATGAAATAAGGAAAACCAAACCGAGCTGTGAAGGGGTCATTCAGAGGGGCGCTAGGATCTGAGAGATAGGCTTTGGGAACAGGCTACCTGCTGCCTAAGGAATTAAGCCAAGCAGGGAAAGCCACTGGGAGGGCACTGTCAGGGAACAACCCCTCCCAATGGGTGGCCGAGCTGTCCGGGCAAAGGTGAGTGGGTTGAGCAGGGCAGGAGCTGTGTGGCACTCTCCATTCCAGAGAAATGATTCCCTGGGCTGTGATCTGAGATGGTGTTGAGAAGCAAGAAACTCTCTGTGTGTGCTTCCCCAGGGACCCCCACTGACCCCCATTACCCAGCCAGAAGGGCCAAGGGTCCTTACCAGTTTTTTAAGACAAGAGTTGTAATCAGAGCAGCTATGACCATGATGAGGGAGACGGTGATGGTGATGATCTGATGGACGGCCAAACCTGGAAACAGAGAAGGAGGAGGGGGGCCGTGAAACCAGAGGCATGAGATGAAGGGGCCCAGGAAGGGACAGGGAGTAGGGACCTGTCCCATCCACTCAGCCCTGAACACAAGATCCCATCATGTGTTGAGAAGCCCTGCAGGGGGCTCCATGTTGATGGGGCCTCGTGGGACCAGGTCAGGTCAGTTTCTTGCCCACATGCAGGTGCTGCCAGATGCAGGGGGTACCAGGACTGTTTTCACCTGGAGCCAGGGAAGGGAGGCCCCAGCCTGGCCTCTCTCAGGCCCTGAGAAATGACTCAGCCCTTGGGCAGCTGTGGCCGTTGTTGCACCTGCTGACCCCTTCACGTGGCACAGGTAAGCTCTGTCACCCCTCCTTTTTCTCCTCCCAACTTGGGTAAATTCTGTTCCTTGTGTCTGGGCACCAGGGAAGCTGGCCTGCTGGTGGGAGCAGGGTTTGCCTGGACCCAGGAGAAGCCGGGACAGCCCAGGATTTATTGGGAAGGGAAGGAAGAGAGGCAGGTGACACTGTTGTAGATTCAGGCACTTGGGTCACTGGAAAGCATCTTCATCTTCCCAGATTCCTCTCCAAGAAGTTCACTGCCAGATGAGCTTCCAGGAAATAAGAGATCCAGACCGAGCAGGTGATGCTTCCTGAAGTCCCAGAGAAGGATCTGCAGTCTGGTCTCCAGGTCCTGTCTCCTCTTGTGTATGTTATACACCATGGTGGGAGGAGACAGGGGAAACAGCAGACAGGGACAGAAGGACTGGCCACTCCAGGAGCAGGGTAGCCACAGCCACAAATGAGAGTGGTCTGAACCCCACACGAGGGCCAGGATGGCAGAGGACAAGAATTCTGTCTGTACTGTCCCTCTGTCCATCCACCCCCATCCCCCGCATCACCTTCCATCAAACATAGATGCAGGGGGAGGGAAAAAAGACAGGCTGGCAACACCTCTGATCCCTTCCCATATAACTCATCTTTACATCCTTCCGGGGACACTAGGGTTGAATCCTCTGGTCAGTGAGGTCCACCTAGAAGGTCCAGGACTCTGGTCCTGCTCTTTTCCCATCAGCAAGAACCACACCTGAGGAGCTGGGGGCTAACAGCCATAAGGGGCTCTGCAGAGACCCCTGCAGGTGGCAGCACCCTGCCCCTGGGAGTGCTGACTCTGCCATTCTTTCATCTCTGCCACTTGAGTATCTGTCTCTCTCCTCTTCTGATGTTCAGGTGCAGAGGCCCACCCATCACACCTGAGGACCTTGCCAATCCTGGGGTGAGGACACAGCATGTGTGTGGTCCAGCGTTGAGCATCTCACAGATGTAACACTTTTTTTTGGCGGCCTCTGAAGGACACAGTCTCACAAACAGATGTTACCTCTCCACTGAATATGATCTTCGTGGGGGGAATTGCTAATAAATGATTCAAAGCTGGCATGACCAGAAAACAAGCTCTTCCTGGCTGCCTCTCTTTCGGGCTATTTCTGTTTGTCCCGAGGAATCCCCTTCCTGAGCCCACAGAATAAGCAACACTTGGAAAACCGAAGATGTCATGGGCCTCCCTTCCTCTTTCTTTTAGCCACTGATTCAAGAATCACCTATTGAGTACCTACTGTATGCCAAGCAGGGCCAGTTTTGACTTACTCAGTCATGGTTCCTGCCCTCAGGAACAGCTGCTGTGGTGCCCATTTTTAAAAGTGGCAGCGTTCACTGCTGGTTCTGACCAGTGGCTTCCCATACACCTGTGCCCAACACGTGACATGTACTGTAAAGCTCTGAGCCAGTTTGCCTTCCTCTGGGTCTGCCAGATCAGCCTGACAATGGGGTTGAAAGCTACATATGCCAGTAAGGGACCACTCTTAATCTTACCACCAGTCTCAGTAATCTCTATATGTTCACCAGCTTCTTCCCTGAGACCCAACTCAGACTTCGTTGGAAGAGGGAGGTTGACATGAATCTCTGTTTTAATGGATGATCAGGGAAGATGGCTGTCCATCTTCCCTCACCCTCCATCTACACAATCCTTCTGATTCAGTCAAGAGACGAGGATGCTGTCATGAAGAGTATGAGCTCATCCTGCGTCTGTGCTTCTTGTGAGAAGGAGGCTGATGATGGCGATGATGACTGACGGTACTGATGTTGATGATGGTGACTATGACGGTACTGATGTTGATGGTGACAATGATGGTACTGATGTTGATGATGGTGATGGTGACTATGACGGTACTGATGTTGAAGATGGTGATGGTGACCATGATGGTACTGATGTTGATGATGGCGATGGTGACTATGACGGTACTGGTGTTGAAGATGGTGATGGTGACTATGATGGTACTGATGTTGAAGATGGTGATAGTGACTGACGGTACTGATGTCGATGATGGTGACTATGACGGTACTAATGTCGATGGTTACTATGATGGTACTGATGTTGATGATAGTGATGATGATGAAGGTGATTGTGCTGTTGCTGACAGTGACATTGATGGAAATGGTAATGGTGGTGATGATAATGGTGATGGTCATTGTGGTGTTGCTGTTGGTGATGGTGATTTGATGACAGAAATGGTGATGGTGGTGGTGATGATGACAGTATAGTGGTGATGATGGTAATATGATGCTGGTGATGATGATTGCAGTGATGGTGATGGTGGTGATGATGCAAGTCGTGATGATGGTGATGTGATGGTGATAGTGGTAATGATGATGTTCCTGCTATTGCTGATGGTGATTTGATGGTGGAAATGATGATGGTGATAATAATGGTGATGACGTAATTGATGATGATGGTATAGTGGTGATGATGGTGATATGATGCTGGTGATGCTGGTGGTAGTGATGATATGGTGATACTGATGGTGATAATGACGGTGATGGTGATTATAATGATGTTGATCACAATGACAGTGATCACAGGCATCTTCAAGTATTAGAAATTGTCAGGTGTATATTATCTCATTTATTCTTTGCAACAACACTCAAAGGTGCATACTGTCATAATAAAAATGGAAGTGAAAATCATCTGGACAAGTTTGCTTAAATTCCTTGGATCACGTAGAACCTGATGGCTCCTAAACCCATACTAAGATTGTAGTATTATAGGATTTGATCTCAAACTTTATTTATTTCTGTTTGGGCTTTGATCTGGGGTCCTTGCATCTTCCAAGACAGAGGCTGGCACCACTACCCTTTATATTCCTGGGGAGAATAATCTGCTAAATTATGGATGCTGGTGTTTAAAAGCCTCATCATCTCTTCCATGGATAGATCTCTTAAAGGGTGCTCTGGAACCATGTCAAGAGCCTCTCAGCCATCTTGGCAGGTCATACTCCCAAGTCCACGGCAATAACTGAACCATTGTTTCTTGAGCTAAACCTGCCATCTTCTTGGGTAGGAGCATTCAACATCTATGGAGTATAAAAGAGCACACTGAATGGGAGTGAGCCAAAAGTAGTAGGGATTGGTTCAACTTCAGGCCAAGCCCAGCTAGAGGCACTGAGAGCTCCCTTACAAGAGCAGAACACTTTGTGGCCCATGCCCCAATGTCTGCAGAGCCAAAGAGGCCCAGGCCACCACTGGACTTGGACCCCATATACCAAGGGAATTCTTCTGTTGGGTTGAACATCTGCAGTGACCAAAGTCCTTGGAAGGGAAGAGCTCAATGACCAGCTGCATCTTAGATGTTTAATTCCCTCCCACTCCCTCTGTGACTAAGGATGGGGAAAAAAGCATTCATTCTCTTCATCTGGTGAATGGAAGAAACTGATGATGAGAGGGGGAAACAGCTGGCTCATGGAATACCCTCATTGATGACAGGAAGACCAGAAGCCCAGCCCTTTACCTAAGGTTCTCATGAGTCTTTGAGCCACTGAAGAAAAAACCTAATCTTCATCAACTTTATATCCACCCCACTCCCAACCATGCACAAATTGCCTGGCACAGAACCTTGCAACAGCACTGTGGGACATATTATGACATTGATAACTGAAGAGTAGAGAACAAAAAGCCAGGGGAACCGGGAGAAAGTTAATGACATAATTCTAATGTTTGCCTTGTTCTAAAGGACCCTTTCCTGCCTTCTGTGTGAAATTTCTCCACAGGACTTGCCAAGTTAAAATTTGGAAAATATGATATGTGGGTTAATAACCAGCCAGGATCATCTGAGTGGAAGTACAACAATAATATCACAGCCATGCTCTTTGGAAAGACTTCTCTATGCCTGTCTTCACACCCATGATCAATTTAATCCACTGCCGATCCTGCAGAGCCCAGGTGTAGGCAGTTTGCTACTCTGGAAAAATCAAACGTCAAGCTCCAAATGAACAAATCTGTAACCACATTCTTGGGAATAAAAGTAATTAGAGGCAAACTCCTTACTGCTCCTCATATATTTCATTTGCAAAGCAAACAGCCTTGTGCTTCCATGCCTGGCCGGTGGGTTGTGATGGGTCACTAGGTTCAGGCATAAGGGACTGATGACTACAAGACGACCCTACAGTCAGGATGGTTGACAAGGACCAGGCCTTTTGACACATAGTGAGAATATTTGTAGGAAGCAGATTAGAAGATGTAAACCCAGTAAGGATGTCTCATCTTTTCTTCTCTTTGAGAGGTCACTCCTAAAAGGATGATAGAACTTCTCATGAGAAGCTGGGTAGTGTTTCAAGCATCTGTCTTATCATTCAGGTTCCCCAAATGGCATGAGTTGTTTCCTCATCCATGTAAGTCACTTAAGTCTGCACAGATCCTGGGTAGGCAAAGTTTGACAGGAGGAGCCAGATGATAAAGACTTTAGGTTTGGCAGGTAGCATGATCTCTGTTGCAACTTCTCAACCCAGCTGTGGATGATATGCAACCAGTGGGCATGGCTGTGTGCCAATAAAACTTTATTTACAAAAACATACAACTGATTTAGGTGAATAGCTGAAGGTGATGTGGCTTATCAGTTAAGAAATATACAATCGGTTTTGAATGGTTGCTTAAAGCTGGGACTCAAACTGCAAACTTCTGGTATTATATAACCTGCCTGCTCTATCATCAAAGATCTGGAGTCTTCTGAGACCTTCACTGTGTCAAGGTGATTTTAAAGACAGTCAAGCATCTGTCTTAAAACTACCAGCAGTGGACAGCTTCACCCTACTGGATACGTTCATGCAAAGCTGGCTTGAGAACAGATCACTCTGTGACACTCAGTTAAACAGGATTCTCAATTTTTGGAGACTGAAGATCAAGGAGAATCT
This sequence comes from Bison bison bison, assembly GCF_000754665.1. NCBI lineage: Eukaryota > Metazoa > Chordata > Mammalia > Artiodactyla > Bovidae > Bison > Bison bison. Next base: position 8,680,206 of record NW_011494861.1, read on the forward strand.
TACCAGTTGAATCAATATCCCTCAAGAATATTTCAGGCATGTGTCTATCTCAATTTTTCCTTTAGGGTTGATAAGAAGCTTCATTGTGTGAATGATAATAAGGACCTATGTTATATAGAACAGGGAACTCTGCTCAGTGCTCTGTAATGGCCTATATGGGAAAAGAATCTAGAAAGGGGTGGATATATGTATATCAGTAACTCATTTCCAAGTGGTTCAGTGGTAAAAATCCACCTGCCAAGCAGGAGATGTAGGTTCGATCCCTGGGTTGGGAAGATCCTTGGAGAAGGAAATGGCTACCTACTCCAGTATTCTTGCCTGGGAAATTCCATGGACAGGAGAGCCTGGAGGGCTACAGTCCATGGGGTCACAAAGAGACATGACTGAGCAACTTAAAACAAACAACATAACTGATTCACTTGGCTGTACAACAAAAACTAATACAACACTCTAAATCAACTATACTCCAATAAAAAAAAAGCCTGGGGAGGGGTGCTTCCCTGGTGGCTCAGCAGTAAAAGAATCTGCCTGAAATGCAGGAGATGAAGGTTTGATCCCTGGGTGGCGAAGATCCCCTAGAGGTGGAAATGGCAACCCACTCCAATATTCTTGCCTGGGAAATCACATGGACAAAAGAGCCCAGAGAGCTGCAGACCATGGGGATCCAAAGAGTCAGACAGGACTTAGAGACTACAGCAAGAGCCAATAAAAATTAATTTTTAAAAATAAAAGAATGTTCAGAGCATAGAATCCTTGCATTGGGAGAGATCTGACCCCTGGGTCTGTGGACAGGGTTTTCACTGCCACAAATGGGACTGTTCTTAGGGAAGCATTCACCCAACTTTTCTCCTCTCTGAATAATTTCTCTCAACACTCCCATCTTCAATGATGTTCCCTCTGGTCAGGTCTCTGGTACTCATTACATAATGCAAAAGCAGCAACATCTATGCCATAAACCTTACTGACCCTGAGCAAGGCCAGCTGTTGGGTGGGCTGTGATTGGGTTGACAAGGATGTCACCTTAAGAGAACATACACTCTATACCCTCAAGAAAGGGGGGAAAAGACAACTTACTTTCTCCTCTCCACCTTCCAAGGTCAATCTTGAATCTATCTTCAAACTCTGCCATTCAGACATGGTCCCAGTACGCACAGCAAGCTGTGTGGGGAATCTCGCTTCCTCTTCCTGACAGGTGTGATTGTTCCTGCTAATTTAGGGGCTCTTTCTGCTCCTGGTAATTGCCACTGTATACTAATGTGCTAGGAATCAGCTGCCATCCGGATAATGAAAAATTATACCCGGAATAATGGATGGCGACAGATGGATTACCAAGCGCTGCATCAATCAATAGGGCTTTTATGGATATATTTGTGGTGGTTTGTAATAAGATCAGGTCCTGAAGATTGATGGGGAAATTGGTAATCCATCTCTGGGTCTGGGTGAGTTTCTTATTAAATGCAGCTGAATCAACTGTCCATGGCAGGAACCAGCCCTTCCAGGACCTCCCTTCCAGACATGAAGGGGCAGTGGGGCTCACCTGTGGGTATCTGAAGCAGGAACAAGGGCCCCATAATTGAGGAAAAGGACAGCATTTCTGGGTTTACACCAGCTCATTTCCAAAGCAGGGCTCTCATGCACCCACATTATGGGAACAAAGACTCAGTGACAAATGGATCCAAGGATGTCTGCCTCCAGGGGTTGGACAGGTGACTGTGGTACCCAATTCCACCACAAAGAGACCATTCCTTTTCCACAAACACCACAAAGCACTGAACACACAGGACATCTTTGCAAATGGTTTCCGGCAACACCACAGAAATTACAGCATCCACGGGATGACAGGTGAGAGGCCAGCCTCACTTTCTTGAGGAACTGTAACCACGAGGAGGTTGAGGCTTTTTCTGAGGCAATTGGCCACCTGGAGGGGAGCAGGCTGTTGAGAGTAAGTGCACCTTCTAAAACTGGGGTGTTCACAGAAAAAGCTACCTGCTTTGTTGTGGAGACACAAAGGCACATCATTTCCTAACTGACCCAGAAGGAGTGAGTGATAAGAGAGGTTTAGAGACAAGACTGTTGAGATGACGTGTCCACCCATCCAAAGTCCCTCCAGCCTGGGTCAGGATGTCAGCGGAGAGCACAGAGGCTCACCCAGGAAACGGCTGTGCCGACACCTCGAGGAATCACCCCAAAGGACCTCAGAGCCTGACTGCAGCAGTGGTCCTGGGCCGGGAACATCAGGCTGGATCAGGAGATGCAGGGGACATGTGTGGTCCCACCAACATCTAGAGGGTAGACACCAAAGATGCAGGAAGAGATGCAGATGTAGAGAATGGACATATGGACACCACAGGGGGAAGGGGTGGGACAAATTGGGAGAGTAGCACTGATGTATATACACTGTGCATGCATACTCAGTTGCTTCAATCATGTCCGACTCTTTGCAACCCTATGGACTGTAGCCTGCCAGGCTCCTCTGTCCACGGGATTTCCCAGGCAAGAATATTGGAGTAAGCTGCCATTTCTTCCTCCAGGGGATCTTCCTGATTCAGGGATCAAATCGGCGTCTCCTGCAGCTCCTGCAATGTGGTAGATTCTTTACCACTGAGCCCTCG
>NW_011494861.1:8682996-8710088 GCF_000754665.1 Bison bison bison
GAGGCTCAGGAGGGAGAAGATATATGTATACATATAGCAGATTCACTTCATTGTACAGAAGACGGCAACACAACATTGTAATAACAATAATCCTCCAATAAAAACAACAGTAACAACAAACCCAGAAGCCAGCAGACATCCAATAATGCACAGGATAGCCTCATGAGAAAGAAAGACCTGGACCCAAATGTCAACTGTGCTGAGGCTGTCTGCAAGGAGAAATGGGTGAACAAGACACAGGCGTCCACCTCTCAAACCCCCAGCAGACTATCTGAACCGACTCCTGGGAACATCATCACCGAGGCATCACACAGCTAGTGGGTAACAAATGTCCCAAGATGACACCCTCTGGGGCTGCAACATGAGAAATGTGGTCCTTCCCCATCAAGTCTCTTCATCCCCTAGTCTTGTCCCCATGCAGAGCAGAGATAGGACTGGCAGCGAGGGTACAGGACTGATGTGGGGGCTGCAGAGCCAATCCACCCAGTGATCATGCTGGTGGTGCTACCACCCGTGCTTCTCAGTGAATGAGTTCCTGTGCAGCTCAGCACCCCCTCCCCTGCAGAAGTGGGCACAAAGATGCTCCCCATTTCCATGGGGACATAGCACAGAGCAGCCTTGGAGGTCCCCAAGGCCACTCTCAGATTCAATAACTCCCTATAAGGACCCACAGCATTGAGCAAAGCTATTAAACTCCAGTTACAGTTTATGACAGCTCAATGCTACAGGTTAAAATCAGCAATAGGAAGAGTGTGGGAGAGACCAGTGGGCTCCAACCATTCTGCCAATGGAGGTGTGGACAGCATGATGCCTCCTAGTGACCACGGTGACAACATGCACGGGGTATGCTCAGCCACTGAAGCTCCTCCAAGCCTGAGTGTCCAGTCCTGGTTGGGGCTTGGTCATGTCTACAAAGCTGACCTCCTATGTGGCTGGATGTGGTCTCCAGCCCATGCAGAGGTCAAGCTGACATAGTAACCTACAGTCCCAGCCTAAATCACCTTGTTAGCATAGGTTATATGCCCAGTTCAAGACCCCGTAAACAAAGACCTTCATATCAGGCAGCACACTCCTGGAGTCAGGGGTGACCTCCCAGGAGGTGGGACCAAGAGCTTTCCTTTCAGCAAGCTTAACTCTTTTTGCACATATAGCAGAGACTCAGCAAACACGGGACTCAGACCCAAGCAGGCTTGTTCTCGGCCTGCACTGTTAGCTGGTGCCCTGCACAGCCCGCTGGAGAATGGCAGTCCTTTCTCTACACGGGATGGTCAGTGGCTGTGGATACATAGTCCTGGGATGACACCCACTCTGCAGTCCAGAGTCTTCAAAAGGGACTTGACCTTGAATGATATCCCCTGACACTGGGCTCAACTAAAGCTATTCCATCCACATTGTCCATATCTGGGAGCAAGTTTCTCACTTGAGAACTTCCTTCACTTTTGGACTTGATAGAGAACCCAGTGCCGCAGATGGGGAAACAGAGGGAGCCTGGACCCTAACACGGTCACACGGATGTCAGATCCAGACCCCAGAGAACACATCCGGCCACCTTCACTCTTCTCAGCACTGTCTTCTCAGCCAGGTCTCAGTTCAGTCCCTTCTCAGTCTGAGGGCCAGCTCTGCCCATCCTGACCTGGGATCCATGCAAGAGTTGGGTGTGGGGCACAGTGAGTTTCAGAAGACCCCAATCACGGGCAGCAGTGTTTGCTCCAGGTTATGGGGTTGGCTTGTCTCCCTCAAGTGCAGATGTTGAAGTCCTGACTCCCTCACCTCCCTAGAATATGGCCTTGTTTGCAAACAGGGTCCTTGGAGATGCAGTTAGTTAGTGATTTCTTCACACTGGAGTCAGGTGGCCCCTACTCCCCTGTGACTAGTGTCCTTAGAAACAGGGGGCATGTGGACACACACACAGGGGGCAGACTGCAGTAATGCTACCAAGAGCCAGGGATCTGCTCGGAGCCAGGAGGGAGCCTGGAAGGGAGCCCATAATGGATGCTACCGTGGTTCTGGGAGAGCCGGTGATGGATGCTTCTGTGGCGCCTTCAGAGGCAGCACAGTCACGCAGACACTGGCCTCGACTTCTGGCCTGCAGAGTACTGAGAGGATAGAATCTGCTGTGTGAGCCTCCCCCTCCCCCAAATCTGTGGGTCTGTGTCATGGAGACCCCAGGAATCGACCGCACCTTCTGACCTTTGTGACACTCAGGCAAACTGGGGAGGGAGGTGTCAGTAGGCTCAAGAAATCCAGAGCCCTCACCCTATGATCCATTTCACAGATGACTTCAAAGCCATGGTCTCAATCTCTTTTTTGCCTCCCCTGCTCCATGCCTTTCAGTCAGTCCCCTGACAGGGTCATCACAAAGGGAGGGGACCATGTGCCCAAAGCTGTGATCATTTTTTTTTAATGTTTTCTACTTTATTTATTTTTAAAGATCTATTTTTATTTATTTTGTTTACTTTTCATGCCACATGACACTTTGGATCTTAAGTTTCCTGACAAGGACTTGAACCCATGCCCCGCCCCACACACACACATTGAGAGTGCAAGGTCTTAACCACTGGACCACCAGGGAGGTTCCCAAGCCCACACCTTAACCACACACTTCACCAGTCCCATGACAGCCAACAGGGGACAGGTGATGTGGTCTCTCTGTATTGGGTTGAATAGTATCCCCCTAGAACTCATGTCCCCCAGAACCTCAGAATATGACCTTATTTGGAAATCGGGTCTTTACAGATTTAATGAATTACATAAGGATCTGGAGATGACGTTACCCTAGATTCAGGGTGGGCCCTCAACGCAGTGGCTGGTGTCCTTACAAGACACACAAGAGAAGAGGACACAGAACAAGGGAGAAACACATGTGAAGACAGGGGCAAGGGAAGGAGGGATGTGGCCAAGGAGCTGTAGCCACCAGGAGCTGGAGCAGATGAGCAGCATCCTCCCCAGAGCTGTGGAAGGAGGAGGGCCCTTCAGACACTGGTTCCTAACCTCCAGGCTGTTGAGAACACCTTTCTGTTACTTTATGCCCCAGCCTGTGCCGCAGGACACAGATACCCTGGTTTTGCCGCAGTTTCCTCATTTACAAAAAGATGCAGCAGGAAATGGTGTTTCCCCAGTGATTCAGCAGTAAAGAAGCCACCTGCAAAGCAGGAGCTGCAGGAGATGCAGGTTCGATCCCTGGGTCAGAAAGATGCCCTGGAGGAAGGCATGGCAACCCACTCCAGTATTCTTGTCTGGAGAATCCCATGAACAGAGGAGCCTGGCGGGCTACAGTCCATGAAGTTGCAAAAGAGTTGGACATAACTGAGTAATGGATGATCACAGGAGGAAGGTTTATTCAGGGGATGTAGGCAGTCTTTACACTTCTCTGCTGGCTCAGACAGTAAAGAATTTGCCTGTAATGCAGGTGACCAGGGCTCGATCCCTGGGTTGGAAGATCCCCTGGAGGAGGACATGGCAACCCACACCAGTATTCTTTCCTGGAGAATCCCCATGGACAGAAGAGCCTGGTGGGCTACAGTCCGTGGGTTTGCAAAGAGTTGGACACAACTAAGAGACTAAGCACAGCACACAGTACACAGGCAGTCTTTAGTTGCTGTCTCCTTAAGGGCAGCTGTCTTTCTGGCAACAGTGAGGCTGGTCTTCCTTCCACCCTGGAAACGAATTCCTTCCAGAGAGGGACTCAGCTGGCCTGCTGAGGGGCTGAGATCCTGTGCCCCTGCTCCTGGGGTCCCTGATACCACACCAGCACAACAAAGCCTTAGGGCAGAGGTCAGAAAACTGGGACACATCTGGCCCACTGCCTGACATCGTAAATAAACTTTTATTGGCACAAGGCCACGTCCACTCATTTACATATTGTCTAGGGCTGCCTTTATGCTACAATGGTGGAGTTGAGCAGTGTGGCTGAAATCCTAAAATACTTTCTATGTGCCCCCAGGGGACAGCTGAAATCCCAGAGTGGGCACGACGGTGCATGTGGCATGACTGGGGTGGGAAGCAGTGAACAGCTGGGGAAAGCAAGGGGTGACCCTGTACACCCTTTTCTCACGTGTCTCTCCTGCTGCATGACCACACGGGTTGGAGGGTTGAGGCATAGGGTCTCCACTTTCAGAGGGTTTTGAACTGGATTCAACGGCTATGCACATGAGTTGCCCATGGAAGCCAGGGCCTATCCACCTGGCCACTCGACCAAATTTCGATTCAGTGAGCAGTGGTGACCAGGATGTTGTCATTGCTGGTCCAGGGAATATGCCCCCAGCCTGGGGCCCTGGACAGCCAGACACAGGGGTCAGATTCACTCATTCACAGAAGGATCATTTCCCACAGAAAAGCCAGTCCCTAGGGAGATACAAACTGTGGGAATTCTTAAAGAGATGGGAATACCATATCATCTTACTTGCCTCCTGAGAAATCTGTATGCAGGTCAAGAAGCAACAGATAAAACGAGACATGGAAAAACGGACTGGTTCAAAATTGGGAAAAGTGTACATCAAGGCTGTACATTGTCACCCTGCTTATTTAACTTCTATGCAGAGTACATCAAGGGAAATGCCAGGCTGGATGAAGCAAAAGCTGGAATAAAGATTGCTGTTTGAAATATCAATAACCTCAGATATGTAGATGATGCCACTTTAATGGCAGAAAGAGAAGAGAAACTAAAAAACCTCTTGATCAGGGTGAAAGAGGAGTGAAAAGCATGCTTAAAACTCAACATTCAAAAAACTAAGATCATGGCATCCGGTCCCATCACTTCATGGCAAATAGGGAAAATGTGGAAATAGTGACAGATTTTATTTTCTTGGGCTCCCAAATCACTGCAGACAGTGACTGCAGCCAAGAAATTAAAAGATGCTTGCTCCTTGGAAGAAAAGCTATGACAAACCTAGATAGCATATTAAAAAGCAGAGACATCATTTTGCTGACAAAGGTAGGGATAGTCAAAGTTATGGTTTTTCCAGCAGTCACATACGGATTTGAGAGTTGGACCATATAGAAGACTGAGTGATGAAGAACTGATGTTTTTGAACTGTTATGTTGGAGAAGACTCTTGAGAGACCTTTAGATTGCAAAGGAGATCAAACCAATCAATCCTAAAGGAAATCAACCCTGAATAATTCATTGGAAGGGGTGGTGCTAAAGCTGACGCTCCAATGGCCATCTGATGTGAAGAGCCAGCTCACTGGAAAGGCCCCTAGTGCTGAGAAAGATTGAGAGCAGGAGAAGTGGGCAACAGAGGTTGGATGGTTGGATGGTTGGATGGCGTCACTGATCCAATGGACATTAGTTTGAGCAAACTCTCGGAGATAATGGAGGACAGGAAGCCAGGTGTTCTGCAGTCCATGGAGTTGCAAAGAGTCGGACATGACTTAGCAACTGAACAACAACAAAGGGAGAGGCAAAACACACAGCTGGGATGGAGTCGAAGACTTCCAGGCAGTGTGCACACTGGGGATTCTCAAGAGTGTCACTGTCCCCTCCTCTCCCATGCTGTTCCCTAATCCCCTCCAGAACCTGTGGACTCACAACATATACACATGCACAAGCACACAAGGCATTCTGTGGATACACACACACACACACACACACACACACACGCACACACTCACGCATGCTGAATTTACTGCTCATCTCATTGATGAACAGAAGCAGCTGACATTCAGCTTTGAGCTCAGTAGCCAACATGGAAATGACCCATTTCCTTCACTGAACTCCCAACCACGTTAGAATATTCCAACAAAGGATGGTAGGCTGGGATGGGGTGTAGGTGGGCAGCCAGTATTGCCTAATGCTAAGGAGGGGTGAGGGGCTGGGGAGGGACACACACTAGGCGCCCATCAGCCAGCACTGCTGAGAGCACACTGCACAGCAGGAGCTCTGGGTCCCACGTGTCAGCTGCAAAGTCTGTGACCGGATTACTCACCAGCGGAACCAGCACCCACCATCAGGATGGGGTCTATATTTAGCCCATAAAACAGTGAATGGCTCAAACCTCCAGGCAAACAGTGAGGCCTGCCTGCCTCTCCTCTCAGAACCATCCTCACAGGGTCACCTGCACATTCCTGTTCTGTAGACCATGTGCCTGGAACTCCCAGGGGTCCAGAATAGGTGGTGGCACACAGTAGGTGTGCAGAGAACAGTAGTTCCCATCCCAGTAGGTGATCATGACCAGGCAGAGGCTCAGGCCACCTTCCTGGCACAGGACAGGGCTGGGCGTGGCCCAGAGCAGACTCACAGTGTAGCACATTCCCAGTGAACAGAAGGATGTGAGAGTTGGTCTGTAAAGAAGGCTCAGTGCCAAAGAACTGATGTTTTCCAATTGTGGTGCTAGAGAAGACTCCTGAGAGTCCCTTGGACAGCAAAGAAATCAAAACAGTCAATCCTAAAGGAAGTCAAACCTAAATATTCATTGGATGGACTGATGCTGAAGTTTCAATACTTCGGCCACCTAAATCAAACAGCCAACTCATTGGAAAAGACCCCGATACTGGGAAAGATTGAGGGCAGGAGAAGGGGATGACAGAGGATGGTATGGTTGGATGGCATCACTGACCCAATGGACACGTCAGTCAGTTAGTCAGTTAAGTCACTCAGTTGTGAGTGACTGAGACTCTTTGAGACCCCATGAACCACAGCACCCCAGGCCTCCCTGTCCATCACCAACTCTCGGAGTCCAACCAAACCTATGTCCGTTGTGTCAGTGATGCCATCCAACCATCTCATCCTCTGTCGTCCCCTTCTCCTCCTGCCTTCAATCTTTCCCAGCATCAGGGTCTTTTCAAATGAGTCAGCTCTCCACATCAGGTGGCCAAAGTATTGGAGTTTCAGCTTCAACACCAGTCCCTCCAATGAACATCCAGGACTGATCTCCTTTGGGATGGACTGGTTGGATCTCCTTGTAGTCCAAGGGACCTCAAGAGTCTTCTCCAACACCACAGTTCAAAAGCATCAATTTTTCGGCGCTCAGCTTTCTTTATAGTCCAACTCTCACATCCATTCATGACCACAGGAAAAACCATAGCCTTGACTAGACAGACCTTAGTTGGCAAAGTAATGTCTCTGCTTTTTAATGTGTTGTCTAGGTTTGTCATAACTTTCCTTCCAAGGAGCAAGCATCTTTTAATTTCATGGCTGCAATCACCATCTGCAGTGATTTTGGAGCCCAGAAAATTAAAGTCAGCCACTGTTTCCACTGTTTCCCCATCTTTTCCCATGAAGTGATTGGACCAGATGCCATGATCTTAGTTTTCTGAATGTTGAGCTTTAAGCCAACTTTTTCACTCTCCTCTTTCACTTTCATCAAGAGGCTCTTTAGTTCTTCTTCACATTCTGCCATAAGGGTGGTGACATCTGCATATCTGAGGTTATTCATATTTCTCCCAGCAATCTTGACTCCAGCTTGTGCTTCTTCCAGCCAAGTGTTTCTCATGATGTACTCTGCATATAAGTTAAATAAGCATGACATGGACATGAGTTTGACCAAACTCAAGGAGATGGTGAAGAAGAGGGAAGCCTGGCGTGTTGCTAAAGGTCGGACACAACTTAGCAATTGAACAACAACAATAGACAGAAGGACCAGTGCTGCATCCATTTCAGAAAGCCCCAGGGAGTGGGGAAAGGTGGAGGATGGATAAATTAGGAGCTTAGGATTAACATATACACAGAACTATATATAAAATAGATAAACAGCAAGGACCTACAGTACAGCATGGAGAATTGTACTCAATATCTTATAATAAGCTATAAGGGAAAAGAACCTGAAAAAGAACATATATGCATATATGTATAACTGAATCACTCTGCTGTACACCTGAAACTAACACATTGCCAATTAACTACACTCCAACAGAAGAAAGAAAGCAAGCTCATGTTCCTATGCAAGTCCAGTCCCAGAGGCCTCAGTTCCACTGATCTTTTGAGACTCTTTTAAAATTCCCCACGCCCTTGACACCTCTCCAAATCAGACAGACAGGAGCCCAGACTGTGGGGCATTTACCTCCCTGTTGCATGTGCCCTCGTCCTCTTCCTACTGTTAGTGACATTTCAGCATGGTGACCATGACCCAGGACAGACATGGCTGTCCAGTGGCTCATCAGAGAGGAGCAGACCTGATGGTGACTCCACAGTCAACAAGCAGAGACCAGGTGGAGGGCAGACTGAGTAGGTCTCAGATGCCGGTCAAGCAGTGGAGGGGCTTCAGCATCCTAGCCAGAATACCCCTTGCTGGTCAGTGTGTCACAGATAAAGACAATCATGGGACGGTGACAGATGTAATAATGTTAATAACCCAGCAAGACCCCGAGGCCAGGAAAGATTGAATATAGGAGGAGAAGTGGGTGACAGAGGATGAGATGGTTGGATTGCATCACCAACTCAGTGGACATGAGTTTGAACAAACTCCAGCAGAAAATTGTTTTTACCTCCACCTAGCACCCCATACAAAGTAGGTGCAGCCACTGCTCCTCCTTGGGGTCTCAGGAGGAAGAAAGCTTGTCTGAGATGCAGTTCTGAGAACATGATTTCAGATGGGAGCTGCCCGCTGACTGCTGCATCTTTGGGAGTCACTCATGAGAATGCCTTCTGGACTCAGGATGTCTTGAGGGGGTGCGGGGTGGGGGGCATGCTCTCATTTCACAGAAGCATGTGAAGTGCTCTTTGATGAGGTCGGGTGGAGCCATGACTGTGCTTTCCCGGCAGGACCTCAAACGGCTACCATACCATTTCCCTGGTCCCCGTGCAGACTTGAGAGCCCCCAGCAAGACCAGACGAAAATGGATACCTCCTTTACAGAAGTGCCCTGATGAACAGGAAAGTGTCACGTGTCCTGTCAGCAGCTGTATATTGAGGACCTACTGTATGCAGGCACCAGGCTGGACACTAAAGCTGCAGTTGGGGACCTAGGGGGCAGGTGCCAACAAAAATGCTCAAAAATAACTGTGCATTGTCTCTGTGACAAAGGCTCCAATGACAAGAGGTACTGAGAAGGCCTGTCATGAGCCAATCTAGGAAGGCAGGGAAAGGATCCCTGAGACCCTCAGACTAGCCCTCTGGTGTAATGTCACCATGGTGACGCCAAGTGTTCCCCCTCTCTCCCTCCCTCCATCCTTGGCACTTGGAGTGCTCCTGCCATCCCCACCCCCAGTACGGTGACCTGCCCTGGCTCTCATCTCTGGGCTGGGCCAGTGATGCAGCAGAGGCTGGACATGGGCTTGTGTGTGAGGTTGGCTCTTTTGCATGTTGCTGTTGCTGTGGAAACATACCCAGGCTACTACTGGGGGATGGGAGGCAGGTGGAACAGAACTGATGGCCTCAATCAATGGGATGGAAGCCAACCCAGATCAGCAGGCAAAGTAGCCCCAGCCATGTGAGCAAACCCCAGGAATTCACTCATATGGTTGAATTCCCTGAGGTTTGGTGCTTTTTATTATGTGGCACCGAAAGGAACATAGCTAACCAGTACACTTGGTGAAGAGAGCATGGGATGATGGTTTTTCCAGGGAAAGAGGGGGAACCGCATGGGTGAAGGTCAGTGTGGGACTCCCTGGAAGGCCTTGTGGCAGGAGGGCTCCACAGACACAGTGATGCAGGGAGGTTAGGGCTCCTGAGAGGCATGGTGGTTTCTGGTCCAGAGCTCAGGGTACCAGTCATCCAAGACACACATCTAGTGCTCCCCAACTCACTCACTGTGATCACATCCCCAATAACCACTCACACATGACCTTCAGACTCTCCCTTCAGGAATGCCAGGTTCTGACAATGGAATAAAGGGTAGGGACATGGGACAGACAGGGTTTGACTTGCTTGGTGGAGAGAGAAGGGCTGGGGAGGGGGCTGTGGGCAGCTCACCTGGAGGGACCACACTGCCTTCTCCAAAGACCCTTCTCAGCATTCCAATAAAACAAGAGCTCTGCGCATGTAGCCTAGACTTCTAGAGATTTCATGAAGCACGGGTCTGAGAATCCTCCAGAAAAAAGCCCGTTTCAAGAAGTTAGTTTAACCCAGCATTCCCCAGAAGCTCTGGCATCTGCTCTCTCCTCCCCCAGAACAGACGCGCCTGAACCTCGGGGAAAACTGAGCGTCCATGGATGGAACTCAACAGCATGTGGGCTCGGGAGAGGAGCGTGACCCCCACCTCCCCCGCCCCCTCCACCCAGGCTTGAGGTTCTGGGGCTTCTCCAAGTCCCACTCACTTCCTGCTGCATCCTCGGCCCTCAACAAACATCTGTGGATGGAGACAAGAAGCTCAGCATCGGAACTGCTCATCACGAGGGACCATTCTTGTTGCCTAGTCTTGGCTGGGATGAGCTTCTGCTTTAGAGATTAAAAAACAGCCAGAGACGAGCTGTCTGGAATTCCTGTCCATGACAGACCCCGCCCAGGGCATCCAGAGCAGGGGTTTGGTCCCAGCCTCCAAGCCAGGCAACCTCACCATGCTGGGGCAGCCACACCTTCAGCTCTGCCTTGTCCCCTGACTGCTGCTCTATTTCTACACTGAGGATCACTGGCTCACTGATGGAGGGAACAAAGCCCCATCTGTAACAACCTTCTGGAGGGTCTAAGCCAAACCTTCAGGGTTAAAATGAGAGCGAGGGGTGGGGTGGGAGGCTCCGGCCCAGCCTCCATGGAGCACAGATGCTCAGTTTGCAAACAGAGTGGGAGGCACAGCTGGCTGTCAGCTCTGTCTTCAGAATCCACTGACACTGTCAGTGGAGCCAGCAGGAGGGAGATGGTTATCCCCATGTCCTATTAAAACCTCTCTGTAGCCAGAAAGTTTGGGGAAATTGCAATGCAATTTTGATGGGGGCAGTGAGAGGGGGGTGTTAGAGAGCAGGAGAAAGGCAAGCGCTCCCAGCACCAGTTGCCCACTTTTGAAAGGCTTCCTGGTGGGGAATATCCTTAAATCCAATAGCCACTGCTGAGGTCTTTAGGCTGCAAACTACCATTTTGTTAAAACAATAAAACAACCAGGAGGGATGGAGTCGGGAGAGAGGGGTTCAGGATGGAGGGGGGCACATGTATACTTACGGCCAATTCATATTCATCTAGGGCAAAAACCATAACAATATTGTAAAGTAATTATCCTCCAATTAAAATAAATAAATTAAAAAAAAAAAACAATAAACAGACAAAGAGCTGCATTTAAAAGATTCCAGTACCACTATCTCCACCCAGCAGCCCTTTTTGGCCCTCCCATTGACCTCAGGTGATGGTCCATCCTTCTCTTCCCACCAGGATGGGAGCAGGCAGTGCAAGGCAGTGTCCAGCAGGGGCACCAGGAGAGAACCATACCCCCAAGGCAGAACCCCCTGTCTGTCCTGCTGAGAAGCACCTGGCCCAGGTCAGACTGGACCTCCCCCTGCATCTTGGCCCTCTGAGCTTGCTGCAAAGTCAGCACATAAAGAGACCAGGCAGTGATAGTTTTGGGACCTGTCCCCATGACTCTAAGGGAGCCAGGAGAAAGACCTGATGGTGGGAGGCATGGGGGAGGAGAGGAAGAAGGGAGACGATGGGGAAACAGCAACTCATGGCTTTGGTTTGGGGTCCTTGCAATATTCAAACCCATGTTCTCCAGACAGGATTTTCAAGCACATGCTTGAGACCCAGTCAGAGAGAATAAGCAGGAAACAGAAAAATGTTCAAGTTCAGTCTGGGAAGTCAGAAGCCAGGAATTTCCTGCAGGTTCAGAGACCAGAAAAGGTATTATCTTCCCACAGCTATTTGGAGTCAAGGAGGCATCCATGAGCTGCAGACTCAGAAATGGGGGCTGAACCTTTCTAAGGAGGATGGCCTTCCAGAAAGATGGAAACCTGGCTTCCAAACTCATGGTTCCAACCTCTTTGCCTGAGGAACACCCTCTAAGCAGGAGTCTGCAGATTCTTTCTGCAAAGGGCCACATGTTAACATTTAGGCTTTTTGACCAATATAGTCCATTCTCCTCTGCTACTGTGGACTCTCTTTAGAGTCTCTTGGACCAGTCAATTCTAAAAGAAATCAATCCTGAATATTCACTGGAAGAACTGATGCTGAAGTTGAAGCTCCAATACTTTGACCATCTGATGTGAAGAGCCGACTCACTGGAAAACACCCTGATGCTGGCAAAGATTGAGGGCAGGAGGAGAAGGGGGCAACAGATGATGAGATGTTTAGAAAGCATCGCTGACTCAATGGACATGAATCTGAGCAGACTCCAGGAGACAGTGAAGGACAGGGGAGCCTGGTGTGCTACAGTCCATGGAGTCACGATGAGTTGGACACAACTTAGTGACTGAACAACAAACAAATTGTGGCTCAGAAGCTGCCAGAGACTGATACAAGCAAGCAGGTGGGGCTGTGTCCAAAGAAAGAGTGGACACTGACATTCAAATCTCAAATAATTCTCACATATTATGAAATAATATCCTTTTTATTTTTTCAACCATTTAAATGTGCAAATTTATTTTTTCTTAGGTCCCATGATGTACATAAGCAGAAAAGAGGCAAGGTTTGCACCGCAGGCCATAGTTTGGCAACCTCTGGTCAACAACCTCAGATGATCTCCATAGGTTTTCAGATACAATGTCTAGCATCTAGCACAACATTACCAGACACAGCAAGGGACAAGACCCAGTGAACAAAAACCGAGAGCAAAATAGAAGTAGACAAAAAAGTAGTCTCCAAGAATACCAGGTTTCATAGTTATCAAGCACAAAGTTTCAAATAACGGTGACCTATCTCTTATTGGGCTTCCCTGGTGTCTCAGACAATAAAGAGACAGTTGGTTAAATCCCGATACCTTATAAGTATATCCCCTACACACGAACTTTCAAGTTGCAAACTTTCAAAGACGTGAACATGCCTTCCCATGTCCAATCATGTAAGTTAGCGCACATGTCTGATGTAGATTGTCAAGTACATGCCTCCTCTGCAAGTGGTTGTGCATTTGTGTACTTTTTACTGTACAGTGTTGTATAGAACACAGCATCTTTATCTCAAGCTTACGATGTCCAGAAACTAGCATAAAAGGAGCAGTATGGAGTCGATCATGTTATTTGGATACCTAGGCTAACCCTGTTGGACATACGAACAAATAGGACTTACAAACAGGCTCTCAGAACAGAACTCATTCTTACGGAGGAGACTTACTGTATATAAACAGTGCATATGAATAGCTTATATGTTTATGTATGAATAATACATGGACTGTATCCCCTGTCCATGGAATTCTCCAGGCAAGAAAAATGGAGCAGGTAGTCATTCCCTTCTCCAGGGAATCTTCCTAACCCAGGAATCGAACCTGGGTCTCCTGCATTGCAGGCGGATTCTTTACAGTCTGAGCCACCAGGGATGCCCCATGTAATGCATATGAATACCTTTTATATTTATGTATGAATAATATGTATGCATTTTTTAAAAGAAAACAGAATCTATTCCTGCCAATTCCTACGTGACCAGCCTTGGGCAGTTCTTACTTCTTTCTGAGGTTCTGGTTTCCCCATCTGTGTTGTGGGGAACTAGGCCCCCATTGTGGTCCCCAGAGAAATCTTCTGAGCCTGACATTGTGCCTTCTTGGGGGTCAGGAAGAATGAAGGAGGTGGCTCTGGGGTCCTCACTTCTGTTCACTGTACTGCCCCCTTTCAACCTGTTCTCCATACTGGAGATACAAAAGTCCACTGGAAAGCACTTTGAAAATGTTGGATCTATTAGTGCGTGAGGGCTTTTCCAGTAGCAAAGATGTAAGATTCTGTGAAAGAAGGAGATTCATGGTATTCAGAGATGGGGATGTGATGAGCAGGAAAGGCCATGGATGGGGACCTATAGGGTGGCCAGGACGAAGTCCATGGGCCAAGGAGCCGCCAGGTCACAGTCGGGAGGAAGTCTGTGCACAGGCACAAGGAGCCCTGGGCAGAGCAGGACCCACCAGTTCCCCTGGATCAGGATGTGTCTTCCCCAGCTCTACAAGGCCTCCCTCCCCTTCTCCAGCCCTAAGGACCCAGCTTTTGTCTCACAACTTGAATTCCACCCTTCAGCTCCTGGTTTTATCCTTGTCTTTGAGGGGCAAACCCTCCTTGGAAGACTGAACCATTCAGGTAACTGTGGTTGGGTGGGGTGTGGAGAGTGTGGGAGGTGAGGGTCATTTCTTAATGACACAAGGGATGCAGAGAAGTGAGAGAGTCCTGGGTGTGGATCACATGTGATGTTGAGAAGCTGGGGGAGGTTGGGGCAGAATATCATGGAGAGCTCTCCACTAGGAGCTACACCAACTCCTTCCTACTTAGCCAGTGTAGACTCCACCGCATGACGGTCCTACTTGTTCAGCACCTGCTGCATGCCAGGTGGAGCACTCAGTCTTCACTGCCCAGTAAGACAGCAAATAAGGGATGCACAGAAATTACACAGGAGCCCTCCCTGGACAGTCCTGGTGGCTCTCAACCTATGATTACTGTCTCTACACTGATCATGTCCGTGGCATCCTCTCTCATGAGACCCCTTACCTTCTACATTCTTGCCTCTGTTGGGATCTCCCTGGGGAAGTTCTGCATCCCTCAAGCACAAAACAAGCCTGCCCCTTTTTCACGCATCCATCTTGGTGGATACCCCCAGGGTCTTCTGCTCCCCTCCTCCTCCCTGCCCTCCTTTGGTGAATGACACACTCTGGCTCTCGTGTGTTTGATGGAGTTCCCTCTGTCCCAAGCCCCGCACTCTGTGGAACCTGTAACAAAGGTAGGGAGAATGCTTCCATCCATTCAGGTGAAGTCTACCACATGTGCCATCCATTCCAGGTTTGTTGCTGTTGTTGAGTCACTCAGTCACGTTTGATTCTTTGCAGCCTCCATGGACTGCAGCACACCAGGCTCCCCTGTCCTTCACTATCTCCCAGAATGTGCTCAGATCTATCGAGTCAGTGATGATACTCAACCATCTCATCCTCTGTCACTCCCTTCTCCTCCTGCCCTCAATCTTTCCAGCGTCAGTGTGTTTTCCAATGAGTCAGCTCTTCATATCAGGTGGCCAAAGTCTTGGAACTTCAGCTTCAGCATCAGTCCTTTCAGTAAATATACAGGTTGATTTCCTTTAGGATTGACTGGTTTGATCTCCCTGTTGTCCAAGGGACTCTGAAGAGTCTTCTCCAGCACCACAGTTCAAAAGCACAAATTCTTTGGCACTCAGTCTTCTTTATGGTCCAGTTCTCACATCTGTACATGACTATTGGAAAAACCACAGCTTTGATTATGCAGACCTTTGTTAGCAAAGTGCTGTCTCTGCTTTTTAATACACTGTCTAGAGTTGTCATAGCTTTCCTTTCAAGGAACAAGTGTCTTTTACCTTAATAGATGCAAACTATTTTACAAGTTACAAAGATGACAAGGTTGGCTGTTGGGACCCTTTGGTCACCTTCTGTCTCCATCTTTAGCACAAAAGCCTGAAGGACTGTGAGGCCACCAGAAGGTCCTGCCCTGATGACTTGAAGTGGGTCCACACCTCCAACTGCTCCCCTCTGGTGCACGTGGGTCCACGTGAACACTCACATATGGGCAGACAGACACACGTGTGCACATGCCTTTCTGAAACACCTCTCTGATACAGAGCCACTTACCCGTGGCCTCAACTCTCCAGCATCAGGGTCACAGTGCCTCTTTGTGCACACACTCCTGGTGATCAGACAGACTCCCCAACTTTGGTTCCTTCTGGTCCACCTCATATCAGTTCACAACCCCTCTCATGCATGTGGAAGCATCCACCTAACCTCTGAAACCCTGCATTAGAGTTGGGCAGACAGAAATGCTCAGAACCTGGGATTGCAGTGTTTCTTGCCTTGGCTCTTTGCAGGTGGCAATGTGGTCTCACTTTTGTGGATAAGAAGCCCTACTGTCTGGGGACAAGTCGGCCTCTTCAAGGCAATTTCTCAGGAGGCTCAGCGCAGCTTGAAAGTGGTGCCCAATGCCATGCCCTGCATGGGGTCTTCATCCCGAGAGCCCCCCTGCCATGTGAACTTTGGTCCAACGTGGCAGGGTGGGGTGAGGGTGTGCCATCACCTGTTTAAACTTTTGAAGCGTACTTGACAATCAACAGGGTTGAAACCACAGAGCCCTCCAGGCTGACTTGCATGGCGGGTTGGGTGCGCCGGGAATGCGATTTCGGGTTGAAAAACTATGCTACGGATTGAACTGTGACCTCGAATGACAAGATGAGGTCTGAGCCCCCAGCGTCTCAGAATGTGACCTTACTGGGGAACAGGGTCAGGGCAGATATAACCAGCTATACGGGCACACTAAGCAGGGTGACCTCTGATCCAGTGTGACCGGTGTCCACAGGCAAGGACACACAAAGGGCACACAAAATGGAGAGAAAACAGCCACGTGATCCCAGAGGCGGCAATTAGAGTGATTCGGTCCTGAGCCAGAGTCATCCGGGAGCACACCCCTGGTGCCTCCTGGACCTTGATCTTGGCCTCCAAGCTGTGAGAGTCCATCTCTGCTCTCTGAAGCCTCTTAGTCTGCGGTGCTTTGTCCCGACAGCCACGAGAAACTAACACAAACGCAAAAGGCAGACTTCTGGGCTCAGGCAGCCCAACCTCCACAGAAGGGGCTTCTGTAAAGAGGCCCGGATGGATGTGACGCAGACAGTCGCAGCTGCCAGTGGCAGGGAATAAGCCTCTTCTTGGCAGGCTGCTCTGGTGCTGTGATCCTTGACCTCGTGG
Source organism: Bison bison bison (assembly GCF_000754665.1). Classification (NCBI taxonomy): domain Eukaryota; kingdom Metazoa; phylum Chordata; class Mammalia; order Artiodactyla; family Bovidae; genus Bison; species Bison bison. The sequence goes on from NW_011494861.1 coordinate 8,699,678, forward strand.
GCAGACCATCCATCCCAGCATCACAGTGACCACAGGGACACAGCCCCTCCCAGCGCAGCGTGGGGCAACCGCTGGTGTACTGCTGTCTCACCTGGGACACCCAAGGCCTCCAGCTGCCTTGTCGACTACACTCCCGATATGGGGAGGCAATTTCTCGATCTGGGGAGAATCTTGAGAAACCAAGCTGTGAACAACCAAATGAACAGGCAAAACAAAGAGCCTGGGGTTCATTCCACTCAACCACCTCCAGCCAAGCTGGTGACCACTAGGCAGAAAAAGAAGGGAATTCGTAGAGAACCAATGTATGGACACCAAGGGGGGAAGGAGAGGGTGGGATGAATTGGGAGACTGGGACTGACGCCATACACTACTATGTATAAAATAGGTAACTAATGAGAATCTACTGCATAGCACAGGGAACTCTACTCAGTGCTCTGTGGTGACCTAAATGGGAAGGAAATCCAAAAAAAGAGGAGCTATACGTATATGTATAGGCTTCCCTGGTGGCTCATAGGTAAAGAATCTGCCTGCAAACCAGGAGATAGGGGTTTGATCCCTGGGTTGGGAAGGTACCCTGGAGGAGGGCATGGCAACCCCCTCCAGTATTCTTGCCTGGAGAATCCCATGGACAGAGGAGCCTGGCAGGCTACAGTCCACGGGGTCTCAAAGAGTCGGACGTGACCGAAGCGTCTTGGAACGCACACACACACACACACACACACACACGCACATGTATATGTATAGCTGATTCATTTTGTGGTACTGCAGAAACTAACAACATTGTAAAGCAACTATAAGCCAATAAAAATTCATTTAGAAACAAACAGAAAATTAAAAACCCACAAAAAATAAAGAGGGGGATTTGGTGAAAATAGTTGATACTAAACACGATGACTGTCATCCTAAGGCATAAACCTATTTTCAATCATGGTGTGAAGTCAGCTTACAGAAGACTTGGAGTAGTCACCATGGGACAGTTTGGGTCCTTCTGCTGGGGACAGTGACAAGCTACCTGCCATGTGTGGGATAGTGGCCACAGCCAGGAGCTGGCAGGCCATTACACACAGTAGTGCTTATTCTTATATCAATGATCTTACAGAACAGGTGCAGAGGGTTGAACAGCACTGCTCAAAGACGTCACCTTGCTTGGAAACAGTCTTTGCAGATGTAGCTAGTTAAGAATCTCCGTTATCCTGGACTTAGGGGCAGCCCTAAATCCAATGACAGGTATCCTTAAAGAAAATAGAGGGAGATATGGGACAAACAGGCACGGGGGGAATGCCATGGGAAAACAGAAGCATTCTGAGAGTGGAGAGAGGCAGCCACAAGCCAGGGAATGCCTGGAGCTCCCTACAGCTGAGAGAGGCAGGAAGGACCCTCCCTGGAACCTCCCGAGTGAGCACATCCCCACCCACACCCTGATGTAGGACTTCTGACCTCCAGAGCTATAGGGAAAAGTGAAAGTGAAAGTCGCTCACTCATGACCAACTCTTTGTGACCCCATGGTCTATACAGTCCATGGAATTCTCCAGGCCAGAATACTGGAGTGGGTAGCCGTTCCCTTCTCCAGGGGACCTTTCCAACCTAGGGATTGAACCCAGGTTTCCCAAATTGCGGGCTGATTCTTTACCAGTTGTGGGATGGTACACTGCTGTCATGTTAAGACCCCCACTGGGCTGGTGGTGACTTGTCACAGCAGATCTGCTGCCGTTGGTGGTGACTTATCACAACAGACTTTGCTGTCCTCACTCTATAAGGAGGGAAGAGAGCTGATCCCGGCTGCCAGGTGCCTGTTAAGTGGCAGAGCCCATGTTCAGATTCAGCTCAGCCCGATTCCAAAACCCATGCTCTCTCCACTCGTCCTTAAATTCCAGCCGAACACCCACCAGGTCACTCGACCAGCAAATAGAGGCACCTGGGACCAGGACTTTCTTAAGAGAATGAGTTTCCCAGACTCCACCTGAGATGCCCCAATGACCCGCCTTTTGCTGGAGCCAAAAGCGGAAGGAACGCTCATACTTTGCACTTTTCTGAGGCGGCCTTTCATCTCCCGCTCTGCGCTCCACCCCAGGCTCCGAGACATGCATAATTCATTCCTGGACACCAATCAACTGCGAGGTACACGGCTGACTGGCAGCGGGAGAGTCCTAACAGAAGGAGGGGGACCCCCAGAGGGATGAACCCTCGCTGAGGGCTGTACTTTATTATTTTCTAATCAAAGCATCCGGATCCGTACCTGCTGTCAAGGTTGGAAAGCGGGGGCGGCAATGCCCCCAAAGCCTCAGAAAGCGGAGAGAAAACAGAGAAGTGGGAACATCTACTCCAGGCTGGGAAGAAGGAGCAGCAGTCATCCCCGAGCCCCTTCCGCACCCAAGCACTGAGCCGAGGCCCCGGAGCAATTAATTTAGGAAATTGTCATCCTAGGCTCTCCAGTCGACTCCAGACCTTGGAGGGGCTCCGACGACCATTTGTTATCATTACACATTGTTATTTAGTCTGATTGCCTGTGATTATTCTGATTATTTCAATTCCATCGGCAGAGGGGGCAGGCAGCTGCAAGTTCCACCGGGATCGGCTCCTTCGTTCCTTCCTTCCTTCCAAGGAGACTTTGAAGGGCTCTTTCCTGGTGTGGTGGCATCAGCTCGAGGTGGGGGGATGGGGTCTGGGTCTCCAGGCCCCACACCTGGGGCCCAGGCCCCCCTCCCTTGAAGTCCCCATGACCCACCTGCTCTATCTCCTTTGCTTTCCCGCCCCTTCGAGGTGGCATCCTCACCCTCTGGCACACAGATGCACTTGGTCTGAGGCTGGAATCTTTGTGTGTGCACACGTGTGTGCCTGTGTGCACTGCATGCCTGGGCACACGTGTGCCTGCATCTGCCTTAAGATCCACCCCTTCCCTGAGCAGTTCGAGCAGGCCCTCATCCTTCTCGTCAGGCCCTCAGCATCACCCTCTCTGATAGAGTTCAATAATTGCTCTTTTGATTGATTCATTGACCTTGGGCAAACTACTTAAATCCTCAGCGGACTCATCTGCCAGAGGAGAAAACATGTGAGAGGTCCTTTAAAACTCATGAAGCATTGTACAGACGTAAGGATTATCTCTGGAGCTGGGAACAGGAGCAATGGCTAGGTTCAGTGCTTGGGAGACAAGGCCCCTTCTGGGTTTAAACTCACACGCACATGACTGCCCTGGACACGGTGACTCAGGCACTCAAAGGGCCCATTTGGTCCATGCACGCCACTGTCCTGCAGAGAGTCACAGTGGGCATTGACAGGAAGCCGTGAGTCTCTGCTATTCTCTCTCCCACACTGTTCATACAGATCCCAAGGAAAGACAGCGATCACTTCACTGACCATCCAGAGCTTCAGTCCAGCCTCCAGAGCACCTGGGGGACCATCCAGCATGCTGCAGCCCCGCCTTCTCCCATAATTATATCATCAAGACTGAATCAGCACGCGAGCATTACCGAAGTCAGGAGGCCAATTATCCCCCAATCCATTTTGAGTAGGTAAGTCAGGAATTGTTCTTGGTGAGACCTCCTGTGGATGAGGTTGAGCCAACCTGACCTTCAATATGCAAATCTGCTCCAACTGCCCAGAGCACTTAAGGGTTCAGGTCAAAAACTAAAAGACAAACTCTTTGGGAAAGGCTGGGGGGAAGAGTTGGAGGGAATTGTTCACATATTATCCACACATCCGGAGCTCCCTGCAAAGCCTCAGTATTTGTCTGATGACCTACTGCTAATGAATGAATGAATGAGCGAATATACAGACACCTGGGAGTGTGAGTAATTGCGGAGAGCAGACAGATACCTGCAGTTTCCAGTCTGTTTTCCCCGTTTCTCCAGCCGTGCTGAGCCCTCTTCCCTTTATCCTCTACAAACTCAGATGCTGTCTCCTGACCCCATCATGCCCTCCTCCCCCAGTCCCTGCCTCCCCACTGCACACAAGTTCCTGGCTAAGCAGTGCTGGGTTGATAACCTTTGCTTGTTTAAGACCTCGGTCCCACATCCTATTGCCCCAGGGCCTCTGATGACATTCTTATAACCTAACCACAAGGAGCCCAGATGACCCCATGGGTCCCACAACCGAGAACACATTTCCTTTTTAACAAAAGCCTCTCACACCTGGCCCGGGGCAGCTGTCCCTGTGGATGGAGACTGCACTGCAGCCCCCCTGGAACCACATTTCAGGACCCGCTCCCCCGCAGTCACATTCTGGAGGCAGTTATGGAACCGGTACGGGGTCTCCAGGCACATGGGACCTGAGGGGCATCTCCCAGAATGTGGCCTCGTAGTAGGGCTTCTGGCAGCAGCTCTGGATCTCAGTTGGGTTGTCTCCAGGTGTGTGGATGGCCTTGGGACCCCCAGTGGCCTCAGCACACCCGATCTACCTGTTCAGGCAACTGGAAACTAGAATACCGTTCAGAGGGACAGTCATCATTCCCATCACTGCCTCAAGTTTTCTTTTTTTCCTACAAGGAAACAACTCATGTAGGAATGGCCTCTGAATTCCAGGACCTTTAGGGGGAAAAAAAAATGCAAGTATTGTCCCTGAGCTGTGCTTTAACTGACAGCGGGTCACAACGTTCCCCTTATGCCTTATGTTGATTCCAACAACAGGAACACTTTTCTTGTCTGTGTCTGTGTGCACATATGCAGGGAGAGGCTTTGGGAGGGGCTGCAAAAGGTGAGAGGCTTTTATCTTTAGCTATTTCACTTCTCATCTTGAAACAATTTCAGACTTAAGAGGAAAGGGGCAAGGACAGGACAGATGTCCACATGCCTGTAACCAGAGGCCCCGTGGGGTTTGCCAGTGGTCCCGCCACATCCGGTCCTGGACCACCTGTCTCATTTGGCTTTGACTCATCTCTAGTTTTCTTCCATTGGGAAAATTCTTCCAGTCTTTCCTAGACTTTCACAAGCTTAGCATTTTTTAAGAGAACAGAATAACTAGGCATTTTGTAGCATGAAGTCTTCATTTGACCAACATCTCCCCCGATTTGTGGGTTCAAGAGGAAATCACAAAGTGAGGCTGTGTGCTCTGTGACTCCTACTGGCATGAGCAGAAGGTCACTGTGTCTCCTCCCTGGTAGGGCAGCAAGGATCACTGGGCCCAGATGGTGTCCACCAAGCATCTCTGCTGCAGTTACTCCCCTACCTTTGTGAAAATCAGCATTTTCTGGGAGACAACCTAAGATGTAAAGTCCTGTGGCTCTCCCAACATTCACCCACTCTTTTTATGGTCCATCAATGTTTCCTGTCTGAGTTAATCATCACTATGCACGTGCGAGTTGAGTGCATGCCTAGTGCTCAGTCGTGTCTAATTCTTTGGGACACCTTGGACTATAGCCCACCAGGCTCCTCTGTCCATGGGATTCGCCCGGCACAAATACTGGAGTGGGTTGCCATTTTCTCCTCCAGGGGATCTTCCCAACCAACCCAGGGATCGAACCCGCGTCTCCTGCATCTCCTGCTTTGGCAGGCGGATTCTTTACCACTGAGCCACCTGTAAAGGTAGCAATCGTCTAATGCCATTGTTCCTTCTGCCTTTGTTAGCTGGCATCCTGCCATCAGGAAGAGGGGCTTTGGGGTTTTCCTAGTGGTACAGTGATTAGGACTCCTCATTTCCAATGGAGAGACCATGAGCTCAGTCCCTGGTTGGGGAACTAGGATCCCACATGCAACATGGCCAATAAATAAACAAACAAATAAATAATTTAAAAAAAATTAAAAAACAAAAGACGGGACCTCTTCATTTCTTTATCCACTCAGGCAGCCCTACTTTATTCATCTGGTTATGCCCCCCTCTCTTGTTTTGTACTTGGAATTATCTCAGGTTTGGTCAGCGGAAGTCCCTTCAGGCTGGCTTCTCCATCTCTGGGACACATCCCCTCAGTTCTAGGAGTACGTTCTTACCCCTAGGTACAAGGGGTTCCAGGTCTGGCTTCTTCCTTCCCTGCCTCAGCCCTGGAATCAGGCATCTCTTCAAGGAGGACTCGCCCCTCAGTGGAGAATGCAGGCTAGGGTCTTGCTGCTCCGGGGCCCCATAGCTGGGGAGACATCTTGATGATCACAAGGGAAACCGTTGCATCCGCACCAATCTCTCTGCAGGAGGTTAAACAGCCCCCACCATTCCTATCTACCCAGAACCTCAGAATGTGACCTTATTTGGAACAGAGTCTTTGAAGATGTGATTAAGTGGAGGTCACACTGGGACTAGGGGGGTGCCCTACATCCAGTGACTGGTATTGTTAGGGGAACCACTGACCAAAACCACCTACCCTGGCCAGGTACCATAGTAACCACTTGCTTGAGTCATAACAGGAGGTCCTGGTCAGAAAAGCAGAACTAACCACCAACTGGAACAATTAGAGCAAGGTCCAGAAGAGTGAAGGGGCATCCCAGGTGATGCGGTGGTAAAGATTCCACCTGCCAAGGAGACTCAGGTTTGATCCCTGGGTAGGGAAGATCACCTGGAGAAGGAAACGGCAACCCACTCCAGTATTCTTGTCTGGACAGAGGAGCCTGGTGGGCTACAGTCCATGGGGTCGCAAAAGAGTTGCACATGATTTAACGACTAGAGATGCCAGTCCGTATGTCCTACCAACTTTCCAGAAGCCTCCTCGCCAGAATCCACCAGCAAGTGATGCACATGCCATCAGGAAGGATCCCGAGTCGGAGTGACTGGCCAGAGACAACCCAGAAATGAACCCAATTACCATAAAACCCGAGACTGAGAGCCATGAATAAAGTCTCTTGCTTTGTCATCAGGTGTCTCCTCGGACAATTCATTTCCAAGTGCTAGATAAGAATCCACTCTTGGGTCCCTGAAGGGGTCCCCTTCCTGCAACAATACCCTTCTGAGAAGAGAGACACACAACACACTCGAGGAGATGCTGCCAAATGCAGACAGAGGCAGAGATTATAGGAAAGTGGCCACAAGCCAAGGAACAGCCTGACCCCAGAGCCTTGGAAGAGGCAAAGAAGGACCATCCCCTAGAACCTCCGGGGGGGAGCTTGGCCACGCCCACACCTTGATTTCAGACTTCTAGCCTCCACGACTGGGAAAGAATGAACGTCTGCTGCTGTAAGTCCCCCTCCCACCCCGTTTGTGGCACTTTGTTGCAGAAGGCCCAGAAAACCAACACAACCTGAAAACGCAACCCACCCCTGCAGCTAATCCTCAGTTTACCATTCTCATATTCCTGGGAGAAACCTTGCCTGTCTGCCCAGCTCCGTCCCCTGCAGGAGACCGATCTCTCAATCCTACCGGCCACTGCCCTGCTCTGACACCCCCTGGAATGGCCCCAGCCACATGCATTGGCAGAGAGACCACACCTTCTCTGAAGTTGTGGAGTCTGATGGTGATTCTGCAGTTAGAACTCCCAGAATGTCTTCCTGCTCCCAACGCTTCTGATGAAGATCTGGGGCCAGAAGCAGGACGCCCTAGTCCTTACCCTGTAAGTCTTTTTTTTTTTTCACTTAAAAAAAAATTACATGTTACAATGCTATTGTCTCAAATCACCCCACCCTCTCCCTTTCCCACTGAGTCCAAACTTCTGTTCCTTATGTCTGTGTCTTCTTCGTTGCCCTGCATGAGGGATCATTGGTACCATCTTTCCAGATTCCATACATATGTTTTAATATACCCTATTTGTTTTTCTCTTTCTGACACTTCACTCTGTATAACAGGTTCTAGGTTCATCCACCTCATCAGAACTGACTCAAATGTGTTCCTTCTTATAGCTGAGTAGTATTCCATTGTGTATAGATACCACAACTTTCTTATCCATTCATCTGCTAATGGACATCTAGGTTGCATCCACGTCCAAACATATACATTATTTGCCATATGTAAAATAGATACCCAGTGTAAAATAGATATCCAGGTGCTCTGTGACGACCTGGAGGGATGCAGTGGGTGAGGGAGGTGGGAGCGGGGTACAGGATGGAGGGGACACATGTACATCTATGGCCAATTCATGTTGATGTATGGCAAAACCATCATAATACTGTAAAGTAATTACCCTCAAATTAAAATAAATAATTTAAAAATGATAAAAATACACATAAAATCTGTCTTTATCTTCCTCAAGCATGCGGCTCAGTGGCATTAAGCACACTCACACTGTCCAGAAACCATGCCCACCATCCATCATCAGAACTTTCTCATCTTCTCAAACTAAAACTCTGTCCCCATTAAACACTAACCCCCCTTCTGTCTCCCCCAAGCCCCTAACTCCCACCCTTAATTTCTGTCTCTCTGAGTTCGATGACTCTAGGGGCATCACGTAAGTGGAATCACATAGGATTTGTCTTTTTGTGACTGGCTGACTTCATTAAGCATAGTGTCCTTGGGGTTCATCAGTATTGCAGCAGGCATTCTTCTTTTTATAAGGCTAAATTATATTCCATTGAATGGATGGACTAGTTTGTATATCTGTTCATCCATCCAGGGTCACTTAAGTGGCTTCCACCTTTCAACTGTTCTGAATCATGCTGCTGTGAACATACGTGGACAAATATCTCTTGAGTCCCTGCTTTCCATTCTTTGGGGTCTATGGCCCATCATATCCTGTCCACCTTCCAAGATGAGGGCATCTGAGCTCTGCATGGGGAGGCCCAAGCTGGGGGAGGGTCTGTATTAGCAGATCCCTGATCCTAGTAGGTAGGGATTCCCTGGTGGCTCAGACAACAAATGCAGGAGACCTGGGTTTGATCCCTGGGTCAGGGAGATGCCCTGGAGAAAGGAATGACTATCCACTCCAGTATTTGTGAGGAGACGACTCACTGGAAAAGACCCTGATGGTGGGAAAGATTGAAGGCAAAAGGAGAAGAGTGCAGCAGAGGATGAAATGGATAGATAGCATCACTGACTCAGTGTACATGAATTTGAGCAAACGCCAGGGGAATGGTGAAGGACAGAGGAGCCCAGAGTGCCTCAGCCCATCAGGTCACAAAGAGTTGGAAACAACAACAACCCCTAGGAGATACTCAGTGGCCAAGGACTCAGGAAGAGATGCTGAACTCTGGTGGAAAAGCAGAAGCAAATGTTCCGTTGACCAAATACACAACTCAGTCAGAGACAAGGGCCACTGCGACCCTCTGTGCCATCAGGAACAGAAGCCACACATACAGAAGAATCTGCTGCCTCCTTCCCATCTTCAGATGGCTTCTTCCTTTAAAAATATGCTCGGAGGGTCATTTCTGTGCAGTGAGAGAACACGGAAAATACCAACAACTCGTGTGAAATACCAGCCAAGATGACTCAGTAGGAAAAAATAAAATGCAAATTGATCTCTGCCTCTCGGGAACTGATTTAAGAATCTGTTCAAAATCAAATTAACTTTTTGACTTATTTCCCCAGAAAGCTCGGCAGGCAGCAATAAGACCTCAGGTGAACACTCTCGCCTGGGAAACACAAGAACACGGGGCGGGGGGGTGGTCACCTGGCTTCCAGGGGGTGTCACCCAGCTGTCGTGTCGAATCCCATGGAGAGAGGAGCCTGGCGGGCTACGGTCAATAGGGTCGCAAAGAGTCAGACACGACTGAAGCAACTTAGCACGCACGCATGCACAGAGCACCACAGGTACAATTACTCTCCATGTTCTACATGGAGGATGGAAAAAGAAAGCTTATCAGGGCTCAGCTCAGATGGGGTTTGGGGCTAGCTAGGGAGGGAGGGTCTCATTCCAGTCTTATTTTGCAGTACTTTCTGTAGACAAGCACAGCAGGGAAGGGAAGGAAGAGATCACTTCCTGCTGCAGGGGATTAGAGAGAGATTTGTGCTTGGGGAACATTTGTGGCCAGAGCCTCTAGAGTAAGATGCCTCCTGCAGGCAGAGGCCAGGCCTGGGAAGGAGGAGGGTCCCTGGAGGCCATGTGCGTAGGTGACTGCAACCTTCAGCCCAGTTAGGGAGCATGCTCTCTCTTCATAGGCAGTGGGGAGCCATTGATGATTTTTGAGCAGGGGAGTGGTAATGTCAGATCTGGCCACTGTGTGCAAGCTATTTTATGAACTGTATGGAATAAGCCCATTATAGTTCTTCCCATGTGCCAGGCATGTTCTGAGCCCTTTACAAGTATTGATTCCTTTTGCCCTCACAGCACTACGAAGCAGGCATTTTTCATATCCCCATTCCACAGGTGAGAAACGTGAGGTGCAGAGCAGTCAGGCAATGACAGTAAGGACCTGGCAGAGCTGGTTTTTGGACTTGAGGAGACTTGGCCGTCTTCTCCTAAGCCTGGTCCCCTGGATTGGCCAGGGGTGGCCGGGATAGAGGATAGAGAATTAGGACCTTCAGGAGACAGCCGGGGCAGAGCCGGCTGCTGACCCAGACACGCAGGGATGGGTGGCCCCCAACACATCATGCCTGCCCTTGAGTACTTCCCAGCTTATCTACAGGCGGG
>NW_011494861.1:8710188-8721234 GCF_000754665.1 Bison bison bison
TCTACAGGCGGTGAGGGGCGGGGGGCGGGGTGACAGACTCCTCTAAGACAGAGCCCCAACCCTGGGACCCTGTGTGCCTCACACCATCCCTCCCACTCCCAGAAGAGAGAGTCAGGATGAGAGACAGGTTGCCATCCAGTTTGAAGTGATCTGAACCCAAATGGCTCTTCTCAGCTTCTCCGTCTAGCAGTGAAGACCCCTGGATCCCGCTGAAGGCCTTTGGGGAGGCCCCCACCTCTACTGACTAGCTGAGCCCCCGTCCATGTACCCAGCAAACATGGGTGGAGGTTCAGATAGCAGACATGGACCAGTCGACCTGTGATGGGGACACAGGAAGGTAGAGGAGGCACCCTCGTGGGCTCTGGGAGCAGAGGAAGCCCCTGGACCTTGGAACCTGTGCAGAAGGAGGTGAGAAAGCTGCCCCACGCTGGCCCTTCCCTGGGGGTGCCTCTCTTCTTCCTTCCAAGAATGCTCACAGAAAGCTCACTCATCATACGGGGGGCATCAGTCCTGTGGGTCCATCTGCCAGGAGGGACAGGGACTAAGACCACATGCACTGGGGCTGTCTTTGGTTCTGTCTGCCTGAGGATGTGCAGCTGGTCCCTGGGCAGCTAGGGAAAGGGTCTGCATTTCCCAAAGCTGCTACGGGGTGCTGCAGTGTTGCGGTGTGGGGACTTTCCTGCTCCTCTCCTGAACTGTTGCCCCCTCCCATTCTTCAGATACTCTAAGCATCTTCTCTGGGACTTCCTGGGGCCACACCTCTGGGAGAAGCAAGGGCTCTAGCCTTCTAGAAGCTGGGCTCTAGCCGCTGAGAATAGAGGCTCCCTGAGAATGGGTCTGAGTGGGCCAAGAGGAGGGGGCAGGCCAGGGCCCCAGGGTGGGAGGATTTAGGGGAAGGAGGCTTAGGCAAGGTTAGCCAAGGGATGGCGGACTCCACGTGTGTGCGCTCAGAGGCCCAGGGCACTGGGAACAGCAGGCCTTTGGGGCCAGGCCAGCACTGGGGTCAAACTCGATGACGGTCACAGACTCCTTAATCTCTTCTAGTCTCCATTTCCTAGTCTGTACTATAGACTACAAAGAGTTGCTGAGAAGATTGAAGTAGAAAAGCCCCAAGCTAGTGCAGTGCATTAGGATTCCCTGGTGGCTCAGTGGTAACGAATCTGCCTGCAAAGCAGGAGACCCAGGTTCAATCCCTAGGTTGGGAAGATCCCTTGGAGAAAGAAACGGCAATTCATTCCGGTATTCTTGCCTGGAAAATCCCATGTGATTTTAGAGGAATCTGGTGGGCTACCGTCCATGGGGTTGCAAAGAGTCAGACAGGACTTATCAACAACAAGGTGCATTGCATTACAATGCAATCCCTGAAGCCCAGAATCCCGACTCCAATCCATGTAGGCTGTGTGACCTTGGGCAAGTCACTTAACATCTCTGTGCTTCTGGTTTTGCCACTGCTGAATAAGGATCAGAGGAGTGTCTGTCTCCTAAAACTGTTGTGAGTTCAACAAGATTTAATTCAAGCCAAGCACTTAGCTCTTGGTAGGTACAAGGTACATCTAAATCATTAATATTGAAGGCAGGAGTTGTACACTGGATACCCCTGCCATTTTCTGGGACTCACATAATGTGTGGCTTTCTTCCAAGAAGGTGCAGCATCCCAGCTGGCACCTTCCGGTCTTCCCCCACGAACCAGCACCCGGGGTTCCAGAGATCTTCGAGCCCGTATGTGGATTTTCATTGTCATGGTTAAAAGGGCCTTTTGCAAATTGCTCCCGTTTTTTTCCCTGGGCTGAACCCAGTCGATACTTGGACGTGATGGGTTATAAATGCAGCTAATTGGCGCTTCGGCAAGGCCGGGCGATCGCGGCACAGCCCTAGAGGAGAACCACTCCGCTCTGCCCTCCCCACTCCCACCCCGTCTCCTTTGATCCACATTTCGTAAGGGCAGCTTGCCCTAGAATTATGAGCGCAGAAATCAGAGCAAGACTCTTCCGCGTTCTATTTCTGGCTCTGACACAGACGATGGCTGTGGGCAGATCACAACACTAGAATCTTCTCTGGAATCTGGGAAGTGGCACAAGTCACAGTGGCCTCGTCCTGCCCCTGCTGGGCCACGGAGGGGACACCCAGGAGCGGGTCAGGACACCCTGGACCTTCCCCGCAGGTCACACCCAGTGGATTTCCTGTGCTTGGGAGCAGGGTCAGCCCTCCTCGCTGCACTTCCAGAACAACTAGAACGGCCTCTTGGAACAGGGCAGGCAGCTGCTCAGTTGTATTTGGTTCCCACTGGGCTAGACACGGTCTCCCTGAAGACCTGAGGGCCTGGCAGAGTCCATTCTGATGACTGTTAAAGCCCCAGCTCTGATCACAGACCCGGGCACTCCATATATTCCCCTTGGTTTGAATGAATGAGTGAATGAATGAACAAGCAATAGGGATTCCCCTGGGCATTGTCTCCCTCCCTGTTTCTACATCAGGGATCTGGAGATGATGGTTCTCAGGGCCACCGAAGCCTTGGGCAAATACAGTGCTACAGTCTCCCGCATGCATACAGTCTGAAGGGAGCATTTCATATCTATAAAACAATGTCAGTGGCTTCCATGGTGGTCCAGTGGCTAAAATTCCACACTCCCAGGGCAATGGGGCCTGGGTTTGATCCCTGGTGAGGAAACTAGATCCCACACACCGCAACTTCGAGTTCCCAAAGAGATCACACATGCTGCAACTAAAGATCCTGCAGCTGTAAGAGCTGCAACTGAAACCCAGCTTGCTGCTGCTGCTGCTGCTAAGTCGCTTCAGTTGTGTCCGACTCTGTGCGACCCCATAGACAGCAGCCCACTAGGCTCCGCCGTCCCTGGGGTTCTCCAGGCAAGAACACTGGAATGGGTTCCCATTTCCTTCTCCGATGCATGAAAGTGAAAAGTGAAAGTGAAGTCGCTCAGTCGTGTCCAACTGTAGCGACCCCATGGACTGCAGCCCACCAGGCCCTTCCATCCACGGGATTTTCCAGGCAAGAGTACTAGAGTGGAGTGCCATTGCCTTGGCCAGATCAGTAAACAGTCAAAAATAACTAAATTAAGTGAAACTGAGTCAAGCCCTGTGAGCTCAACTCAGCAAGAGCTGAAGGGGAAAGACGGTGGAGAGCAGCCCACAGCAAGGGGGCCAGAAAATCCCATGAAGATTCCCAAGGTAAAAGTAAGTATTTCAACAGCTTTTCAATTGTTCTCCATGCTAACATGCTCTGAAATGCCCCACTGGGCAGAGAAGAGTCCCGGATACTATTCAGTTCATCCGTGAGGACACTGGAGCAGGAGAAGCCACAGGTAGATGTCCAGGCTGAGATGGATGCTTGGGAAGGAAGTTCTCTGTGGATCTCCTGAGGATGCTCTGGAAAGGATGGCAGTGCAGCGTATCTCACCAGGAGCTCCAGTGTCCATTACCCTTATGCCAAGGGAGGCCTGGCAGGGAGGTCACCCCATTTTACAGGAGTGCACACTGAGGCCCAGGGCTCCTGTCCCACCCCAGGTCCTTCAGGGGGAGCAGTGAGCCGGCTCACTCCTGAGCTGCTTCTACTAAGCTGCTCTGTACTGAATGGCACTATGCACCATGGGGCACCCAGAGTGAGGGTGACGCTCTTGTTTATGGAAACTGCTGGCACTCGTGAGGGTATCTGTGGGCAAAGAGTAATTCTGAGGGGCCTCCCTTATGGGCCCCAGCCATACGCGACAAAACTTCCCAGGACTCGTGGAAGCTGGCAGACTGGAGCAGGGGTGGGAGCAGAACTCTGGGACAAGATGCTTCTCTTCAGCATCCACATGCCACTCCTTCACCACCCCCTCCCGGGAGGCTTGACTTGCCCAGGTCAGCCACATGGCATCCTGGCCCAGTCCTAAGATGAGGCAGGGGCTTCCCTGATGGTCCAGTGGTTAAGAATCCACCCTGCAATGCAAGGGACACTGGTTCGATCCCTGGTCTAGGAAGAGTCCCCATGCCATGGAGGAACTGAGCCCGTGCATCACAACAGTTTAGCCTATGCTCTGGAACCCGGGAGTCACAGTTACTGAGCCCACGTGCCACAAGTACTAAAGCCCAAGTGCTCTAGAGCCTGTGCTCCACAACAAGAGAATCCACTGCAATGGGAAACCCGTGCGCTGCAACCAGAGAGTAGCCCCCACTCACTCCAGCTAGAGAAAAGTCCCACGCAGCGGTGAAGACCCTGACCAGCCAAAAATAAGTAAGTAAATAAATAAGATGAGATGACATTAGTTATCTGGACCTGCATGGCCTCTTCTGTACACTCTCACTCCCAGGGTCCTACCTTACCATGCAACCCCCTTCTCAGGCTTTCTGGGAAGAGGGGGCACAGTTGTCCCCAGACCTGTATGTCAGGGGCCCTCTGAGCAGAGGTATGGCTGAAATGCACCCTGGGGGGCTGTGGAAATGCACTCCATCAACCCCTGGGGCGGGGGAACACACTCACATCACTCTCTCCCTGAAGCCTTTCTCCCTGGAGGGCATGTCCATTCCTGGCCACCCCAAGGCTCGGGGGGCTCCCCCTCTGTTGCTATCACATCTGAGGTTAGACAGGGAAGCCCTGGCCTCCAGGGAGGGATCTTGGAGGATGGACAGCTTGGAGAGGACACTGCTGGAGATGCCCCCCAAAAGCCCCTTGGCAGATGTTGAGACCCCAGTACCCCAGGAAGGCTCAGACCTGAGACAAAGAATGGGGAGAGGGCATCATTCCAGAGCCGATGTGGCTTTGTCTTTTTTTCTAGAAGCTCCAGGCTAGGAGGCCACTGTCTGAGCTCATTTGTTGCTGCCCAGGGAGGCCGGGACGCTGCAGGAGCTGGTCCTTCTGGAAATCCATATAAACAGCACACCATGTTGGAGCGAGCTTGCCCCGTGAACTTCCATACACCACCGGCTATGCTCTGGGACCGTGGTCCCTTAAACCACTTGCTTCTTCCTCCTTCTCAAGCTGTCCCTGCAACTCTGACTTGAGATGATGGCAGGCTGACTGTGCCCACGGTCCCTCCGCCTGCCTGCCTGCCTTGTCGTGAACTTGTCTTTTCTTTCCCTTCAGTTTTATTCAGGTATCACTGACAAAGAAAGTCAAATATAAGGCCTACAAAAGGATGCTTTGATATCCTTTTTTAATTTCCTTAGCTCTTGGTGGGGCACTTAAAATGCCAAGAAGAGGCTGCAGCTCTTCCCCAGAGATGACATCTGGAAAGAGTCTGAGCAAATGTCAGCTCTTCAGTTGCTTCCCAAAACAACAACAATAAAATGTTCTTGTGGCGGAAGCATCTGCAATTGTCTTTTAATTTCAGGAGCTGAATCTGTGAGTGAAACTAAAGAGAGGTACCCAAGGAAGAGGACATTATTTCTCCTTGGAGGAAAAGGAGGAGTGCAAGCAAAGTTTGATCCAGCCAATCAAGGGGCAAGAACTGCTCAAGGGCAGAGTGTGGGAAGGAGGCTGGAGTGCTTGATCTTCTCTGCACACCTTTGGATGCCCGACTCCACCTGCACTTGACAGATGCTCCAGAAATGCCTGTTTCTACAGGAGCACAGGGCTGCCTCCATCTAGCAGGTGTGGGCTCAGCAAGAGAAGGTGTTTTCCTCCTTGGAGGAGGTGTCCTCCCCTTGGGCTCTGGCTCTGACCCAAAAGGCAGGGCTCGGGTTCCATGGTACCATCTCCAGCTGCAGAGTGAGGAGGCCCCACATCGTTCCTGTGTCTGGACCAGCAGGTAGCACAGCACACCTGCCAGGGATTGACATATCCAGTAGGAGAAGCTGTGGCTCATGCTTTTGCTTGTCTTTAAAATGTGTAAAACTAAGAAGAGATCAAGAGGAAGGTAAGTGCTTCCCATCCGCCACTTCTTCTCCAGGCACTAGGCTAGGTGAGCTGAAAGATTAATCCTGGCTTCTGGACTGGCTGTGCCAAGCTTGCTGCCTAGAATCCTCTTTCAGTGTCTTGCAGAGTCATTTTTTTCCCCAAAGCCAAAGTCAACAACAACAGCAAACTTTACAAGAACCTCTGCCGCAAACAAGCAGCAGACATGCCTCTCTTCTTTCCCATCTCCTCCTCCAACAGGCTGTTAAACAATCCATGTGTGGTCAAGGGAAACTTCTAGAAACTTCTGTTCTTGGTGATAAGGAGGCCGGCCCTTCCCTCTGCAACAGTCTTACTAAACACCCACCTCCTCAAGGATTTGCTCTAGTGGGGCCACACAGACAAGAGTGCCTGTGCATGCTAAGTCGCTTTAGTTGCATCTGACTCTTGGCAACCCCATGGATTATAGCCCCCCAGCCTCCTCTGTCCATGGGATCCTCCAGGCCAGAACACTCGAGTGGACTGCCATTTCCTCCTCCAGGGGATCTTCCTGACCCAGGGACCAACCCCACGTCTCATGTTTCCTGTATCAGCAGGCGGGTTCTTTACCGCTAGTGCCACATGAAAGCTCATATATTCAGGAGAGAGGAGCTGTTTTTGGTTGGCAATGGAGGAGCCAGAAGAAGGGGAAATTTTTATGGGTTGAACTTTGCCCCTCTGTAAAGATGCAGGGAGCTCAAACCAGTTCTCTACGACAACCTGGAAGGGTGGGATGGGGTGGGAGGTGGACGGAGGTTCAAGAGGGAGGGGACATAATGTATACCTATACCTGATTCATGTTGATGTATGGCAGAAAGAGCACAGTATTGTAAAGCAATTATCCTCCAATTAAAAATAAGCAAAACATTTTTGAAAAGACACTAAAGTCCTAGCCCCCAGTGCCTGGGAATGTGAATTTCCTTGGAAAAAAGGGTCCTTGCAGATACGATTAAGTTAAAGGTCTCAAGATGAGATCATCCTGGATTATCTAAGTGGCCCTAAATCCAACGATAAGCTTTTCGAGTTGACTTGTGTCCCCCACAAAAGCTCTGTTGGAGACGTAACCCCTAGGACCTCAGGCTGCTCCCTTGTTTGGAAATACAGTCTTTGCAGAGGTCGCTGAGTTACAGAGAAGCCCAGTCCACATGCTCCAGCTGGACGACCTGAGTGCCCCAGTGAATGTATGATACCCAAGGGGACACAGACCCTGTCCAGCGTTCCTCCCACTCTGACCAACAAAAGGGAGATCTTGTCAGCACTGAGGTCAGGAACCAGGCCACTTATTCATTCACTGGAGGTGCTGTTTACGGGTAGGAAGCCGAGACGGCTGAGTGTATTAATTAATGATCCATCTCTAGCTGTTGATGTGTAATTTATTTCAATGATTATTTTTCCTGGGACATGGGAGAAAAATGGTCCCTGAGCTGGGCAGGATGAGAAGAGAGTGGGAGCAGCAGCCCTGGGGGTCCACAGGCCCCATGACCATCAGGGGTTGATGGGGAGACTGGCGGGGGTCTGCAGCCAGGACAGAGGTGACAGGTCCAGCGAGGCTGGTTCCGATGACAGAGAGCCTGCAGGAGGGTGGGCTAGGGGAAGTGGGGGTCCCAGACCCGGGTGGAGTGGAAAACTCCATGAGGAGACGTGGCCAAGATTGACGTTCGCAGGAAAGCTGCTTCTGTGGCCAGCATGTGCGCTCAGTCGCTTTCGGCGTGTCCTACTCTTTGCAACCCTGTAGACTGTAGCCTATATCTGAGGATCTGGCCAGAAGGACAGGGGGCACGAGGCTTCAGGACACCCTGAGGATGTAAGCCGCCCTGCCCCCTCACCTGCCCTGCATGGTGCCCATCCCACGGAAGCTCATGGCAGCGGCAGGGCAGACTAGAGTGTGTTCATTGCCCAGATGCTTCAGTCTTCCTAATAATGGGCTGGAGGCACCAGCCTGTCCTCAGCTACTACCGAGACACCAGAAGAGCTGGCATGCTGCTGGTCGTGCATCGTCACCTATGGTGGCTCATCATCTCTCCTGAGCCTCTGGGAACAGCGCCCAGTCTGATGTCCACTAATTGGTCAGTCCTCCGCTGGCCAGAGGGGTGCCTCAGTCTTGCCAAACAGGCAGCTGACCACTGACCACATTTTTGGATGTGGTGCCAGCCCTGGGGCTGGGGTCCACGTCTCCTGCATGTCCACCCAGTCCCCATGGGGGCAGCACATCATTTCCAATAAAGCCTGGATCTCATAAGAAAGAGTGAGGGGCTCGTTTCTGAGTCTGAGTCTCTGCCAGGAGCAGGGCCAGTTCTGGTGTAGCTTAGAGAAGACTGTTAAAGGGTGCACTCCAGATGGCTGTTCTCTGGCCCAGCAGTGCCTCCAGCCTCAGGCAAAGGCTCTCACAGAGGAGAAACTGACTTCCATATGTGGAAGGGGCTGCCATTGGTGTCAGCTTACAGATGGAAGGCAGCACAAAGAGCCTGGGATGCTCTGTGAATTTGGCAAGTGTGTGTGTGCTCAAGTTGCTCAAGTCATGTCTGACTCTGAGATCCCATGGACTACAGCCCACAAGGCTACCCTGTCCATGGGATTCTCCAGGCAAGAATCCTGGAGTGGGTTGCCATTTCCTTCTCCAGGAGGATCTTTCCAACCCAGGTATCAAACCCACATCTCCTGCATCTTCTGCATTGCAGGCGGATTCTTTACCACTTAAGCCATCAGAGAAGCCAAGAATGGGCTCAACTGGGCAAGTGGGGGATGCAAGGCCCTGGTAGAGGGGATGCAGCTGGAATGGATTCTTCCATGTCTGTTGACCCACTACTTAACCAGGAGACGATGCCAAGCTCACCTCACCAGGTGAAGGGCCACAGGTGAGGCCCTCGTCGTTGCCAAGACCAGCATGGACAGAAGCTGCAATTTCCTTGCTTCTACAGGAGAAAATCCCCTGGCACTGCTAACTGCCAGCCAGAGCCAACCAAAGTTCCTCCCACTGCAGTGGACTGAATGGCAGCCCCACCAAGGCAGCCATGTCCTAACCCCTGGAACCTGTCAATATGGCCTTATTTAGAAAAAGGACCTCTGCAAATGTAATTACATGAACAGTCTCAAGATGAGACCATCCTGGTTATCAGGCTGGACCTACAAGGGGACACAGACACAGAAGGAAGAAGCCTTGTGAGGACGAGGCTGAGATCGGAGGGGTGCAGCCACAAGCCAAGGATGCTGGAGCCCCCAGAAGTTGGACAAGGCAGGAAAGATGGTCCTCCAGAATCTCTGGAGGAAGCACAGTCTGTCTGCAGCTCCATTTTGGTCCTCTGCCCTCCAGAACTGGGAGAGAAAGAACTTCTCTTGGTTTTTAGCCCCCCATTTGGGTTGATTCATTGCTCTGACCCCAGGACACTCAAGCTCAGAAGAAAGCTGGCCCTTCTATCTGCAGCACGTGGGTGGGGGTGGGGCCTGGGACTCACGGGGTGCAAGGCTACCTCTGGGATATCCAGGATTCTCAGAGGACTGGGGCATCTTGGAATGTGGGGACATATTGGTTGTCACGACGACTGGCATTAGCTGGGTGAGGCTGAGATGCTGCCCACCCTACACGATGCGGGACAAACATGCATCCCCTGACGGCCCTCCATCCTGCGTGACTACAGATGCCCTGTCCTGCCTCACGTTTGAGCTTTGAACACTCTTGAGCCCGGAGCGCCTCCTTAGGCTCCATGCACAGACCCACCATGTTTCTGCACGATGTTAAGAAGAACCAAAGTTTCCAGAACTTGACCACCAAGCATATGGGAAGGAATCTGTATTAATCTGTCCCAGAGAGCTGCTCCCCATTTCAGAAAGTCATTGCCCCCCAGGCCCAGAAAGACATACCCATCTCAGCTCATGTGGCATCACGTTCCTGGTGAGGCCAGGGGTAGGGGGGTGGGAGGCCCTTCAAGCCCCTCCTTCCGCCTCCCAGTTGTGCACAGACCAGAATTTATTCTAAGGAACCTTCCGCTGTGTTGCCTCTGAATCAGTCAGAGGCACTCAAGCACTGTACAAGTTTTTAGAACCAAAGATTTTGGCAGGCTGTACTTTCTATGAAAAGGTACATCGGAAGTGAGTTAAGGCAACATTGGCAAATGTGCACCAGGAACCCAGGCTCTGCATCCGGATGGGGCAGGGGTCCTGACCTAGAGCCCTGGTCTTTCTTTCTCCTGCCCCGAGCACCCTCCACCCAGCCCAGCTTCCTCCAGTCACTACTGTCCCCCGAAGTCATTCCTCCTGCCTTCTGTCTCCACAGAGGACACTGGCGTTCTCCCGCATGTACAGGTGGGGACAGAAGGGGACCCCGGCGTGCACCTCGCAGGGGCTCTGCTCTCAGCCTCAGGACACGCCCCCAGAGTCCTGGCCGGGACCTGAGCTGCTGGCCTTTCCGGACAGCATGTGAGATCACATCATGTGGGCATGTGACCCTTCCATCCACCCTGGCTGGGCTCTGATGGTGAAGCCCCCCCACCACCACCTCAACGGGGCTTCTTAAAGGCCCAAGAGGCCACGGAAGGTTCTTTTATCACTGGACCTCACACATGGGCCCAGATTATCCTAATGAATAAGGCAGTCAGCTTCCTTTTGGACTCAGGACCTGACTCCCTCAAATATCTGCCTGCCAATGCAGGAGACACAAGAGACAGGGTTCGATCCCTGGGTCGGGAAGATCTCCTGGAGGAGGGCACAGCAGCCCATTCCAGTATTCTTGCCTATGAAACCACATAGAGAAACTACAGCCCAAAGTGTCGCACACGATTGAGCGACTAAGCACACACACCCCTCAAATCAGGATGTGCTGAAGCTTCAGGCAACAGGGATATGTGGGGGGAGGCCCCCGCAGAGTCGTGGAAAGAGCCCTGGCCTGGAGTGAGGAGGGTGGGGCCCAGACCCACCAGCCTCCTTCAACATCAGCACCACCATCCCTACCCCCAGGCAGTTTAAGAAAAAGGAGAGTGAAGCCGAGCTTGGAGCATGGCAAGTGCTTCCTGGCTACTTACTGGGGTGGTGGGGAGATGTACAGGGGGTGTCTGGAAAGAAGAAAGCTGCCCTCATGAAAGGAAAGTCCAGCCCCTGATCTCCCCCATGTAGGATGCCCCCCAAACCACACATGGGCTGCTGATGTGCCTCATTGGCGGGGTCTGCCGGGGTTTGGGGGGGCG
>NW_011494861.1:8721340-8747131 GCF_000754665.1 Bison bison bison
CCAGCTGCTAAAACCCTTCCAAGGCAGAGAAAGGTCACTGGAGAGCTGCCATAGAGCTGGCTGTGCACCTGAACACCCTCCTCCTCCTGCTAACATCTTTGGGGAGCATTTGAAGGACATAAAATAAGCAGCATTCTCCCAGCACTGGCACTGTTCCATCCCCCAAAGGAGGTGGACTCCACCACGTCAGCGCTACCCAGGCCCTCCCAAGAGCTCCACGCTCCACCAGGGTCAACATCGTCAAGTCTCAGGACAGCTTCGCAGGGTGGAAGGCATTTCCCAGCTCTGCAGGTAGGGGAGCTAGGACCCGTTGAGGTCACATGTACTGTTGAGGACACACCACTGGCCTGCGGGCGGGCAGCCACGGCACAGGGCAGGTCTGGTCAAATCAGGGGCTCTCTCTGCTGCATACCCCCAACACCCCCCACCTCTGGCTTCATCCCCCATGCAGCTCCCTAGACAGACTCAGTATCCCTGCTGCTAAAGAAAACTTCTAGAAAAGTAAGCTTCCTCCTCTACCATTGCCAATCATCACCTCCTAACAACAGACTTTGGCTTCCCTGGTTGCTTAGTGGTAAATAATCCGCCCCCAATACAGGAGACTAGGGTTCGATCCCTGGGTCAGGAAGATCCCCTGGAGTAGGAAATGGCAACCCACTCCAGTATTCTTGCCTGGAGAATCCCATGGACAGAGGAGCCTGAAGGGCTACAGTCCATGGGTCGCAAAGAGTCGGAGTGACTGAGTGACTAAAAACAACAGCAGGCTTAAGTCAATGGACCACATGGAAAGCAAAGACTGAAGGCCTGGTGACCACAAGGCGTGTCCGCCACCCAGAGGCAGTTGGAACCGGGTCTCTGGATCTGGGCGGGGGCTCTAGGGAGCCCTGGGCTTCACTGGGAACCTACCTGCTGCAGGTGAGGGCACAGCTTCTCCCCAGATGTATTCACCTGGGCCATTTCACGGTACTCACTGTAACCCAGGGCCACACCTGGGCTGGAGGGGGCGGCGGTGGGAACAGGACGGGTGACATCTCACCCCAAACGGTGGCTCTGAAACCCCCTTCCCAGCATCTGCCTGCTGACCCTAGAGCTCGCCTGCACCTGAGAACTGCTGGGCCCACTGCTCAGCCCCCGGCTGGCAGGTTGTTGAAGCTAGAAGCCAGCAGGCCAAAGCTCCCCAAGGCCCTCCTTTCACTGATGACAAAACGGGAGGGAAGCAGCATCGAGGCTGTACCTCCAGCTCTTGGCAGAAGGCCACAGGGCTGCTCATGGTCCTGTCTCAGCTGTGAGCTAGCCCAGGGCCCTCACAGGTTTTCTCTTCCAGCTCCTGTTCTAGAGGCAAGAAGACCGTCCTGGCGTCGGCCCTCAGCCCCTCAACCACAAGACTCCCTCTACCAGGCAGGCTTCCAGGCTTCCAGGAGCACCAGGCTCCCCAGCCTCTGCCCCTGTTTACCCTCCCAACCCATCAGGACTCACCTCATCCTCTCTTCCTCCCCGATCCGCATTTGCAGAATAACAACTGAGCTGTAGCCTACATGGTGTTTGTCACATTCCCGCTAGTGTCCTTAACTGTCATTTGCCTCTCTTGTGCCCTTCCCTGTCTGGCTTTCCCAGAGAAATTTTTAAACTCCTTGAAAAGAGGGCACTGGGATGGGTCTTCCATTTCCTGGCCCCTCTCCACCCCAAGGTGCAACATTTAATGTCAACTAAGGAATGAACAGTTTCCTGAGCAATTGATCAGAAGCTAGAAACTCTGACACAGGTTCCCTTAACATAGTCAAATAAAAATGCTGAAAATGATGTTCTATCTAGTATTTAATCACAATGCTTAGAATCATTCCCCTGTGAGTGGATGAAGCCATAAATTCAATCCACCGTATATTAGACGGATCTGTGAGTGCAGTTCCCGTGAGCGGACATGTGTCCTACAGGGCGTGTCTCTTGCAACCCCCAGGCCCTGGGTGGCCGGCAGCCCCAGGGACACCCTTAGAGGACTGGTTTCCAGGGGGAGGAGGCATCAATCCAGGCCTCCTCCTGCAGCTCCCCAGGGCCTGGCGAGGACAACAGCCCAGGGGTGTGGAAGGCCCTGGCTTCCAGACAGAAAGTGCAGTATAGGCACCTGGGTTCCACAAGAATTGAAGAACCTTCCAGATTCCAAGGTGCTCTTAGAAGGAGAATGAAACCCTGAGGGAAACAAAGAACTTAAGAAGCACTCATTGCAATAGGTTGGAGCAGGAAGCATGTGAAGGGAATAAAAGGAACCCAGTGACAGAGTCATCTCCCGAGAATCCGAGGTCGGCTTTAATGAGTCAGAGCTCATTTATCCACTTGCTGTGAACACAGCTTTGCTCAGCAAAAGCAAGGAAGTGCCTGGGGAGGCTGGACAGGTCCAAGAGCTGTCGGCAGACACACAGGATCCCTGCCTGTGGCCAGGACGGGTCACTGCAGAACCACAGCCAATAGGACAGGCCACACCCCATCTACCCCGGAGGGTCCAATGAAGACCCTGAAGACCAGCCTCGTCGTCTACAGAGTTCAGCATGTTTAGCAAAGCTCCACATGCTCATTTGTCCGTTGATTCTCTTATACCAATTAAGCCACTCAAAACTTTTGAAGTTCATGAGTCATTTGCTTCAGATATCTTTAAATTAAGGACAGATTCATTTCCCTGGTAGCAAACACCCAACAAGTTATTTAAAAGGGGCTCAGCATCTAAATCGCCATCACAGCTTCAAACAGAAGGGGAATACCACATTTCTGTCCCTTCCATCTGCCTCTCACTCCCTTCTCCTCCGATTCAGGCATCTAGAAACTACTCCATCGTTATACAACTTGGTCCCAAGGTCTCCCCACTGCCGGTTCAAGTCAGCTGACCATCAGGGTGAGAGAAGACAACAACAGCCCATCCCACAAAGAGGACACTGAAGGCCCCTGGTGACAAGGACAAAGCAACCTGGAAATCACCCTTGGAAACGCATGAGTGGATTCCAATGTAAAAATCACCAAGCAGAGCTGGGAGGACGTCTGAGCCACGGCATCCTTGAGCTGCCGGGCGTCACGAATCTGTGATTGATCCAAATGGGGACAAAGCTTGAATGATGATGGGGACCTTGGCCTCCTGAGCAGTGCACCTTCCCAGAGCTGTGAGTGTGGGCCGGTAGGGAAAGTGTCAGCTGTATCTGTGCAGGCAGGGGGCCAGGGGCCGGCGGGCTGGGTCGAGGACTGGCAGGGCTGGGAAATCTTCACTGAGTACTAACTACAGCCATGAACTTCAGCAAACTCCGGGAGATGGTGAAGGACAGGGAAGCCTGGCGTGCTGCAAGCCAGGGTCACAAAGAGCCGGACACGACTCAGCAACCAAAACGACAACAACTGTAGCCAGTGCCCAGGAGACACCATAGCGGGCAAAGGCGGGGACTGAAACCAGCTGCCTTAAATTCCCCACGGCTCCCTTTCCCAGGATTAAGATTAAAGCCTGGGAAATGACTTTCTATTTTCCCCCCGGGAGACTCTGTGATTCTACACTCGGAACACGACCAGCAAGAGGGCTGTCACAGAAGGAAGGCGCTTCGCTGTGGGGAGCTCTCCCCTCCAGCCTCGGGTGAACTGCTGACCGTCTGACATGCAGCCTCTGCCAGCACCACGTGAGGCTGGAGCTCAACGCCTCCATGAACCTGAGCCAGGTGATTTTCCATCCCAAGCAGCTCCCGGCTAAGCATCACCTACATCTTTGCTCGGAGTACCAAGGTCAGTGATGAGAACATGGGGACCTCATCTAATGACCTCATCAAGTGAACTCACCACGAGAAGATCAAGTGGAGCAGAAAGCCAGTGATCATCCAAGAATAATAACCATCATTGTCAGCACCCTCACCACCAGTACCACCAGCACCGTCATCTCCATCATCATAATTACCATCATCTCCATCATCCCTATCATCAGCATCACCATCACATCCCGGTAGCATCATCATCCCCATCTCTATCATCACCATCATCATCACTACCACCACCATCACCCCATCATCACCACCACCATCATCATCACCCCATCATTACCATCATCACTATCACCACCACCATCACCATCACTCCATCATCACCACCACCACCATCATCACCACCATCATCACTACCACCACCATCATCATCCCCATCATTACCATCATCACTATCACCACCACCACCATCACCCCATCATCACCACCACCACCATCATCATCCCCATCATTACCATCATCACTATCACCACCACCACCATCATCATCCCCATCATCACCGTCTATCACCAGCACCATCATTATCATTACTATCTCTATCATCACCATCGTCACTACCACCATCATCATCCCCATCATCACCATCACCATCACTATCACCACCACCACCACCATCATTCCCATCATCACCGTCTATCACCAGCACCATCATTATCATTACTATCTCTATCATCACCATCGTTACTACCACCATCATCATCCCCATCATCACCATCACCATCACTATCACCACCACCACCATCATCATCCCCATCATCACCGTCTATCACCAGCACCATCATTATCATTACTATCTCTATCATCACCATCGTCACTACCACCATCATCATTATCATATTAACAGCAGCAAATGCATCCTGAGGAGCTGTTCTGTGACAGGCATTGTGCGTGAATGCTCAGCCCCTTTAGTTGTGTCTGACTCTTTGCAACTATTTGGACTATAGCCCGCTAGGCTCTTCTGTCCATGGGATTCTCCAGGCAAGAACACTGGAGTGGGTAGCCACCCCCTCCTCCAGGGGATCTTCCCAACCCAGGGATGGAACCCGAGTCTCCTGCTTCTCTTGCATTGCAGGCAGATTCTTAACTGCTGAGCCACCAGGGAAGCCCCATGACAGGCACTGAGGATCGGGCATATACTATCTCACTTAATTTTTACATTATGAGATGGTTTGTTGTGTAATTCCCACTGATGCACAAAGAGGAGAGGCAAGTCGTCCTGGTCCAAACAACTAATACAAATGAAGCCAGGGATTGGCATCAGGCTGCATCACTCTTAACCATCACACTAAAACTAGGAGAGATCTTCCAACCACTGTATGGCCCTTGGACAATTCCAGCGGTGTTTCTATAAAATGTTACCTCTGACAGATTTCACAGGGCTTCAAATCACCAGCCACCTGCCCTTTCTATGCCCACCAATGTCTGTGCTACAGAAAGAGAAGAAAACATAACATTCCCCTTCTAAACATTTCTCTACAGAAAGAAAAATAAAACAACTCCCCAGGGCTTCCCCGGTGGCTTGGTGGTAAAAAATCCACCTGCCAATGAAGGAGACACAGGTTCAATCCCAAGAAGATCCCACATACCTCAGAGCAACTAAGTCCATCCCCAGCCTTTGCTCTAGTCTGTGCTCTACAAGAGAAGCCACTACGAGAGGCCCACGCATTGCAGTGAAGACTAGCTCCATTCTCTGCAACCAGAGAAAGCCCTCTCAGTAACAAAGACCCAGCACAGCCAAAAATAAATAAATAAGGTTATTAAAAAAAAAAAACTCCCTAAGTCTGATTCTAGAGACAGTTCTTTGGACAATAGAATTGACTTAGAAAATTTTTTGTATTTCTTCTGAAAGCCTTAATTCCAGACTCGGAGTGCAGAGAGTGGGCAAGTCTGGGCCTGTTCGCCCTCGACATCTGTAACCCTCTCCTTGGAGTCATTTCTGCTAGGTATGAAAACAGCTGGTGTGGATGGAGGATTCTTGGTTGCCAGGCATCGCATTTTGTACTCAGGATTGATTTATCGAGGCCTCACAGCAACCTTTTAGGAGAGATATTTTGAAGCTCTAATTATGCTGATGAAGAAAATATAGCGAAGAGAGAAGGGAACTTTCCCAGAATCACCCAGCTATGTTCAGCAGATCTGCAGCTTAGAAGCAGGTACTGCTCACTACAGCTCACACAGCCTTCCAGACCACTGCTCTGGGATCCCCAAGGCCACTCTTGCTGGCCAAAAAGTGTGAGTCATGGTCATACTCCAAAGAGTTGGGGGGCTTAGGTCTGCATCTGACCACTAGGGGGATTCCCATCAGAGCTTGGGCTCTCGACGCTCTGGGGCTTGGTCACTTTTGTAGGACCAGTTGAGCATGGAGGAGCCCAGTTAGGGGAAACATCTCTGCATTTTCTCTCTTTTCTCGCCTTGAATTCAAAGCTGAGGACGGTGGGGTGCCCCTCCTCAGCATCCAGCATCACTTCCCAGAATGAGCATTTCTCTGCGTTAAAAGCAAACACACATATTTTCCCCCATTTAAATTTGTTGTGCTAAACAAATTAATCTAGCACCAGATTATATTATGAAGAACCATAAATCTTTTCCAAGATAAGCATCTGTCAAGTTGGATTAGCAATATCCAATGTACTGTGAATTAATTTGCTAAGCCTTATAATGGTGTCCTGGGCGTTTAACTTTAGTAATAACAAATGTAATTTGGAAGAAATGGGAACTCATTTTCTCATCCATGTCTATATAGTAAGTGACGTAGGCAGGGAGATGACAATAAATGAATGCACCACTAAATTCTATTATGATGATGGCTTGGGAGTTTATTGAGGTAAAAACTAATGCTTTGTAAACTGCCTCTTGGGTGCTTGGCACAGAAGTGAATGACAGTCTGTGGATTCCAGAAGGAGGCTACAGGAGAGACGGCTGAAGCACAGTCCTACAGACCCTCACCCATGATGCTCCCAAGCTCACAGCCTCCATCCCTCCATCCTGGTCCATGGCCCCCAGCATTGAGATGGAGCTTGGCTTTGCATCCATAGATATGTTGCTCTCTAGGGAAGATTGCTCAGGATAAACTGCAGCTCTCTTGTCCAGGTGAAGAGAGGAAGTAGGTCATGGAACACCCACTCTATGGAAACCTGTCCAACTAATGACCATAGCCTGCCTGCCGGCCAGTTTGCAAAATCTAATGCACACGCAGAATGCAAGGGACAGCGTGGCAATTGGGTTGCACAGGGTTCCTGAGGAGCAATTCTCTCTGTCCCCTGGGTTCTGAAAAGGACCCGTGTCAGCTCCAAGGAAGTAGAGAGGCAAGCCGGGGGTCGGAGAGGCTGCACAATGCCCCCATCCCCTTCCTGCTTATGCCCTGGAATTAGTGTCCTGTATTACAAGTTAGCAAATACTACTACTGGTCAAGAATGTGCATGGACAGTTCCAAACTAAACCTGAAAGTCATGATGGGGCCTGGGGCCACGGCCTGTTCACAGAAGCCAAGGATGCTAGCAGTGGGTGGCAACAAATGGGTCCAGGATTCTGGGCTGTCCCTTTGCCGGCCTGAAGCCAGCATATACAAGGGGCTACTAGAGAAGGGAAGTGCTTTGGTCTGGGAGATTTCCAAGGGCTACTCCCTTTGAAGCAACTGGAGGAGTTGAGAAAGAAACAATGACGATGCAGTAGATATTTCAAAATCAATAATTGTCTGCATGCACCTAGAATGACACAGGCAGAATTACAGCCATCTGTCTGATCTCCATCCTCCAAACACCTCTTAACCTGACCTCAGCGACAAGATACCCCAGAACCCGAGTCAGTGTGCACAGCCTCAGCTAACACTGAAGGGGATTCCTCCTGATAACCTGGCCTCCGTCTCTCCTGCTGTTTAAGGTAATTCTTAACTCTGGGTTGGTCTGGTAGTTGCCCCTCTGGAGGGCTGCACCCTGGAAAGTTTCTGAAGATGCCATACACTCTGCCTCCATCAGCAGATGTGCTCACACCTGACTCCAAGGCTGGTCCCAGAGATTAAGTTCTAGCATTTGAGAAGATGCTGCTCCATGTCTGGTGGGGCTCAGAACACCCCTACAAAGGCAGGGTGGGTACATGCCCACCCCTAGGTCACTACTAGGAAGAGACCCTCTCCCTTCTCGCTTAATCCACTAGAAGAGCCTGGCCACTCCTCGTAGAGCATAACCCATCTTTGCCAGGACATGGACATGTGCAAGTTTATGGACACAAAGTTCCCCATCTCACCCTCAGGTACGATGGCTTTAGGTGCTCCTGCTGGAAAACAGGCAATCCCAGCATTGTAAGCCACACCCTCCCAAAGCACCCCACAACCCAAATCCAACCAGAGAAGAGGTGGGCGTACCTGAGGTCTCCCCCAGAACCCGCGGGGGCTGGCTGTCTTGGCCACTGTCTCTGCTGGGACTGGTGGAAGGCTCCGTTGTGCTTACCCCAACTGGGATCCTACTCCTGGGGTCCAGGGGCTCGGTGACCCCTTGAGTCTGCAGTGTCACGGAAGTGGCCGTGGTGGCTGTGGCGGTGGTGGTGGCGGTGGCCACAGTTGTCTTCCGCGTTTGGAAGATGGAGACCGTGGTGGGGCCGTAAAAGCCCGGGAATGTGTTGGATTCCAGGGCCTCCTCCTCCCCCGTTGGCCCCCAGGCAATGAACTCCGTCTCCGTGGTGGGCCTGCTGCCCCGGAAGTCAAAGCTGTTGAAAGCAGGCCCCTGTAGGTGCCTCTTCCCCCGCCGCAGGAGGGCCTGCTGGTCCGTGGGGGCCCCGCTGGCCCCTGCAGAGGAGGAGGAGGTGGGGGAGGAGCCCAGGGAAGGGCTGGATTTGGCAGCAGCTGGGGGCTTGGCCAGCCCCCCTTTGGGCCCAAGAGTGGCCTCCTGATCCCTGGGTCTGTGCGCCCGTCGGGCCCGGGGACTTGGCATCTGTCCATGACTGTGTCCGCGCTCCACGCGGGGCGGTCGGGGGCTCCACACAGGAGCAGGGATCCGGGCGGGCTGTCCACTCTTAAAACTCCACAAGCGAGGCGGCCGGTGGGGTGGCCGAGGCAGTAGCCGGAACTCGGGGCCCGGGCCCAGGGACTCACACGTGGGCAGATCCAGGGCAAGCTGAAACATGGCTATAAGGATCCAAGCATGGCTTCCTAGGGAGCAGCCGGGCCAGCGGATGAACATGGAACTGCATGGGAAAGAGAGAAGAGGGTTAGTGGGGGCCTCCACCCGGGGGGCTCTCTCCACCCCCACTCCAGGTCAAGGAAACACTCTCCTAGTAACAAGCCCTAATCCCAACTTCCAAAGAGGAATGGAACCCTTCGTTAGTCCCCTTCAAAGGCCAACTCATGTCCGCTCTGTTAGCATCGCTGAAGGACAGGCCCAACCTCATTCGTCAGGACCCACTTCTCCCCGCAGGAGCTCTCCCATACTTGGCCAGCTGATGACAAGCTGGTGTCAAAGAATCCACTTACAGGAGGGACACTGAGTCCCCAAAGCCCCCAAAGAGATGATGACCTCAGGGGTCTTCCATCCCACTTTGCTTTGACCTAGAATAAAACAGAGATACAAAGAGGGAACCAGGGAGGGGACAGCAGAGCCAGCAATGTGTCCACACACTGCGTCCAAGCCAGGCACGTCGCTCTGGGTCACAGAAGTCCCCACTCGCGGGTGAGTGATGCTAAGCTCACAGCTGCCAGTCCTGACGTCTGGAGGGACGGGGGTTTCAGCCTGTGGGGCATGTCGCTCTGGGTCACAGAAGTCCCCACTCGCGGGTGAGTGACGCTAAGCTCACAGCTGCCAGTCCTGACGTCTGGAAGGACGGGGGGGTTTCATCCTGTGGGGCTTCCCATGGGGCATAGAGTCCCACACCTGCTGCTCAGGCCGGGCCCTGTTCCCTGCCACCCCCACCCCCTCGGCCTCCTGTTTCAGTCGGATGCGTCTATTTGAAAGCAGGCTTGTGGCCTCAAATGCCATGATGTGTGCACAGGGAGAGCTGCTGACTTGTGGCTGCCTCTGGATCTCGCTCAGAAGAAGATGTGCTGCCCAGAAGCGGAAAGTTCGTCAAGGCACCAACTCCACCAAGTGCTTGCTCTGCTGACATTGACCTCCCATGTAGGTGCCCTGGCAAACCCTGTCCCCTGCGTCCTCAGCGTGGGGAGGCTGGGGAGGGCACGCAGGGCTGAGCATGTGCTGGGCCTGGGCAGGATGGAGCCAGGTCAGGATGTGGCCACACGCAAGGTAGGGGAACCCGGCCCCCAGGTCCTCCCACCTGCTTAGTTAGATAATTGAGGGCTGGGGACAGGTACCCTTCAAAATCAGAGCTCATCACCAATGTCAAATCTGAAAATTGAAACAAAGCTAGAATTTAGGGATGGTGGCGGGCAGGGGTGGGCGAGCGTGTTCAGTGAGCTGAGCTGCCAACTGTGCTCGGAACCAGGCCTGTGGAAGCGGAGTTGGACAGCGTTTCTTAGCCGGGCTGTCATATGACTTTAAAAGGGACTAATTCAGCCCCTGAGTGAGTATGAGGCTGTCCACGTGCCCGGGGCTGACCTATGCTCGCCAACACCCAGGAAGGTGCTGTGCCCCCGACATCCGTGTGTTGAAAGAAAGAAACTTGTATTAATGAGTGCTAATTGCCAAAAAAGACAGATCCCAGAATAATAAGGCCTTGGTTTTTTAATCAGAACGAGAAAGTGCTTGGCTGCAGAAATTAGGAACTGCTCATTATGCTAATGTTTCCGCATCAAGAGGCTGCCGGTGTGCAATTTCTCGGCATGGCCAGCCCAGGGCGGTGCAGGGACCAGGCCAGCCTCGCACACAGAGATTCAGGTCAGCGAGGGGTCCCTCAGGCGCACACCAAGGGCAGCTCCCTTTGAGGTTTAGAAGCTCAGGTTCTCCCACCTGTCTGTGCATCTAGACACAAGCCCAGCCCCCAGGGAAGTGAGACACTGCTTCCAGCAGGCGTGATCTGGGCTTGGAGGATACCACTGGCCACCCCCAGGCACCACAAGGCAGCGCTGAGCACCCTCAGCCTCACAGACACCCCTAGGCCTTATAAGGATCACTGGGTTTCACCAGGCTTCACCAGGAACTCCCATGCCTCATCTTGTAACCTCAGTCTTCACTGGGCACCACCAAGTGCCAGCACCTTACCAGGTGTCACTAGGCCTCACCAGATCCCATCAGGCACCCCGAGACCCCACCAGGTACTACCAGGAGCCCCCAGGTCTCAGCAGGTCTCACCAGGCTACACCAGGTACAATCAGGCCCTGCTGGTACCACCAGGCCTCAGTAGGTGCCACCAGGTTACCACTAGGCCTTGTCTTGTAACCTTAGGCTTCACCGGGCACCACCAAGTACCACCACCTCACTAGATCTCACCGTACCCCACCAGTCACCAATAGGCCCCTCCAGGTATGACCAGGAACCCTCAGGCCTCCCCCAGGTACCTGCAGACCTCACTAGGCATGCCCAGGCCTCTCCAGGCACCCCAAGGTACCACAGTCACATCCGGCCTCACCAGGCTGAATGAACAACAGCTGTACACAAACCCACTTGCCACCTCTACCTGGAGAAGTATCGGCCCAGGAAATTAAAACAGCAGCCCCTGAGCCTGTGCCTGCCTGCCCGGCATAACTTCACACGCAGGATATTTCTGCCATTTTCCACCAATCATGAGCTGTAATTGGTTACCATGGAAACCCTCTTTTCCATGCCACCCAGCTGTTATGTAGAAAAGCCAGGCCATCACAATGGCAGGGAGAGCTGGATGTATTTTTCCTCTTCCAGTCTAGTCTCTTTTTGAACTGGTGGACTTGTTCACAGGGAAAACAGGAGGCCAGGTTAACAGGTCAGGACAGAGGCTCCACCCACCCTACCCCCCACCCCCAGTAGCCAGGAAATGCAGGGCTCAGGGTGGGAACGGAGAGAGCCCCTCCAACAGGGAGGTCAGCGGCCGATCCTGTGGCCTCTTTACAGGGGACCCATCATCACTCATCTTTTTACAGAGGTCAAAGGCTCCAACCCCCCTGCTCTATCAGCAGGCCTCTGCCTCTATGTGCAACCTGGACCTTCCTGGACTGGTGTGCGGACACGCTGGGCTGAAGACGCACCTTGGCATGAAGGGATTCTGCCAGGTCTGCAAGGACCATGTGAGGGGCAGCAGGTGGCCTCTGTCCTCATCCCTCATCTGGTCCTGAAACCAGGCAGGACCCTAGGAACACTCTGCTGTGACACTGCTCAGCACAGGACTGGGAAGCTTTCAGTCCCCAACACCACACCCACTTTATGATGAAGGGGTTCTTGGAGCACCACTCACATATCCTCTCACTCGGGAAGGCATCCACCGTGCCATCAGCCTATTCTCAAGAGGACCCCACACATCTGCGAGGGCTGGGAGGGCCTGAGACTGCTGATAACACTGCTGAGGATGCCACTAACCATCAGGGCCGCCAGGTGACACACCAAGGTCAGGTCACAGTGCAGGCAAAGGTGGGGCCAGCTCCCCTTAAACTCTGGGGCCTCCACAGACCCCTCACAAAATACCACCACTCCACCCCCACATGGATGGCTACAAGCAAAAAGACACAATTCCAAATGTCAGCAGGGGTGTGGGGAGACAGGAAGTCTCATGCCTCATTGGTGAGAATGTGAATTGGTGCAGCCATTAGACAGTTTGGAAGTTCCTCAAAGACTGAGTTACCAGTGGACCCAGAAATTTCACTCTTGGGAGCAAAAATGTGTACCTGAATGTTCACAGTAGTATTATTTCTAACAGAGGAAAGGGGAGACAGACAGCCTCAGTGTCCATCAATTGATGAGAAAGTGGCCCAGCCCTACAGTGGAACATTAATTGTCCATAAAATGGAAAGAAGTATGGGGGTGGGATGAATTGGGAGATTTGGGACTGACATATATACACTATTGATTCTGTGAATAAAACAGATAACTAAGGAGAACTGACTGTATAGCACAAGGAACTCTATTCAGTACTCGAAGAATCAGACACGACTCTTTGTGTCTTCACTTTCACTTTTCACTTTCATGCATTGGAGAAGGAAATGGCAACCCACTCCAGTATTCTTTCCTGGAGAATCCCAGGGACGGGGGAGCCTGGTGAGCTGCTGTCCATGGGTTTGCACAGAGTCGGACACGACTGAAGCGACTTAGCAGCAGCAGCAGCAGCATGGTGACCTAAGGGAAGGGAATCCAAAAAAGAGGGGACATATGTAAACACACTGCTGATTTGCTGCCTGGAGAATCCCATGGACAGAGAAGCCTGGTAGGCTGCAGTCCATGGGGTCACACAGAGTCGGACATGACTGAAGCGACTTAGCAGCAGCAAGTAGAAAATAACACAATATTTACCAGCTGAGCTACCTGGGAAGATCATTGTACAGTCACCACACTCCAATGAATTTTTTTTAAAGGAAATAAGTCCTGATACACGTTACCACATGGATGGACCTTGAAGACATCACAAAGAAGTCGGTTACAAAAGGCTGCATGTTGCACGATTCTATTTACATGAAATGCCCAGAATCAATCAATCCACAGGGACAGAAAGTAGACTGGTGGTTGCCAGGAGCTGGGGGCAGGGAGTTTGGGAGTTACTATCTAAACTCTAATGATTACAGGATTTCTTTTAAGGGGTGATAAGAATGTTCCAGAATTATCGTGGCAACAGTTGTACAAACTTGTGAATATATTAAAACTACTGACATCTGCACTTTAAAGGAATGGATTTTAGGGTGTGTAGACTGGATCTGAAGAGCTGATGTGTGCCAGGGCAGTGTAGACAGGCGTGGGGTGCACTGCACTGA
Source organism: Bison bison bison (assembly GCF_000754665.1). Classification (NCBI taxonomy): domain Eukaryota; kingdom Metazoa; phylum Chordata; class Mammalia; order Artiodactyla; family Bovidae; genus Bison; species Bison bison. The sequence continues at coordinate 8,734,934 of NW_011494861.1, forward strand.
GGCCTAGCCCTGCTCCCTGTCATGGCAGGCAGGAGGAAAGAAAGGATGCTGGGGTCAGAGGCGGCCTTGGCAATAAACTTGTGGCTGAGACTTCAGGTTCGTCCTCATGATCCTTGCCTGAATGTCGGCTGCCCATCTATACTCCATGACAGACAGCTCCCCCGTGGCAGCATCCCAGCCTAGACTTTCAAATGAAGAACAAACGTCGTCCCAGCCACCCCCACCTGACTGCTCCAAAATTGGGAACTACGGCTCCATCTCACTTTACTTTCTAGTTTGCAAGCTTTTTGCTTCTCTCCCTTTTAAATTTTTATTGAAATCTTTTTTCCCGAAGAATGGTTTAATAAGATTCAGCAAATTGAGATTCAATTTGATACCTTCTGTGTATTTTCTTCACTGAAGAAAATCACTGTCAATTAAGGGTGACAAAGACGTCTCTCCCATTTAAGGGCGCACTTTCTCGAGCGAGGAGTCTGCAAGGGTGCCTCCTGCAAGCAGCTGGCTTCCACTTGCTTGAACACCGGAGCTGGACCACAAGGTCATGCAGGAGCCCTGAGTCTGCACAGCTCAGAGGCCATACCACAATCTCCAGGATGCGACAGGACCCGAGAGGTGTCAGGTAGGTGGCCAGCCTGTCCCAGCCCTGCCACAGGCAGTGACCAGCACCCCGTGTGCGATCTCAGCACCAGATGACTGAGGGAGACCCCCACCTTCCGTGTCTGCTCTTGGGCTTGTCATCAGCTGGCTTGAGGGACAAGTCATGGTAGGAATAATTCTGTTTGAGGTTGGCCTGAGTGTGGGCTTGCTGCTTCTGCTTCACAGGCCCTGGGTTCAATCCTTATTCGACACGGTTGGAGCAGTGGCATGGAGGACTCCACACCTTCTAAGAAGAACTGTGTGTCTGTGATCAATAATTGACAGGGTACAACCTGAAATGACTCCGAAGATGCATGTGCGACAGACACAGATGGGCTTCCTCCAGCACAGAGTTGGCTCTGGGGGAGTCCGTGTTCCTAAGTGGACACTTCCAATCCCCTACAGACTCGAGCATCTCTTCACCTGGGACCCCTGTTCAGTCTACCTGCCCCACTTTCAGCCTGACCCTGCGTGCAGATGCCTCTCCATGCCACGCCACTTATTGGCTTGTTTGTTTAAATAAGCTTTTTAGAGCAGTTTTATCTTTTATAAATTTAAAAAAACCTTTATTTTGTATTGGAGAATAGCCAATTAACAACATTGTGATAGCTTCAGGTGAACAGCAGATGGACTTAGCCATACATATACATGTATCCATTCTCCCCAAAACTCCCCTTCCATCCAGGCTGCAACATAACACACAGCAGAGTTTCCTGTTCTATACAGTAGGTCCTTGTTGATTACACATTTTAAATATAGCAGTCCATGGGGTCGCAAAGAGTCGGACATGACTGAGCCACTTCACTTTCACTTTTCACTTTCCTGCATTGGAGAAGGAAATGGCAACCCACTCCAGTGTTCTTGCCTGGAGAATCCCAGGGATGGCGGAGTCTGGTGGGCTGCCGTCTATGGGGTCACACAGAGTCGGACACGACTGAAGCGACTTAGCAGCAGCAGCAGCACATGTCCATCCCAAATTCCATAATTACCCCTTACCCCCACCCGGCTGTCCATCCCCCTCCCTGAACCATAAGTTCCTTCTCCAAGACTCTGACTCTGTTTCTATTTTTTAAACAAGTTCATTTGTATCATTTCAGATTCCACATAAAGGGGAAGTCATGTATTTCTCCTTCTCTGTCTGACTTACTTCACTCACTATGAGACTCTCCAGGTCCATCCATGTAGCTGCAAGTGGCATTATTTCATGCTTTTGAATGGCTGAGTAACATTCCACTGTGTATATGGACCACATCGTCTTTATCCATTCCTCTGTCGATGGACAGTTAGGTTGCTTCCATGTCTTGGCCATCGTAAACAGTGCTGCAATGAACACTGGCGTGCGTGTATCCTCTTGGATCATGTTTTCCTCTGGTATACACCCAGGAATGGAATTGCAGGGTCATATGGTAGCTTTTGGACTTCCCTCGTGGCTCAGATGGTAAATTGTCTGTCTACAATGCGAGAGACCTGGGTTCAATCCCTGGGTTGGGAAGATTCCCTGGAGAAGGAAATGGCAACCCACTCCAGTACTCTTGCTTTGAAAATCCCAAGGACGGAGGAGCTTGGTGCAGGCTACTGTCCATGGGGTCACAAATGGTAGCTTTTAGAGCAGTTTTAGATTCACAGAAAATTGCACAAGGGCACAAAGAACCCCTGTGTAGTCCTCCAGAGTCCTCTATGAGAACACCCTACATCACCAACATGAATCCGTCAAAACTAAGAGAACACACGGGCCCATGACCAAGAACCAAGTTCCACGCTGTATTAGGGTTTCACCAGTTTTCTCTTTCAGGATCGCACTCAGGCCCCCACGTGACATTAGTCATCATGTTTCCTCAAGCTCCTCTAGAGTGTGATGGACGCTTGGACTCGCTTTCTCTGGATGACCTTGAAAGTTTTGAGCGGGATGGGTCAGGTAGTTTGTAGGATGGTCCTCTACTGGGCTTTGTCTGGTGCTTCTCTCAAGGTTAGACTGGGCTAATGGATTCTTGGGAGGAAACACAGAACTGCAGCAGCCTCCTCATCACATGATACTGGGGGCACCTGCTGTCAGCACAACCCACCACTGCTGATGACCTCAGCCCCCTCTGATGTCCTGTCGGCCAGGAGTCTCCACTGAAAAGTAATGACTGTCCCCTTTCCACATGCTCATCTCAGGAAGCAGGACCTCAAGCACAGCAAACACTCAAGAGAGAAAACCCACTTTGTTTTTAACTCTTCAAATCTCACCCATCCAGCAGCCAAGCCACGTTGTTGTTCAGTTGCTAAGTCATGTCCAACTCTTTGCAACCTCTTGGCCTGCAGCACGCCAGGCTTCTCTGTCCTTCACGATCTCCTAGAGTTTGCTCAAACTCACGCCCATTGAGTCAGTGATGCCGTCCAACCATCTCGTCCTGTCGCCCCCTTCTCTTCCTGCCTTCATTATTTCCATATTATTCCAAATATTTCAATATTTCCCAGCATCAGGGTCTTTTCCAATGAGTCAGCTCTTCACATCAGGTGGCCAAAGTTTTAGAGCTTCAGCTTCAGCATCGGTCCTTCCAATGAATATTCAGGACTGATTTCCTTGAGGATTGACTGGTTTGATCTCCTTGCAGTCCAAGGGACTCTCAAGAGTCTTCTCCAACATCACAATTTGAAAGCATCAATTCTTCAGCACTCAGTCCAACTCTAACATCCATACATGACTACAGGAAAAACCATAGCTTTGACTATACAGAGTTTTGTCAGCAAAGTGATGTCTCTGCTTATTAATACTCTGTGGAAAGGGACAAATCTGAGGAAGTCACTGTCCCAAACAGAGAGGACAGTGGTAACAGGCAGGACTCTCTCTTCCTTTCAAACCTACATTCCACATGCTTTGGGGGTGTGGGCTGGCAGGAAGGCGTCAGGGTGCCCAGCCATGGGATCTCCCACTCAGGGAGCTGGAGGAAGGCTTGGGAGGAACAAGTCATGAGATTCTCTCTCAGAACATTCAGAGCTGCCCTCTCTTAGAAACTGATGGCATAATTCTGTTCTTCAAAAAAGACCAGAAATCATGGAGCACAGGCTTGGGGTCCAGGGTGGATGGAGGTGGCAGTGAGCCTTCGGAGGTCATGTCCCAGATCTCAAGGCTGGGACAGAGGGGAGAGGGTAGCCATGCTCAATGCTGACCATCAGGCAAAGTGAAACTCCAGGTGGACTCAGCACCCTCTCCTCCTGGTGGAACATACATCCCATTAGGAAGCAGCAGCATCCGTTCTAGGTGAGGAGGGAGAGCTTGGTACCCAGGGCAGGAAAAGCTCTGTCACCCAGATTCAGTGTTGCCCCAAGTTCTCTGCCCTGGAGAAAGCGGAACAAGGACTTCCAGCACCAGGGTATGTCCATCTCCCCCCTCCACACGGGACCCTCTGGTGCCCAGATGCACTCGAGGGGCCCCCTTCCACCCTGTGTCCCCTGGATCCCCAACAGCAACAGGACAGTGCAGCAGCTTCTGGCTATTTTTCTGGAGCAGAGACCCACCCTCCCTGCTCATGAACACAGGTGCCTCAACCTCCATCCCTCCATACCAGCTCCAGAAGGGAACACACGCTTTCTTCTGGAAAGTGTCACTGGTTTAGTTTTCCTAATGAAACAAACGCAGCCTTGATTCATTCAAACAGTGCTCCCAGCCCGATGTCACCGTGATGGCCTGTTGGAGCTGCTCCGTGCTCAGCCCCAGGACTCAGGGGATTAAAGCCTCCCTCCCTTCAGGAAAGGCACTCAGAGTGCCTAAGCTTTCATACTCCATGGCCCCCGTGGATGCCGGGTGCACAAACAATGTCTGACACGGAGAGGGAGCAGCCTTGGAAAGAAACCTCCAACACAACAGGCGACAGGACATCTCTGGCTACTCTCCTTCCCTGGAGAGTGGGATCAGTCCTGGGTCTGCAGGCCTCTCAGCACCCTCCACTTGGCACCCTCCCACTCCTGGGTGCCTCACAGTAAGTGAAGCACAGGAAAATCAGTCTCCTGATAGACCCCTTTGTCCTGGAGCATCTGTGTGTAGGTGCCCTCATCCCAAACCATCATTACCCAGGTGTGGGCAACAGGAGACCTGAAAAATAAGGGGCCTGGCTGGGGTCACAGTGAGTCTAGGACTCAGGGACTCATGATCTCTGTGCTCAGAAACTAGGTCCCAACAGCCCTAGACCTGTGGGACCAGGGACACACTAGAAGAAGTAGAGCAAGAACAAACTCACGATAAGCTGTAACCATGGCAACTCTACTCCCTGGACCATCTGCACGGAGGCTCCACCCATAGGGAGGTGCTTGGGTGGGTGCTGAGCCTGGGCAGGTGGGACTCCACACCCCTACCCCCAACCTTATCCAGCTGTCAGGGCCCTGCGGGTTCCAGGGAATCATTTCACAGGCTCTCACGAAAGATAACAAGCCCTTGTGTGTCAGTGACGCCATCCAGATAACTCAGTACATTCATGCCGTCAGTGCGTCTCCCCAGGGGAGTCACGCCCCCACAGGATGTTCTGCAAGGTCTGGAGACGTTCCTGGGCACCAGCAGCTGGGGAAGGAGGCACTGCTACTGGCAACTAGTGGGCAGAGGCTAGGAAGGCTGCAGGACATTCCACACGCAAAGGACAGGCCCCCATCATAAAGCCCTGGAGCTCCAGAAGAGGCCTGGTGTGGTGCTGACACGGGCTCAGGGCCGGCGACCTGACTTCCAGCCTCCTAGCAGTGTGAGCATGGGCAATGAGTGGAACTTCTCCGAGCCTCAGTTTCCCCACCTGTCAAATGGGGTGAACAGGGGTACCCACACCACGGTGTGTCAGGGACTCCATGGCGAGTACTTCAGGCTCGGCTCCCAGACGTGGTCCCACCACTCCCCGCCATAGCTGGGGATGGCACCCAGGAACCCATCTTCCTTCCCTGGGTGCTCCAGAGCAGGGTGTGTACAGAACTCTGAGGCATGGGGGCTGTTGCTCGACAGGCTTCACAGGTGCTCGGAGGAGACTGAAGGATAGCAACATGCTGGCATTCTGGTTGCCTGGGCAACGTGCCCGCAAGCATTCCGGAGGAGTGAAGTGGTGACAAGCGGTGGGTGGGGAGCCCTGTGGGCGGGACGCTCTCTCCCTGGGAGTGGGGAACAGGGTTTCTGCGTGTCTCATGCTACAGCCCCTGCTGCCGCGGCCAGGCCCCCACTGCCCTCCTGCAGCCGTCATGCAGCCGGAAAGCAGGCAGGCCGTCCGAGAAAGGTGGCCTCACCAAGTGCCCCCCAGCCTGGTCAGTCCCCTCAGCTCAGCTACTGTCCCCCCAGCATGGGGTCAGTGTCCTGTCTGGGCAGCACCCAGGATGTGACCAGCAGATGAGCAGCCTCCCCAGATCTGCCAGCCCATCTTGCCGGGTACCCTGGGCCATGCTCCAGTGCTTCCTCTGCAGGAAGGAAGCAAAGGTCTGAGACGGGCCCCTGTCACGAGCTGGTCCATGCCCTGGTCAAGCCTGTCTTCTCCATCTCTCTCAGGGCAAAGGCAAACCTGACTAGGAGCTGGAGGTGAATCTGATATCTGGCAAACCTTCACCACCACCAAAGCCCACTCAGAACAAAGACTAGAACACCCAGGAAAGGCAAAGTCGATTCTCCAAACCCCTGGCAGTGGTTCTGAGCCTGGGTTTCACATGAGAACCACCCGATTGGGAGAAAGGATGGTTACAAAACTCTGAGCTCCAGTCCCACCACAGCAGACTCACCAATCAGGATCTTTGAGGAGGGAGCCCAGCATCATAACATTTTGGGACGCTCCCCAGGCATCCAGGGTTGAGAGCTGGGGAACACTGCCTGCTTTTCACCCATGTGTTCAGTCGCTCAGTCGTGTCAGACTCTTTGCGACCCCAGGGACTGTATGTAGCCCGCCAGTCTCCTCTGTCCATGGGATTTTACAGGCAAGATTTATGGAGCAGGGTACAATTTCCTTCTCTGGGAACTCTGCCCGAATGGGGGGATTGAACCTGCAACTCTTGTGTCTCCTGCATCTCCTGCATTGGCAGAAGGATTCTTTACCACTGAGCCACGTGGGAAGCCCTGCTCCTCCTTAGGGCTCAGTTTAATTCTACCTTATATCCATTTTTAACAAGAGACATAAGATGCTACTTCCCAGGTGGCTCAAATGGTAAAGAATCTGCCTGCAATGCAGGAGACTCAGGTTTGACCCCTGGGTTGGGGAGATCTTCTGGAGAAGGCAACCCACTCCAGTATTCTTGCCTGGAGAATCCCATGGACAGAAAAGCCTGGCAGGCTACAGTCCATGGAGTTGCAAAGAGCAGGACACGACTGAGTGACTAACACTCCGTAAGATGGGGTTGGGGGGAGCAATGCTGTAGGCCAGTGACTCTTCAGCACAGGGGTCCCGGGCACCACGTGCCAGGTCTGTCAGGCTGGGAAGATGCTCACAAGAAAACTCTTATGCAATCATGTGAAGAGATAAGGACCATGGCACAGATGCGTATTTATGGAAAACTGCACTCAACAGAGCTGATCGAGGACAGAAAGGGCGGGGCGGGCGCCAGAACCATCACCCACACAGACTGAGCACCAGCTCCACGTGGGGCTCTGGGCTCAGTGCTCAACACGAATTGTCTCATGCCGTTCGCACGGTAACCCTCCGAGAAGAACGGCTGTTACTCTCATCTTGAAGAAGAAAGAAAAGCACAAAAATAGTAGCTGTGTTTTTCTCTGGAAAGAAGACTCTTAAAAATACAACTGAAAGCAGCTGACGCTGAAGGAGGTAAATATTCAGCCCAGAGGGAAGCTGGTTCTGGGCAGGATGCATTCCTCCAGGGTTTCAGGTTTGGAGAACCATCCTATCACCTCTCTGGCACTGGGGGACACACGTGTTCCCCGCGGAGAACATTCCGAGTAGCAGACGCTGCTCCTGGCGATAGATGGCTCCTTAATGCTGGTCTTGTCCCCGAAGACTGGACGCAGAAGAATAAATGATGTCAGCTTCCACAATACCCAGTGTAGTTCCTCTGTCCTCATGGGAAATATCTATTTCAGCTTTGTTGCCACTGTTACGTCGTATTTACGAAGTCCAGTACGGGTGCCTGGTACTTTGTAAGCCAACCAGGAAGGACGGGGCGAACAGTGGAGGCGTCTCTGCCTCTCAGAGTCACAGAAGCCTCGCTGCCGTGGGACTTGCAGAGACAGGAAAAGGATGACAGTGTGGAGGTGGCGAGGGTGGGGCACGAGGAAGGAAGAGTGAAAAGGCTGAGGGAAAGCTTGGGGGTTGGGCAGACTTGGCCTAAAAGCCCAGCTCCATCACCAGCTCACCAGGTGTATGGCCTGGGGCAGGTCACCCCACCTCCCCTGCATACCATCTCCCGAGGTGTTCACGTGCCCACTTTGTGCAAGAGAGGGTGACAATGACAAGACACTGGCAGAGCTCTTGGGAAAGGGCCCAGCTAGACTGCTGCTTAGGACTGAAGAGGAGGCTGGACTCAGGCCACAGGCTGTGAAGGCAGAGTATCTCTGTGTCCAGCGACAAAAAGAGTGGACGGTCGGAGGAGCCCAAGGACCAGCTTAGGCTGCCACCCTCTAGTTCTCTCCACTGGTCTCCAGGCCAACCCCGAGCCCTAGGGCCCGTGGGACCATGCCATAGGGAAAGCTGCAGCCTCTGCTCAGAGGGGCTCAGTGTGGCTGACCATGGTGGTCCCTGAATATCAAGATAAACCACGAGGAAGACTAAGTCGCTAGTTGGAGAGCTTGCAGTGAGCAACACGAAGGAGGTGAAATTGCAGAGGAAGCTGGGGAGGTTCAGAATCTCGTGGGTGGCAACAGTGTTGACCAGGAGCGTCATACAAAGGAAGGAGGACCATTCACCAGGCACCGGGGGAGAAGCCCCTGTAGCCAACCGGGGTGGGGGAGGGCAGATGGACCTTGCAGGTCCTCCAGAGTCTGTAATGGGCAGATTTCAAGTAGGAGGGAAAAGGAGGGTCCTCCTCTCACAGTGAAAAGTAGACTCAGCCCACCTAACGGGACCAGGGAGCACGGAAGTCCATAGGCAGCCATCTCCACACCCAGCTGCAACCACATGACCATCCTCAGTCTTTTGTACCTGAGTGTAAATGAGGCTGAGATGAAATGGGGCCTTTGCAGGTGGTTCAGGGATCACACCGTGGCCTCCACAGGAACAGGGCTCCTGTGGAGAGGGGATCTGGGGAGCAGGGAGTGGTCAGGGACTCCTTCTTGGTCCATCTAATACCACAGTGCCCATGAGGGAGAGTGAGGGAGAGAAAGAAAGTGCTAACTGGAAAACAAGCTGGCATAGCCGGAAGTCCGTGAAGTTATCTGTGCAAATCCTACAATGTAGGTCACCGTTCTGTCTCTACGACTGCAAGTTCCCGTGTCCCTGTTGTGGGGACATGAGGAGGACAGAGGCTCTGCTGCTGACATTCCAACACACTCATCCCCAGTCGAGGTGGGGAGGGGCCTGGCATGAGTCCCACAGGACCGGGGAATGGTGCCCCCAAGCGCTGGGAAAGACACCAGACAAAGAGGAGCCAAGCGCTTGCCTGAACAGTCCCCCAGTTCCCATTTGGCCTACCTGTGTACTCCATCCACACACTGCGAGAGATGCAACTCTACTCCTCCCACATTACTAATGAGGGGGTGGATGTTTCAGAGATGTCTTGGGGGACTGGACACCCGCCTACAGGACTCAATCCCACTTTTTGGCTGCCTGGTCCCATCTCATGTTGGGGCCTGTGTACACAGTGAGGAGGGCCCAGCCACCAGCCGGCCAGACAGTGCCAGGGCACATCCTGCCTGATGGACATCTGTGCTCTAACTGCCACCATCCATGGCTTTCCAGCCTCAGCTTGAATACAAACACTGACGGGGAACTCACTACATACAAAGAGCACTGAGCGGGTCTGGGGTCGGGGCTCAGGTAGACAGCCTCACTGGGGCACTTCCACCTCACTTCTTCAGCTATCCTGCGGGGACTCTGGACTCATCCAACCCACAAGAGGTGCTCCCCCTGCAGGCCACATGAGCCTGTACTACATGTGTGCACACACATGGTCACACATGGACACAGGTGCCCACACATCTGTAGCCATTCCACTTCTGGTTCACCCTGCGTCCCCTCCAGTGGCTGTGCCATGAAGCCCACCATCCTGGGCACCATGTTGCCCGAGTCTGCAAGTGGGGTGTCCAGAGCTTGGCCACAAGACAATTTGGCGTGTAGCTAATGGGATGGTCACCACCGGCCTGGGGACGAAACACGGGAAATTCTTCCCAAATCAGCCCAGTGGAGCTGAGCAGCAGACCTGGGGGATAGGCTGGGGGGTCATCAGTCATGAACCCTTGGCAGTTCTGAGAGCAGCGCCCCCCCAAGCAATGCCTCCTCTTAGGGTCAACCTTCCCTCCCTCTGAGGTTCTGTACAGACTGCGCCGTGTCCCTCCAAATTCATATGTTAAGTCATGACCCCCAGTATCTCAGAAAGTGACTGTTTGGAGGTGAGGTCTCTACAGAGGTAATTAAGGTAAAATGACTTATAGATGTGGGATCTTAATTCTCTATGACTCATGTGCTATAAGAGAAGAGATCAGACCACAGACACACACAGGGGGATGACCGTGTAGAAACACAAGAAGAAGATGGTCATCTACAAGCCAAGGAGAGAGGCCTCAAGTGAATCCAGCCCTACCCACACCTTGATCTTGGACTCTGGCCTCCAGGATCGGGAGAGGACAAAGGTCTGCAGTGGCTGTTATGGCACCTGAGCTGACCAGGACAGGGTGCTCTCTCTTGATGTTCCCACCATGGGGGCTCAGGACTCAGTGACTGCCACGGGTCCCTGTCATCACTCTCTCCTGGGATCTGGCACCGCGGCTCCAGATACTGTCCCTGCAGGGGTCACTCACAAGCACCACCCCACCTTACCCGCCCAGACTCAGCTCTCCAGTCCCGGGCCTGACCACCCTCACAGCCAACTCACAGCAGAACTCAACCTGGGCCTTGTAAAACCCCTGCCATCAGCACAGCCATTGGGCACCACCATTTACCAGGTAGCACAGCCAGAATTCTGCCCTCGGAGCCCCCCAACCCCTTCCCCACCCTGAACAGCAGTTCCATCCATGCCTCCCTCCCTCCCACACTGGGGTTCTCAGCCTCCACACATGGACATCTGGGTTGGACCATTCTTTGGGGCGGGGCGGGGGTGGCGGCTGTCCTGGGCACTGCGGGACATCTGGAGGCTTTGCCATCCTCCACCCAGAAGATGCGAATGGCACCCCCCAAGTCGTGACAAACATTCCTGACATGATCACATGTGCCCTGGGGCCCAGGACCCTAACACAGGTAGGCAACTCTCTCTCTCAGCTCCTCAGTGCCCAGAGCACTTGTGGTCAGCCTCACTTGTGGAAGGAAGGGCCCCTGTGCAGCCAGTGGGGGTGGCGGCTCTGGCACTTCCAAGGAAGGTGTGCTTTAGCCCCTATCACCTCCTCACCACCTCCAGGAAGCCACCCATGACTAACTCCCATCCCCACCTTTCTCTCTCCCAGGTTTCCTTTGAAGCTCAGAGTCCATCTCCCCCAGCGCCTACCCATGACATTGGTGGCCACTGCCTCTCCTCCCACCCCCATCCCATTACATGCGTCTCCACATCCTGGTAGCATCACAGAGGCTTCTTGGGTTTGCTCAGATGCTTTCTCTTGGGAACTGGAAGAGGAATCCAGCCCCACCAAACTCCCAGAGCTGGGATGAGGAAATCTGCAGCCTAAGGTGGATGCTTATTGAACCTGATTCTTATTTAATATTGATAACACTTTGCTTCCTAATTCTTGTTTTAATCCAATTATTGCACAAACGTTGATTAAGCAGCCACAGTGATGGGCTCTGGGGATCTGGAAACAAAGAGACAACATCCCCTCCCTCTTCTGTTGACAAGGACGACCTGGGAGGTGGCGGCGAGGAAATGCAGTGACGTGTGCAGAGCTGGCCCCCAGGAGCACCAGTGCAGTTGTTCCTACTACTGCCTGTTGCCTTGATAATGCAGGGGACAGGCCTCCTGAGATGGGAAACCCAGGCTGCCCACCCACAGCCCCAGATCCTGCTGAACGACCTGCACCGCCCACAGCCTCTGGGGGCTGAGCCCTACTGCCCAGAGACAAGGGAGGTGGCTGGGGGCCCTGCCCAGCTCCAGCCTGAGAGGGATGGGGGAGGGAGGCATGGCTACCAAGAGCAGCTGGACTCCCCCAGCCCTAGGGCGTGTCCCCCTGTAGAGGATTGGGGTCCATACTCGCTGAGGACTTCCTTTCCACTAGACTCAGTTCAAGAGCCTCGAATGTCCAGAGAACTTGCAAAGGCCTGTCTCTTCTTATGGACTGTGCGGCCTTGGGCAGGGGTTTAAGCTCTCAGTGTTCTCATCTGTGAAATGGACAGGATGCCTTGGGGCAAGGAGTAAATGAAACAAAGTCAATCTAGGACCCAGGGTGGGCAGATGCTCCATAAACAGGGAAAGCTCTGCCCCTCTCAACCAGGCCTGCAGCCCGGAGGTGCAGACACAGAGCAACAGTGATGCTCCTGC
>NW_011494861.1:8747231-8785532 GCF_000754665.1 Bison bison bison
CTCCTGCTACCAGGGGCCTCCTCGGGGAACCCAGGGCAGCTCCGGGTTGCAGACCCCTGAGGACAAGGAGCAGCAGCCGTGCAGGCTCCGATGGCCATTCGCTGGGCCCCTGTCTTTAATACAAGAAGTCACACATGTCGTGAAGGGAGGAAAGCTCTGGATGCCTTTGCAGACCCAGCTCAGCATCCCAGACCCTGAGGAGAGGGCAGGGTAGTGGCCAGACCTGCCCAGGGGATCAGTGACAGAGGCTAGAGCCTGGAAAACCTCCTGCAGGGTCTCACTGGGAAAAGCCCCTCCACGATCCTCCTGGGGAAGTTGGGCACATGTCTGGCCATGGTCAGTGGAGAGATCCCACCCTTGACTATGCTCTTCCAAAGAAGGGCTGGGTATTGTCTGTCTTGTCAGGAGGCAGGAAATATTATATATATCCATCAAGTCTGCATGGATGCACTGGAGCTGAGCAGGTTCCGTGTTATAACCTGAGGATGCTGCCCTGGGCCAGGAAGCCCACCTGAGGCAGGTACCCCCTTTCCCTTTGAAGGGGAGGAAGAAGAAAGCTCTTCTCTGACCTGTCTCCACCGGGGGCTCCCATCCCTTCCAGCGATGCTGGCCGCCAGCCTGCTTCTCCACCCCTCCTCCACATTTCACAGACACCCTTCACGGGAGCCCAGCTCTTCATGGAGTGGAAGGTACATGGTCCTTCAAGCTCACTCCAGGTGCTCATAGCCCTATTGCATCTCAAGGCTGAAATCCAGACTCTTCTAGGTATGTGCACGTGTCTAAGTCATTTCAGCTGTGTCTGACTCTTTGTGACTCTATGGACTATTAGCCAGCCAAGCTCCTCTGTCCATGGGATTCTCCAAGCAAGAATACGGGAGTGGGGAGCCATTCCCTCCTCCAAGGGATTTCCCTACCCAGGGATCGAACCTGGGTCTCCTGCATTGCAGGCTGATTCTTTATGACCAAGCCACCAGGGAAGCCCTCCTTCCAGGCACAGCCCTCCTTCAAGGAGCAAATCCAAGCCCCAGGTCTCAGGGCCCCATCTTCAACCTGCATCTAGTCCCGGCTTCCTGTGTTCACCCCTCCAGCAGAAATCTACTGGAGGGTCTCGGGCAGTGGAGAGTCTGGTCCTCACCCTGCTATGTGTATAAAATCCTCCAGGAATTCCCTTTACCTTCCACAGGGAGGGTGGGCCAGGCCCCTGGTCCAGGCTCTGCCTGCCTGGGGGGCTCCGCCAGGCTCCCCTCACTCTGCTATCAGCTCAGAAAGTAGGAAAGTGGGCATTTCAGGTGTATCAGATTGCTCGTTTGGCTGTTAATCGGGCCACCCTTTGACAAGGGCAAACGATTTAACCACCTCAATCAGTTGGATTCATACTGGGAGCGCTGTTCTGATTTATCGGTAATTTTGTCTGAACCCTCTCTGGGGTAGAAGGATGTCGGTGTGTCTCTGAGCTCTGCCAGGAACTGCTCTGGACGTCCCGTTCCCTCTTGTGGCCTCAGGACACTCCACGGGGAACAGAGAGTATTCTGGACAAGGGCCAGCATGCCAGGTCAGCCAGGAGCCCGAGTCCCCCCACCCCACAGACATGGTCACAGAGGAGGGGACCTCGCTCCCCGCCACTCACCAAGAGCCTCTTAAGCTCCCCTGGGCTGAGCCCCAACGGGTCTCTCCTTCAATGGGCGTGCTGTTTGCGTGCCTGTTCTGAGCGGGGGTCCTCAGGGCCTGTAGTGCCTCTGGGACTCAGTCTCCCCATCCATGGGGGTGACGATACTCTCAGGGAGTCTGTTGCATTTTGTGAGTTGATGCAATTCGAGTACGTGGATCATCTCCACAGCGAGGTAAACGACGAGAGAAAATGACGAATCGGGGCTTTTTTTTTTTTTTCCCAGAATTCTATTTCCAAGTTAATCACTTGTTTGTTTTTTAGTGAGAAGCTACACCTTGAGTGTTTTCACTAAATAAGTCTATGTTTGAATGTATATTTACATTTCTCACATGTTGCATTTCACCTAAGGACATCAACCTCTCTCTCCCTCTGTCTGTCTGTCTGTCTATCTCCCTCCTTCCCTTCCTCCCTCCTCCTTTCTTTTTGGACCCACAGCCCACCGAAGAGCTGACAGACCCCGGTCAGGCCAGCTTCCTGCTGGACCCTCCCAGGCCCCAGCTGAGACCTGGGCCCACTGAGCCGGCCTGAGGTCTGACCAGACAGTGGAGGAATCACCTCCCCAGAGCCTGGGAGAGACAGGGCATGGGCCGTCACACCACCTCTCAGACTGCGTGCCTTGTGGTCACTCTGAGGGCACGTGCACGCTCCCACGGCTCGGCCAACCCCTGGGCCAGGCACTATCGACCCCAAACGGTCCCCCCACATCCCACATCTGACCCTACGGGGCTCGCAAGGCCAGTCTCGGCCCCATCCAGCACGCCCCTTCCCCTGGCCCTCTTCCCGTGCTCACTGCAGCTCCTGCCTGCCTTGAATGACCTCCTGTGTCCCCCGAAAGGTGGGCCTAGAGAAAGTTCCTGGGAGGCACAGTCTGCATCAGCGGCCCCTTAAAGCTGCACCCCTTTCCTTGGCTGGGGGCCCCCGAGGCTCTGGGCTCTGCCCTGGTCTGTATCCCAGTCTCCCCGGTAACACCCCACACGCAAACATGGGATGGGCCAATGGACAGACGGACGGACGGACGACACCTGTGTTGGTCTGTCTGTGGGGTGCCTTCTTTCATTCTCTGTCTGCACTGACCACCGGGTCTTGGGTGCTCCGCCTTCTCTAAACGACAGCCACGTTCATCACGTAATTCAGCTCAGGGTTTCGCGGCCACGGCCTGAGTGGTCATAACTCCCTTGTGAACATCTTCATTTCTTAAAAAGCCTTAGTCATGGAGGGCAGAAACTCCTGCTACCATCCCTTTGAACTGTGTCCATTCCCTGCCCCAGCTGGTACCATGTAACCCTTGATCCCCACCATCCAATGACGAAAGCGGACAAGCTGCCAGGAACTTTCATTTCCAATCAAAAAGAAAACCAAGACCTCACATCCAGAATGCAAACCCCAGGGGTTCCAGCCCGTCCAGAGGCTGCCCACCAGGCTGTGCCCCTGCGGGTTGACCTCACACTGGACACGATGTTATGGCTAGAGCAGTACGTTGAGGCCAATGGAGCGAGTGCCTCTGTTTCTATACTTTTCTGTGTGGGGTTTAAGGAGAGCCTGTTTCTGAATTTTCAACTGAGACAACAGATGATCCTGGGAAATTGCAAAAACCATCCACGGCTTCTCTAAACGCCCCAGGATTGTGCTACATGGTGACTGCCCACAAAGATCTCAAGTTTTCAAGCCCTCTACCCCCCATCCTCACTATGGTTGTGGCTCTAAAAATCAAACACTTTCCTATGTTTGTTGACTGGATTCTGCAAAGAGCAAGAAGGGAGACCAGACCTTCATCAGTCTTTTGAGAAGACATCAAGCTCAAAGTTCCAGAGGGACAGACCAGGACGCTGGCTTGTGTCCCCATCCGTGTTCTTGGTCCTGATACTCCTGGGGTGGGGTCAGGGGACGGGAGGTTCCCTTACAGGGGATCACAATGACAGACAGCTGCCCTGGTCAGCTCGGGGCAGGGCGTGGGCAGCAAGGATGCTGGTCCAACTCGGGAACATTAACTCTAACCACCCTGTGCCCTCTGCAGAAGCAGTGACTGCCTCTGCTTGGAGCCTGAAATCCCAAAAGCAGGACTGACTGAGCCAGCGAGTCAAGCCAATGGACCAGAGGGGCTGGTGACTGCTGGAGGCCAGGGGACACACATCAGGGGTTCACTCGCCCAGAGCCAGGCGGTCGTCCTGACCACAGCTGAGAGGAGTGGACAAAACATTCCAGAAGGATGGTCTGTCCACATCCACATCTCAGCTAATCTCCTTTTTTATCTGCAGGCTTTGAGATGGCAGAATAGCAACAAGGGGATAAATTCCTACTGGTGCCTCCTGACCAGAGAGGCTCAGTGGGGACCTGGCCCAGGCTTACCTGCCCCCTCACCACCAGTGAGAGATCCAGGAGGACTGGGGTTTATCATTCCATTTACTTACTGAGACTGAATAACTGTGAATAGGGGCACTCTTTTGGAAAAGGGGTTTTGCTGGGGGCACAAAGGAATTCAGGGGTTTACATTCTCAGAGAAGACAGAAAACTTAACCCCAGGCCCCCTCAAGGTTCCAGCTTGTGGGAGGGAGATGGTTATCAAGGTAGAAATCTGGACCTTGAAGCCCAACCATCCTGGGTTGAGGGCCAGTTCAACCACTCACTCCCGGGCCGTACTTTTGGGCACTGGGCCCACTGTGAGCCTTGGTGTCCTCATCTGTAAGTTGCAAAGGACAGGTGTCTGGTGGGATCTCAGAAAGGTCAAGGATGATGGATGCAAAGTCCCCAGCTCACAGGAGGAGCTTGGTGCTCCAGAGCTGCTACACAGGCCGAATGGTGTCCCCCCAAAAGAGATGGCCACCTCCAACCACCTGAACTTGAGCCTAATTTGCAAAGGGGGTCTTTGCAGATGTGATCAAGTTAAAGATCTGGAGGTGAGGTCATCCTGGGCTAGTTGGGTGGACATATGATACAGTGACGAGTGTCCTTACAATAGAAAGGCAAAAGGGGATTTTGGACATGGAGGAGAAGGACATGTGGAGTGGAGAGATGTAGCCACCAGCCAAGGGATGCTGGGCCACCAGGAGCTGGAAGAGGTGGGAAGCATCTTCCTGCCCCTCCCCCAGAGCCTCTGGCGGGAGCCGGCCCTGCCCACACCTTGATTTCAGATGTCCAGCCTCCAGACCTGGGAGATGATGTATTTCTGTTGCTCTGAGAATCCAAGCCAGTGGTATAGCTGCCCCGGGACACTTGCACAGGTGTGATCATTTGCTAAGACAGCCCTGAATGGAGGACAGCCTCCCCACCAAGGGCTTTCAGGGGGAAGTAATGTTGTTGCCATTCTGTCACTAAGTTATGCCTGATTCTTTGTGACTTCATGGACTGTAGCACACCAGGCTCCTCTGTCTTCCACTATTTCCCAGAGTTTGCTCAAATTCATGTCCACTGAGTCAGTGATGCTAACTAACCATCTCATCCTCTGTTGCCCCTTTCTCCTCCAGTCCTTAATCTTTCCCACCATCAGAGTCTTTTCCAATCAGTTGGCTCTTTGAAGCAGATGGCCAAAGTACTGGAGCTTCAGCTTCAGCATCAGCCTTTCCAATGAATGCTCCAGGTTGATTTTCTTTAGGACTGACTGGTTTCATCTCCATATGGTCCAAGGAACTTTCAAGAGTCTTCTCCAGCACCACAATTAGAAAGCATCAATTCTTCAGCACTTAGCCTTCATTATGGTCCAACTCTCACATTCATACATGACTACTGGAAGAACCATAGCTTTGACTACATGGACTTTGGCAACAAAGTGATGTCTCCGCTTTTTTAGCAAGGAGGAAGTAAACTTAAGGAGGAAGTAAAGAGGAGGCTCAATTGTCTCATCACTTCAGTAACCATCAACCATCAGCTCTCTTGTGCCTGGCATATGCTTTTGAGGGAAACACCTCGGAGAAGTAGAAAAAGCCCTGACATCCAGGCTATCGTTTGGGTTGCCTGGGAAAACAAGGGGCAATCCCTAAAGAAAGGGGTTCTGTCAAATTTGGTGAGTGTTTCAATGGCTGCCTGGGTCCCTGTGTCTGTCACCTAACCCTTCCCATCATCCCAATCCTGGTAGAGGCTGCTATAACCAAGCAAACAGACCTTCAGCCCTGTGGCCTCAGGTTGACCAGATGGCTGATGGCAGGCTGCCCACAGCACCTGCCCTGCAGTTGGGAGCATTGTTGGGGGGGGGATGAGGGGCGGCCTCACAGTGCACATTAAGAAGGAGCCAGGGTATGGTCTTCATCCAGCCTACCCATCCCCTGCCTGGGGAGGGGGCTGCAGCCCCAAATTCCTGCTCTCAGGAAGCAGTGCCTGCCGACAGCAGTTTGAAGACAACGATGCCACATTTGTGACCTGTCAGTGTTATTAGTTAGGACCCTGGCTGCTACCAGGCCCCACAAATTGTGAAACACAAATTGTTAGCAGCTTGCAAACCATTTGCAAATAAACCCCAGCAGCGAGGCATTAAAAGATCCCTTAAATAAGCATGAAGGCAGTGTCGTAGAGCTCCTTGATACCCTTTTCTGCTCGACACTCATTTCATCAAAGGGGACCCCACATGGCCCATGGAGAGGCCATCCAGGCAGCACTTAAAATGCAAAGATCTGCTGATGTTTCCTATGGAATTATACAAATGGAACCGCTCTTCCATTTTATGATTGAATTAGGTAATGTACTGATGGTGCAGAAAGAAGCAAGGTTATGTCCTTGTTTTTCATGATTTATGGGCTGGGAGCATTTCACAGTTCCCCATTCTGGACATAATCGGACTAACACAGACTCTTGGAGCCCAGGAAGGCTGGCTGTCACACAGACATGGGACGGCGTGGACAGGCTCTCAGCCACTATCACGTCCGGCAGAGAAGGCCTGCTGAGAGGGGATGCTCCGGCAGCAGGAGGCTAGAATAGTCTTTCTGACTTTTCAGAGAGCTGAGGACAATGCCTGGAACCAGGTCTGAGTCCATCCTCCGAGGCCACCATGAGGTCCTGCTATCCCAGAAGAAACTGGCCAGCCGTTCAGGGGCGGGTGAGCTCACGAGATGGTCCAAGCCCATCTCTGTTCAATGGCTGTATCTGCTCTCTGTTTACTACCTGCCCTTGCTGCTCAGTCACTCAGTCGTGTCTGACTCTGTGCGACCTCAAGGGCTGTAGACCACCAGGCTCCTCTGTCCATGGGATTCTCCAGGCAAGAATACTGGAGTGAGCTGCCATTTCCTTCTCCAGGAGATCTTCCTGGCCCAGAGACTGAACCTGTATCTCTTACGTCTCCTGTGTTGGCAGGCAGGTTCTTTACCACTAGCGCCAACGGGGAAGCTGCCCTTGAACAAGTCGATATCTGGTGCTTCAGCCTTCCCATCTGTGAAATGGAGAGATGCCAGGCTGTCTCTGATGGTTAGGATGCAGCTCTATTTGAAAGCCAGTGATGACCCCCAGGTGACCTGCAAAAACTACTCGTCCCAGGATTCCACCCAGAAAAGCCATGGATCTGGGATGTCTAAGAAACAGTAGGTAAACAGTTCCCTGGAATCAGGATGTGCAGGGCATTTGCTCAGGTTGCTGCCTCCCCTCCCTCCCCACAGCTTCTCCACGCCCTTCCACCCTACCCTGTGCCTCCCCCAGGCAGCCAGGCAGGCAGGCTGCTGAGCTGCCCTGGGTCTCATCTCACTTCCCTGAACTCTGCCTCCCGCAGTTCATGAAGCGGACAGCCAGAAAGCCGCGCTCACAGAGGTGGCAGGCAGCTCCAGGTGCGAGGGGGTCTCCTGGCCCACTCCTTCCTGCCCACCCTCACTGTGAACTCTTAAACCTACGAGAAATGCTGAGCCAGCAGCAAATGAAATGGAGAACAATTTCTACTGAGGACAATTATCAACTGTATAACAGCTGCCCTGAAAACAGCCGGGATGCACCCCTTCTTCCCTGCCCTGCACATACTGGAGCTTTGCAGAGACAGGAAACTGGATCCGCCCAGTGAGCCAGGCCTGCCTGCCCTCGCACACCTGAGAGGCCCACCCTCCCTGGCTTTATAGCTGCTCCCCGGCCTTCTGCCTACCTTGGATGCCTTCCCCAGGCCCCCAGCCCTGTGCATCACGCTCTCCTGACCCTTCTCACGAGGCTTTCTCAGGCAGGGGTGACGTTCCCTGCCCCCATGGCCCCAAACCTCACTCTGGAGCTGGCACAAGGAGGGACCTCAGATGGCAGCGAACTGCATGACATGAAGGGTGAGAACGACTTCATCTCGTCCTGAGTCTCAGGGCAGTTTTCCAGCTCTGAGGCCAGAAGACGTGCTAGAGTCCCCCGAGGACCAGGGTCGAGGGCACCCGGTACAGGAAGCCATGTCCCCAAACCACTAAGAGGCACCTTCCACATCTCTGCTCCCCGAGGTCTGCAGAGTCCCTTTGTCTTCCACACACCAAGGTCACAGAAGAGCCGCTGAAGCAGAATAAACTGGCTCTGAGGTTCTCAGGGCGAGTCCAGGGCGAGCAGCACCAGCATCACCCAGGAACTTGAAGAAATGCACATTCTCAGGCTGCAGTTCGGACCCAGGGAATCAAGAGGCCCTGGGCCCAGGAATCTGCATTTTCACAAGTTCTTCAGGGCTGGGGGTCCCGGGCTCTGAGGCTGAGTGGGAACTTCACTGAGTGAGCACCAGGGGCAGGGATTGTGCACAGCTCTTCAAAGGCCTTAATTTAATTCCCCTGAGCCCCTGACAAACGGATGCTGTTATTAGCTCATTCTACAGTTGATAGGCACGAGGCCCAGAGAGGGTGAGTAATGCATGGAAGGCCACACAGCAGGTAACAGGCCAGATCTGAGACGCAGACATCTGACTCTTACCAGTAACGCAGCGCTGGGGCTCTGGCAGATTGGGCAGGTGGAGCCCACACACCACCCACTGAGCTCCATGGGGTAGAAGGGACCTGGCCATGAAAATGATGCATCCTCACTCCTTAAAAAGTCATCATCATCGCCATCATCGTCACCGTCACACCCACATCCAAAGCCCCACGAAGGCTCGGCATGACTCTGGGTGCTGTGAGGGTGGGGCTACAGGAGACACAGAAGACACCTTGGGTTTGAAATCATACAAAACCAGGTAGATGCTCCGCAGGCACCAGTGAGCTGCCTGGGACAGGGAGCTGGGACGCCCCAGGGCTGAGGCAGTGGGGACGCGAGCTGGCCTCTGAGAGCTGATGTGGTTGGTCTCCAGCCAGGAGAGCAGAAGAAAAGTGGTCCAGGTGCAGGCACAGATGGAGGTGGGCCCAGGTAGGGTCAGGGGAGGAAGCCACACAGGGTAGGTGGAAGCCAGAAGGTGGTCAGGCTGGACCAGCATGGGGATGCTTTTGTAGCAATGACAACCTCAGTAGTGACGACAGGTCACCACTCACAGAGACCCTCATCAACCATCCCCACAGCCCCATGACATCAGCACCTCTGCTTCCATGATCCTAAGACTCGAGCTGCCTGCACGCTTAGCATCTCTGAAGTTACGAGATCCCAATCCAAAGCATCAGAGCCCCAAGGGACTATGGTGTTATCAGACCATAGTCTGATAACAGTCCCTCAGCCAGACTCCACAGATTAATCTCAGCTTTGGGCTCTCTGGGCTGTGTGGCCTTAAGAACGTACTCACCCTCTCTGTACCTCAAGAGAGTAACATGAGCATCACTGCAGGGGTGCTGAGGACTGACCATCGCATGGTGTCCAGCACGCAGCAAGCTGAGAGACAGTCACCATGGCTAGTATCACCCTCGTCATTCTGCAGGGAGGGAGACCCAGGCAGAGGCCCTGACAATCCCGCCTGCATCACGAGCTGAGCAACATCCCCATTCAGGTCCATCAGATCCCAAGCATGCAGCTTCCTGCCTGTGGCCTGCCTATCCTGTGTGGGGACACAGCCAGAGGTGACAATTCAAGATGCACTGTTGCTAGATAGGCCTTCTCCTCCACACCCACGACGGGGCACAGAGATTCCCAGAATGAGGAGCCGGCTTCTGCCCTGGGACCGCCTCTGTGCAGTCAAGTCCCCTCTGCCCCGGATGACTCGTCTTAGGAGTGTGAGCAGAGAGGCCCAGAAAGGACAGCACCCAGCCCTGCCTCAGGCCACCCCCGGAGGCCCTGGCACATCGTGGGTCTTCCTGGAGGCTGGCCAGAGGGGCAGGCATGGCTGGCATCCCAGTCTGGCTCTGGCAGGCGCTTGGGCCCCTCTCCTCGGCCTGCGGCTGGCAGACAGGGACGCCAGCGTGGCCCAGCGCACACCCCTCTCCATCGAGGTCTGCGGTAATTCTGCACACTGTCCGCGGTGCTGAAAACACGAACGTCCAAGGGGCTTTTCCAAACAGTGTGGGCATTCAGCGGGCTGCGGGTTAACAGTGGGCATTTCATCAAAACGTCTGAAATAACACTTGACGTTTGTCCAGTCTAGACAAAGGGATTTTGTACGAGTTTGGCTGTTTAATCTAAAAACTGCACCTGTCTCGTTGATTTATTTAACTCTTCCCCTCAGGATTTTAAGCCAATAACAGGTGCTGGAAAGCACTCCATTTCAAAGAGAACTTGCTCAGAAGTTTATCTTCACAATATTTCCAAATCCACCCAAATTCTAATGTCAAAGACCTGTTATTTAGCTCGTATATTGTATAGGTTATAAGACACAAGACTATAATCCTGCAGAGAAATGGCCTATTTAGACTCCCCTTCAGCCGAAAGTTCACATAAAAACAAGTCTGGAAAGAGGCTTGTGCTGGAACACAAGCACCTAAGTAGCAATGCTACAGCGACTTTGCCATTCTTATTGGGGAAGAAACAAATTTTCTTTGTCTAGATATAAAAACTCCAGCACACCTGAAAATACATCTGTAATTCTGCCCAGCAGTTGTACCAGCCTCAAGAAAGGCTTTACAAGGGAGTGAAGAGGACAGCCGTGGCCTGCATGGTGCCCAGAGCTGGGGCCAGCAGGGTCAGGCCTCTGTGCAGTCCCGTGACATTCATTCACACACAAGCATCTACTGAGGAGAAGGCTGTGGGCCCAGCGGACCTGCAACTGAACTCCTTCCAAGCCTCTGCCTCCCATGGGTGTATAGTGAAACTGAAAGTTGCTCAGTTGTGTCCACTTCTTTGCGACCCTATGGACTATACAGTCCATGGAATTCTCCAGGCCAGAATACTGGAGCGGGTAGCCTTTCCATTCTCCAAGGGATCTTCCCAACCCAGGGGTCACACTCAGGTCTCCCGCATTGCAGGTGGATTCTTTATCAGCTGAGTCACAAGAGAAGTCCCTGGGTGTACAGTAGGAGGAGGGAATAGCATCCTCCCAAATTCATGTCCCCCTGGAATCTCAGAATGTGACCTTATTTAGAAATAGGGTCTTTGAAGATGTAATCAAGAGGTCGTACTGAAGTCTAATGACTGGTGTGATGTGTAATTTTATGTGCCAACTTTTCTAACCCACGAGGTGCCCAGACATCTGGCCAAATGTCATCCTGACCATGTCTGTGAGGGGGTTCCTGGATGAGATCACTATTTGGATCTGAAAACTCAGTAAAGCAGATTGCCCTCCCTGCTGTGGGTGGGCCTCACCCAATCAGTTGACGATTTGAAAAAGACAAAAGGCTGAGGAGGCAGGACCTCTTTCTACCTGATTGCTTTGAGCTGGGACATCAGGCATTTCCTGTCTTTGGACCTGAACTAAAATCTTAGCTCTTCTCTGGGTCTCAAGGCTGCTGACTTTTGGACAGCATAGTCTGTTTAACTATTCACCTATCAAAGAACATTCAGGTTATTTCTACATTTTGGCTACTGCACATAGAATTGTGGTAAAGTATAATGTCTAGAGTTTTGTGTAAGCATAAGCTTCATTCTTCTGGGTAAATATCCAGAGACATGATAGCTGGGTCACTGGGGTCCTTTGTTATGACAGCCCCAGAAAACTAATCAGCTGGGGTCACTTATTATCTCAGGCGGCCCCCACCTAAGAATCAAAGACATGAGGATCTTTCATTCATTCGTCCATCGACCCATCAAATATTTACTGAAGGCCTGCTCTTAAACATCTCTGTTTGGGGTCTGGGAACACAAGATACAACCCTCTGCCTTTTGGAGTTTACATTCCAGGAAGGGGAGACAGGCAAGACACAAATCAAGTAAAAGTACAGCAGACCAGACGGCAAAGAGGGCCGTCGAGAGAAACGGCTGCATCAGGAAGTGGGGTACAGAACGTGCACGAGGGTGCTGTCTGAAGTTGGATGGTACGTTTAAGATGCGGAGGAGCTGGGGGGTGCACAGCACAGAGCTACCCGCTAGGGCCCTAGTCAGCAGCTTGTTCTTGACCTTCAAGGCTCAAACAGGTATAGCCATGCACACTTGACCTCAGAGACTTGGTGTGTGTCTTTAGGCATGTTATGGAACCTCTCTGAGAATTGTTGTTGTTGTTGTTTATATTTTTATTTATTTGTTTGTTTGGCTGCACTGGGTCTTAGTTGCAGCATGTCTCATCTAGTTCCCCAACCAGGGATAGAACTTGGGCCCCCTGCACGGGGAACTTGGAGTCTTAGCCTTGGACCCCCAGGGAAGCCCCTGAGGACTGGTTTTCTCAGCTGTTGAAAGGAGATGGTGATAGGATCATCTCACTGGATTGCGGTAAAGATGGGATGCTTCAAGGTAGGTGTACCTGGCCTATGGTCCTACTGTGTCCATAAGTGTCAGTGATTATTTGGAATCCCCAGCAGAGTGGTTTACACACCTCCTGGTGTCTACGCCTTGCATAATGCACTCTCCCAAGTGTGGGTAGGACCTGGGATGACCCTCTAACCAATAGAAACCAGGAAAGGTGGGGATGTCACTTCTGGGATGACATCACTTAAGATTCTAACATCCCTCTTGCTAGGAGATGCTCCCTCTCATTGGCTTTGAAGAAGCCAGCTGCCACACTGCTGCTATGTGGAGAGGGCCACAGGGTGAAGGAGCGACAGTCAGGAAGAAATGGAGCCCTCAGTCAGGGAACCTGCAAGGAGCTGCAACAGCCAGGGGCATGGCAGTGTGTCCTTCCCTGGCTGAGCCTCAGATGAACCAGTCCCAGCCTACAGTAGACACATTCTTGCTCAGAGCCTGGCTAAGCCAGGCCAGGCTCCAGACCCACAGAAAGTGGGAAATCATGTATGTGTACTGTTTCAAGCCACTGACGTTGTGGTGCTTTGTTAGGCAGCCATGGATAACTAACACAAAGGCTGCTCATCTTTAGAAATAGGGCAGGCCCAACCAGTCTGTTGTTCCATGTCCAGTTCTAACTATTTCTTCTTGACCTGCATACAGATTTCTCAGGAGGCAGGTAAGGTGGTCTGGAATTCCCAACTCTTTAAGAATTTTCCACAGTTTGTTGTGATCCACATAGTCAAGGCTTTGGCATAGTCAATAGCAGATGTTTTTCTGCAAATCTCTTGCTTTTTGGATGATCAAACAGATGTTGGCAATTTGATCTCTGGTTCCTCTGCCTTTTCGAAATCTAGTTTTGTTCAAATCTAGAAGTTCACGGTTCACATACTGTTGAAGCCTGACTTGGAAATTTTTGAGTATCACCTTGCTAGCGTGCGAGATGAGTGTTATTGTGCGGTAGTTTGAATATTCTTTGGCATTGCCTTTCTTTGGGATTGGAATGAAAACTGACCTTTTCCAGTCCTGTGGCCACTGCTGAGCTTTCCAAATGTGCTGGCATAATGAGTGCAGCACTTTCACAGCACCATCTTTTAGGATTTGAAATAGCTCAACTGGAATTCCTTCACCTCCACTAGCTTTATTTGTCATGATGCTTCCTAAGGCCCACTTGACTTCACATTCCAGGATGTCTAGCTTGAGGTGAGTGATCACACCATCATGGTTATCTGGGTCATGAAGATCTTTTTCATATAGCTCTTCTGTGTATACCATCTCTGTCCTTTATTGTGCCCTTCTTTTTATGAAATGTTCCCTTGGTATCTCTAATTTTCTTGAAGAGTCCTCTAGTCTTTTCCATTCTATTGTTTTCCTCTACTTCTTTGCATTGATCACTGAGGAAGGCGTTGTTATCTCTCCATGCTATTCTTTGGAACTCTGCATTCAATGGGTATATCTTTCTTTTTCTCCTTTGCCTTTCACTTCTTTTCACAGCTATTTGTAAGTCCTCCTCAGGCAACCATTTTGACTTTTTGCATTTCCTTTTTCTTGGGGATGGTCTTGATCACTGCCTCCTGTACAATGTCACAAACCTCTGTCCATAGTTCTTCAGGCACTCTATCAGATCTAATCCCTTGAATCTATTTGTCACTAGCACTGTGTAATCATAAGGGATTTGATTTAGGTCATACCTGAATGGTCTAGTGGTTTTCCCTACTTTCTTCCATTTAAGTCTCATTGGGGGCTACTAAACCCACCACTTACTGGGCCCCAGGTTGATCCACACCCAAAAAGCTGTCTTCAGGAAGAAAACCCACTATTCAAAAAAACCAAAAGCATCCTCCTACTCCATAGTTCTATCTTGTATTTATAATATATAGTTAATGTTTATTTTTTTGGCTGTGCTATGCAGCTTGTGGTGCTTCCCCAGTGTCTCAGTGGTAAAGAAACTGCCTGCCAATGCAGGAGACTTCAGAGACATGAATTTGATCCCTGGGTCGGGAAGATCCCTTGGACAAGGGCGTGGCAACCCACTTCAGTATTCTTGCCGGGAGAATCTCATGGACAGAGGAACATGGGGGGCTACAGTCCATGGGGTCACAAAGAATTGGACACGACTGAAACAACTGAGCACATGCATCTTGTGGGATCTTAAAGCAGGAATTGAAACCGTGGCTCTGGCAGTGAAAGGGTAGAGTCCTAACCACTCGAGAGCCAGGGAATTTCCTAATATCTCTTCTTAAAATTAGTGAATCGAGGGGCTTCCCTGGTGGTCCAGTGGTTAAGTACCTGCATTCCAGTGCAGGAGCTGTGGGCTTGATTCCTGGCCAAGAAACTAAGATCCCAGGTGCCACAGAGCAACCAAGCCTGCACATCACAGCTACTGAGCCTGCAGGCCACAACTGACACCCAACGCTGGCTAAATAAAAAATAGACATTAAAAAAAAAATTAGTGAATTGACATTCTGATTTGAACCAACAGCTCTAAAACCACCTTGGACAGACAAATACAGTGGCTCATTTTCATCATTTATGGTACACATTTACTACAGACTCTTAATGAGCTGAACACAGGCTCACATACTTTTTTTTTTTTATGTCATTTTCATTTGGAATATTTGCTGGTTCCTTTGTATGAGGCAAGTTTCTCCCACCCCACATGAATCTCGGCTGACTAACTTGAAAAGAGTCTCTCCCGTAAACCAGGGCCTCATGCCCACTGCACGGCCAGCTTTGGTTTCAGATATTAGAGTGTTTTTTCTTTTTAATCCTTCTTTCCCTTCTTAATCCCCTCTCTGCCATCCACTTGGCATAGCAGAGTGAGCCAGGAGACAGTGGGGTACCCTCTGGAAGAGAAGAGAAAAGCCACTGGCCAGCTCTCATGGAGACCCTCCTCTATTTGAACAGCTCATTTATGACCAATTAAAGCAATTAATCTCTGCAGCAGGCTGCGCAGGGGCTGCACACACCACATCGGCTGCCTCTCTATTAGAAGAAGCAGGTCGTGAGGTCAGAGTCCTTAGCCTTTAGGAGCCTGACAAGCTGGAAAGCACCAGAGATCACAGCCCACCCCAACTTTCCACAGGGATGCCCCTCTGCACTGTCCCTGACAACTCAGCCTGGGCTTGTATGCCTCTTCTGTCTGGGAACTCACTCTCTCTATGAGCCGTTCATTGCATCACTGGACACCTCCTGCAAAGATTATGTCATTGTTTACCTTGAACTAATCTCAGCCACCCTGTGAGTCCTGCCCACTCTTCCCATCCCATCACAAAGTCCACACCACCCCCCATCCCAAACAACCCTGCTGACGGAGGACCTCAGCTCACACGGCCCAGGTTCACTCCTGATTCTCCCAAGCCTTCCCTCCTCCTAGACAAACAAACATCTCCCATATCTCTGAGTATTCAGTCCATCTATCACCCACCCGTCCATCCCTGAGTGAATTAACCCCATGGTAGACAACCGCTGGGGACGCACCAGGCCTGTGCTGGGTTCGGGGATCCAGCAGGAATGAGATGGACAGCCCTGCTCTCCTGGCACATCTATCTGTCCCTGAGGAAGGACCCAGAGAGTCAACGAGGCCATGTCACATGTCCCCAGAGTCCTACAAACAAGGAACTGTCTCAGGGGGCCCCGGGGGGTGGGCCCTAGAACACAGGATGGCCAGGGACATACGTAGAGACAGAGGCCTGAGGGTGAGGACAAAGGAAAATGCTGGGCACCAGGGCCCTACCGACGGTCACTCCTCCTTTTGGAATGTTCTCTCCATGGCTCTGAATGGGACAGGTCATCTCTGCCAGGGAACAGGAAGGATGGTGATGTAGATTAGGGTGTCTGAGTCACCTTCTGACCTGCCCCCAGGGGGTGGGCAAAACCAGCAGCAGGGCTGCCGGCCTCTCCACAAAGGGCTGGGCCAGGCAGGCAGGGCTGGGAGGGCATCATGGTTGGTCCCAAGGAGTCAGATGACTCAAGGAAAGGGGGGTGAGCTGGTGCTCCTGCAAGGGGAGACTCTCACCTCCTCCCCTCTCCACCTACAAATCGAGCTCCAGCACCCACAGCTGGTGAAGGCCCGACCTTCTATTCACACCCAGTGAACAGCGACTCATCAGTGGAAGTTTTGTCCATTGCTCTTTTTGAAAAAACCTTCTGGATCCAGCACCACTGCATCTCTTTTCCCTACTCTCACTGTTCAGTTACTCAGCTGTGTCCGACTCTTTGAGACCCCACGGACTGCAGCATGACTGGCTTCCCTGTCCTTCACCATCTCCTGGATGGAGCCTGCTCAAACTCATGTCCAGTGAGTTGGCGATGCCATCCTACCATCTCAGCTTCTGTCACCCCCTTCTCCTCCTCTCCTCAATCTTTCCCAGAATCAGGATCTTTTCCATGAGTCAGATTTTTGCATCAAGTGGCCAAAGTATTGGAGCTTCAGCATCAGTCCTTACAGTGAATATTCAGGGTTGATTTCCTTTAGGATTGACTGGCTTGATCTCTTTGCTGTCCAAGGGACTCTCAAGAGTCCCTACTCTTAGCAAATTCAATAATGCTATACCCCAGTTGGCACCTAGAAATCCTCACAGTGCCCTTTTTTGGTGCCTGACCCTCGGTGAGACACTGGAAGACAAGGCCTACCTGAGCACTGTCAGCCCCAGAGCCTGGATGACAGACAGGAAGGGCACCCAAAATTCCCATCTCCCTCCCTCAGCCTGTCTGCCTCCACCCACACATAAATGTCCAGGGACCCTGTGGGCTGGAGTCCCCAAGGAACCACCTTCTCTTCTCTGTGATGTGTGCATTATTTGAAAGCGAACTTTACTGACTCTGAGAAGGCATGGTGCAGAAGTCGACCTCAGGGAACCCAGGAGGACAAGAGTGAGGGTCAGCATCTCACTGGCCAGCTGGACCTGAAACATCATGTACAATGATGACGCAACGGGCCCCATCTCAGGAGCCAGTAGCCTCTTCTGGAATTCTTCGCCGAAGTTTGAATTTGTCGTAAATAAACTCAATTTTCACTCCCTTCACACAAATTATCTTTTTTTGGAACTGGTTAAAAAAAAGAATAAGAAAAAAAAAAACAACAAAAAAAAGCCATGAGCGAGTGCCTAAGAGATGAGGAAATCAGAGCAGCGTGACTAACACACAGGCACCGAAAATGAAACGAGGAGACCAACGCATGGTGCCCACCGATATCTGCAGCTTGAGAATCAAGCAACACAGAGTCCTCTTCTGAGAGAGGCCGGGTGTCCAGACCCACAGAGGAGGAGGAGGGGCAGTGAGTGGCTGGCACGGGCTGCTGTCCCCGGGCAAGGACGAGAGCCTCCTCTCCAGAGAAAGTGTCAGTCCCCGCAGGAAACGAGGCAGCTCTGATGCTGTTTCTTGAAGCTACTCCACTGCACACCCAGGACGTCCTGCTGACTCAGGGAGAAACCACTCTACCTTCTCCCAGTTCCTCTGCCCTGAAGGTTTTCGGACCAGCATTTAACCAGCTTTGGCTACACCTCCGTCCATAGTGAGACTCTGCGAGACCCTCAGACCCTGGTGTAAAGTACACTGTGTAGTAAAGGGTTTAACCTTGACCTGAGTGGTCTGGTTTTGCCTGTGGCCATTGGGGGGTGGGTCCAGGCCCTGGGAATGTCCTGCCTGATCAGAATGTCTGTGTTTTTTCCTGGGGGGCTTGGCCACCAAGTAGTTCAAGAGTATGACTCAGGGGATGTGTCACATGGTATCTGCTTGACCTTCAAGGGGTGGAGATGGAGGCCAGTCACGTGGGCAGTCAACCGAGCCCCAGTGAAAACTTTGTGGACACCAAGCCTCAGGTGAGCTTTCCTTGGGGACAATGCTGCAGGTATACTGTCATACACTGTCCCCAGGACAGGATGATGTCCTGACTGCACGGGGAGGGGCCCACTGGGAGTCTGGGTTTGGCTCCTTCCCGGGTTCTGCCCATGCGTCTCTTCCCATTGCCAATTTTAATCTGCTTCCTTTCCCTGTAATAAGCGTTAACTCTGAGTGCAAGAGCCTTTCCAAGTTCTGGGAGCCCCTCTAGTAAATTACCAAACCTGAGGGTGGTCCTGAGGACCCTCAAATGCTGCAGCTGGTGTCAGACGTGGGAGTGGTCCAGGGATTCCCAAACACAGGAGCCCATACAGGAAGAGACGGTGGTCCTGGGGACAGCTCCCATCACTGGTCCTCAAGGTGCTCAGGAGAGGTACAGGGGCTGGAGAGTAGGACAGTCTATGTCCCAGGTCCTGCCCTCTCATCCTGTCCTGAGGCTCTGACACCTGGACCCTACGGGGAAGGGAGGGTGTTCTCCAAGCCTGCAGGAGGATGCTGGAGCCAGCGCCCCAGACGTCTCCATGGCCACATGGCAACATGATTCATGCCCTGTGCAGAATCTGTGTTTGAAAACGCTGAATGTCAAGAAGGAAGAGCAGAAGTAGGCAACGAGACAGAAATAGGCACATGCAGATGAAAGGAGGCTTTTGTTTGCACAGAACTTTCTGCCAGAGACCCCAAAATACAGAGACGGGGAGGCAGAGAAGAGTGTAGCCTGCTTACTCTGCCCTGTCCTCTGTGCAAACAAAAACTGGCTTGACAAGCTTCTCATCAAACCAGAGCCCCAGGGGCCAAGAGCTCCTGCCTGCTGTGTACAAAAGCCTGGCCAGCTGTGCTCTGGATCAGAAAGTCCCCCCTTGCATCTGACTTCAGTCCTTCACTTCACCACCAGCACCTCTGCCTTCCCTCTGACCTCTGAACCCACCAAGGGTCAGCAAACTGTTCCTGGAAAAGTCCAGAGAGCAAGTATTTCAGGCTGCTGAGCTGGGCAGGGCTCCCTGGCACAATCATGCAATCCTGTCCTTCGCAGCACAAAAACAGTCACAATATGCAGATGAGTGGGCGTGGCCATGTGCCAATAAAACTTTATTTACAAAATCAGGCAGCAGTGGGATACTGCCCTCAGACTTTGGTTTGCTAAACCCTAACCTACATAATAGCTCCTAAAGCCCCAAAGGTTCTCCATGAATCCCCTGTCCAGTGCCCTCCCCCAACCCATTAGCCTGTGCTGTAAGCCAATCTCTCAGCTTGGTTGCAATCTCGGGGTCCAGGGCAGCCAGATTTAGCAAATGAAAATAAAATCTGCATTTCAGAAAAACAACAGCTTTAGCCTTTTTTTTTTCTTTTTAATGTAAGGCTATCTCATGCAGAACTTGGGACAAACTTTTTACCAAAAATGTATTTGGTACATTTAAACAATTGTCTGAAATTCAAATATAACTAGGCATCCTGTATTTTATCTGGCAGCTGTATGTGGTGGCAACACAGTTCAATACAGTCTACAGAGATCCCAAATCTCAGGAATGGCACCTCCCCTGAACCACTAATTCTGATAAAGCCTTAGGAGAGAAGGGAAGAGAGAACAGAATGGGGGGAAGACAATAGGGGAGGAGCGGGCATAAGAAAACTGGACATCAAGGACACCTCTTTACCTAAGTCATTTGTATCAGTCAGCTGCACTGTGTAACAAATTACACAAACTTAGCAGCTTGAACCACCAGCCAGGGATCAGCCCATACCTCTGTGGGTCCAAGCCCAGAGGGGCATGGCTGATCATCTGCTCAGGGCTGTATAAGCTCACATCAAGGCACTGTTGGGCTGCTTCTCCCCAGAAGACCCTGGGGAAAGATCCTCTTCTGAGGTCATGCAGACAGCCAGCACAATCCAGTCCCCATGGATGCAGGACTGAAGTCCCTGTTTCTTCAATGGGTGATCATTTCCATCTCCACACCACGTCACATCCTTGTGATGGTTGGAATCTCCCTGCCTGGCTTCTGCATCTCTCCATCTTTCTGCCTCAGTGTCTAAGGGCATGCACAGTCACACTACAGCCACTTGGATAATCTAGGGAAATCTCCTTATTCTAGGATCAACTGATTAGTGACCTTAATTACTTCCGCAAAGTCCCCTTTGTGTGTCAGGTGATGGACTCAGGGCAGAGCATCACATCACAGTTAAAGCCCAGGGCCTGCAAGGGGGCCACAAATCTCAACCATCATCCACTGGGACACTCAGCCCTGGAGACCCCGTGGAGCACCAGAGAGACATGGTCCAGTCTCCGGAAATGGCACTGGAGAGAGCTGGCATTCCCAATGGAAGTGCTTCTACAGTCGGTCTGGTCCCCAGAAATGGCGGCTTTGGGGCCATCTGAGGAGCTTCTGCCAGACATCCTGCTTCCCAGACCCCCAGACTTCATCAGAAGCATGATGCAGAGTCCCAAACAGAGCCATACCATTTCCCAATACCACATAGGCAAAGCTCCGGCAGAAACAGTCTTCCATTCCTTAGTGCCCCCAAAACTGGAACAGCTGACCCCTTGTAGCCCTGAGGCCCCTGGAGGTTCAGTTCTTTCATTTTTGTTCAGTGTGCCTGTGGCTTTTCATACTGCACAGACATGGGGTCCAATAACCTCGGTGACATTCAGCAACCAAAAGGTCCAGCCACGGAAGGTCTGAGTGACCTCGAATGCCCTCCCACCCAATGCCAAGGGTCCACACCCAGGAGACAGGCAGTGTTTAGCTTAAATGTACACGTTGTAATGATGCTCAGGCAGCTCAGAGAGCCTCAAACCACAGAAACCAGGGAGGTGGGGGAGGCTTCTGGAAGACTCCACTCAATGGGAAAGAACAGTGCTCAGGAGAATGCTCGTTTCCACAAGTCTCATTCTTGCCACGGCACCCAAGCACACGTGGGAGGGCTGTGCTGTGGGTCCCCGCTCAGACCATCACAACGAAAGCAGGCTCCAACCGGCTTCTTTGTGAAACTCTGTGTTCCCATTAATTACATTTTCTGGTTACCCAGGGATTCAATTTTGTTCAGTCTCCGGATCTACAAAAGCAGGGAAAATAATGGGCCAATATCTTTTAGATTAGAAGCATGCCTAACAAGGTTTCCATGTCATCATGCCAGCATCCTTCGATAAATGGAGATATGCTGTGAGCGCAGAATCAGGAAGACATTTAGAGAAGGACTGAAGGATCTAGGAGAGGCCCATCTCTT
Organism: Bison bison bison; assembly: GCF_000754665.1. NCBI lineage: Eukaryota > Metazoa > Chordata > Mammalia > Artiodactyla > Bovidae > Bison > Bison bison. The sequence goes on from NW_011494861.1 coordinate 8,768,602, forward strand.
CCACCACCCAGGCTGTGCTTGGGAAAGGCGGGCATGTCCTGAGCCCATGGTCCCACACCTGTCAGATAAGAAGACCCACGTTCTGATGCTCCCATCAGTCTGTGTGAAGACTAAGAAAGATGATGCGTTTGTGCTACGATACACTGTAAGCTCCTGGTAACAGTTGCTTGCTATTGCTATTTTTATGAAGACTGTCATCCTCATGTCATTATTAGTATCGCTATTATGCTTTGGACCTCAGTTTCTTCCACTGTGAAATGAACAGCATCACCCAACTCTATTCATGACTGTGAACAACAAGGGAAACAATGCATGGGAAGTGTGAGGCAAACTCTGTGAAGCACCAGCAAGTGTTACTATCACATCATCTCCAAGACGGGAACGATGAACAAGGCTCAGGATATTCCCTCAAACCATCTCCATGCCAGGGCATCCCTTAAAAGCCGTTTCCCTAAAACGTAAACCCTCCTGTCGACACACTGGGTGAGTCATTTGCCTTTTCCCCTCCTCCAAAAGGAGAGGACAAAAGAACATTCTGGGAACCCGTATTCCAGGTAATCTGGAATATGATGCATTTGTGCTCCTGCTCTCACATTTTCCCAACAAGTCGCCCAGCAGGTTCTTTAAAAACTGCAGATGGATGGGGTCGGACAGGGAGACGTCCACCCGCTTGCTCCTTGGGGACCCAGGCACTAGACTCGAGGGGTAGCAGTGTCCCAGGAGCCAGCAGCAGAGTGGGCACTGCACTTCTGTGCTGGCAAGACACAGCTCTCAAGGAAAGGCAACAGGCTCAGGAAGTCATTACGGGGACGCTCCAAGCTCACGGCCCATGGCTGGCTCACAGAAGTCCCATGTGATTGCACGGTCCAGGCTGGCTTTTCAACTAAAAGGATAAACGTTGGTTCAGGTGTTTTTCAATAGACCACACGACTCAGCTCTGAGGTCCAGGAAGAGGGGAAAGCAGAAGTCACCGAGAGTAAGATCCATCCCAGGGGCAATTGCTTTAATCCACTCCCAAAATGGCTCATAATCCCTCTTTAGTGCAGAGCTTATAAAAAGTGCTGCTTCTCACCCGAGCCTCTTCCCTGGGGATGTGTCAGGAGTAAAGATGAAAACAGCTGCTCCGTGCCGGGCACTCCAGCACTGGGACCACAGGCAAAGTGAAAGCCTGGCTCTCTGTAATGGAGTGGGGATGGGGGTGGCTCTGTCACTGGGCAGCCAGATACTGGGCTGTGCTTTTCACACAGTGACCCTCCTCCCAGCCCCATGTGGGGCGACAAGCCCACCAGGAAACTCAGAGGGACCACGGGAGCTGCCCAAGATCACACAAACAGTGCAGCTGCTTCCAACCCAGGTAGGTGTGCATAAACGTCGTGTGTGGGAAGTGCTGACACCTACACACATCCCAAAGAATCACAGACACTTGTACACTCACATTCACAGAAGCACTGTTCACAGTAGCCAAAGGTGAAGCAACCCAAATCACCATCAGTGGATGAGTGGAAAATACAGTGTGGTCCACCCGTGCGGTGGAGTATTATTCAGCCATGAAAAAGAACGGGGCACTGACTCGGGCTGCCGTGGGGATGAGTGAGAGGGGCCAGGCTCCAAAGGTCAGCTGCTGCATGATCTCATTTACACGGACTGTCCCGAATAGACACTTTAGAGGCTGAAAGTAGGCTGGCAGTTGCCAGGGGATGAGGGAGGGGAATCAGTGACAGCTAATGGGTACCAAGCTTCCCTTTGGAAGACGAATATAGTCAGCATCCAGCTAGTGGTGATGGTTGCACAGTACTGTGCGTGCACTAAATGCCACTGAAAAGTACATTTTTAAATGGTTAATTTTGTTAACCATTGAATTTCATATCAGTAAAAAAACAAAAGAAGAAAAAAGGAGTGTTGGCTGAGTCTGACTCCCTCCTGTGATATCCTAATATTCCCTGTGGCCCCTGACATGAATTCTTTCTGCTTGTAGCTCAAAAAGACTCTGAATTCCTATACAAGGTGGGAGGAGGGGGGTCTTAGGGTGATGCGAGGAGCTGGTTCGAAGGCCACCCTTCCCACCATCTCTCAGAGCTGCCGTGGACATCAGCCCTGGACGCTCCCATCTCCTAGGCTGGGGCTCCCAAGCACACACAGATAAGACAGGAAATGCCACGCTGTCCCCGTGTTCCCTCCCAGCACCAGGGCTGGACAGCTGGCTGCCCGAGAGTCTGGTCTAGATTCTTTGTGACTCTGCGTGAGCTTAGATAAACCCCTTACCCTTTCTCTGCCTCGTTTTACCCACCTGTGAAATAAGGCTAATGATGTGTCCTGACCCTGGAGAGCTATTGAGAGATTTTGTGGAAGTTTTTGCATGGCTTGAGAGCTGATGGGTGAAGAGGGCAAAGATTTGTTAATTGGTGATTTTCAAGTCCGCTGATGCCACATACCCACTCCCCTACACAACACACACACACACCCCAGACCCAGACATAAAAGTCTATACGTCTACATATGCACACCCTTATACACACAGACACACACAGACACATGAAAACTACATACACCCCATACCTGTAGATAGACATACACACACACACACATATGCCCCCACAACACACACACTCACCCCCCACAGACCCAGACATAAAAGTCTATACGTCTACGTATGCACACCCTTATACACAGACACACACAGACACATAAAAACTACATACACTCCCATACCTGTAGATAGACATACACACACACACACATGCCTCCACAACACAGACACACACACACCTCCTCATACACATTCACAACACACACCCCACATACAAAAACACTCACAGACATATACACAATCCCCATATACACAGACACACAAAAACACAAAAGATACATACACCACCACACTCATAGACAAACATACACACACATACACACCTCCCACAACACACAGACACCCACACACACCTACATACCCATATTCCCCACATAAACATACCCCATATAGATACACCTCCACGCACACACCTCCACACACACACACCAGCTCTCTCTCTGAAGCTACTGTAAGAAGGCCTTCATCTTTTCTGCTACACAGGTTTGGACCCACACGTGACATCATTTGAGGAGGATCGAATCTCCTATCTTCCTTTTCCTACTGAAAATTTCCACCTCAACTCTGTGCTGTTGGATCATCACCCGGCTCTACCTACTCCTGGCACCCACACTCCTCCTGGTGCTGTGGGGGAGGGGGAGGGCCGGGGTGTGTCCTCAGAAAGTCATTGCCCCTTTGGTACCCCCAGGTCACTCCTGTGAAGCACGTGCACTGGAAGTGATCAACAGCAGCCACCCTTTCCCTTTGCCTAGCTGCACCCTCTTCCTCCTCCTCTTCCCAGACAGGGCCAAGTGCCACCTCCTCCAGGAAGTCTTCCCAGTGGTTCCAGGTAGAGCCCTCTGCTTCTTCCTCTCAGCTCCTGCAATTCCAGCTGCACCGCTGCTCCCACTCTGATGAAAAGTTCCTTCAGGGCTGGGGGAAGTCCCCTGTCTCCATGCCTAGCACAGCACTGCACCTAGGGGCAGGTCACCACACCAGCAGAATGAAACTGCAGGAGGAACTCTCCCTCGGCCCCACCAGGCCAGAACTGGCCTGGGCTGCAGTGCTGGGGCATCACACCCTCAGGGGGCCACCTGGTGGCTGGTGTGACAAAGCCACAGCCCTGACCTCTCCCATGATCCTGGAGACAAGAACCTGGGAGATAGATGCCAGCTGTGTGAGCTTTAGCCTCAGGTTTTCGAAGGCATCTATCGGGCTTCTGTGAAGACACTTGAGTTAGCCTGCAGATGCTGAGGGAAGGTGGAATTTGGGGCCAGAGCAGTAACAGGCAGTCAACTAGCCCCAGGCCGGGCTTTCATTAAGGGCCTGCCAGTGCCCCCCAGAAACCTGCCCAGTGCCATGCCACAGCACTAGGGGCTAGAGCCTAATGGGGCCATTCCATCAATGTTTTCTGGGGTTTTGAAATGTGGTGTCATAAAAATAAACATGCTTACTCTTGTCTTGCATAACTGGCTCCCTAAAGAATCCTTGCATTCTGAAAGCCACCGTGTCCCTCAGCAGGAAGCACAGTTCTCTTCAGCATCTGGGTACAGTCCTGAACCTTCTCTTTACCAAAGACAGGGGGTGGGAGGAGTGAGAGAAACAGACTCCGGGGTGGATCCTTCCTCATCACATGTGCTCCTTGCTAAGCGTGAGAATGTGGTCTTCAGCTGGTCCAGAGGCTGAGCCATCTGTCACAGCCTGGCCTCATGGTTTCTGGAGGTTCCATGCTAGCCTGCAAGGCAGAACCCTGCCTGCTCACTGATCATCCAGAAAAGTCAGTTTTATAAAATAGCGGATGTGCACAAATGAAGCCCATCGGGCATCCCTGGGTAATTCCTGGCCTAAGGAGGCTTTCTGCAACAGTTTGGGAGACTGGATCCCCAGGGGGAACATTCACTTTTGATCACGGGTACAGCCGGGCCAAAAGGGGAGTGATGAGACTCGTCAAAGTGGGTTATATGGATGCTCGAATGAGACCATGTGGAGCTTCACCCAAAGGTTCACTTACGGAAAGAAAAGCAGGTGAGGACTTGCCCAGCTCCATCTCCCAAATCACGGTCACCTCTCAGAGCCAACCTTGACTGCTGAGAATGAGGCTCCCCACCCAACCCCAGCAGGAGAGTACAGTCTGAGGGTTCTGTAGCCAACACAGCAAAACCAAACTAAAAACTCTGTCCTGAGCTTTCAGACCCACGCTCTCTCTTTCATCTGAAATGATAGCTTTTGTTTTAAGATGTCCCATGGTGGTGGATTTCCTTAAAATGGCCACTGACCCCTAGAAGGAAGCATAGGACCCAAAAAAAAAGCACAGCTGCCTCCCTGAGACTCTCTGGGAGACCCGAGGGCCACACCAGCCACACGCAGCAGGAGGGTGCTTTGTGGCTGGGGGACTTTTTGCAGGACCATCTGCAGGACCCCTCCACCCCTAGGCCACAGGCTGCCTCCCTCCAGCCATGGGAACCAGCCCCAGGCCAGTTAGGAGCCCTTGTTCCAATGAACAAAATGTTCCCCTTCACAGTATCTTTGTACCAAGGCAAAACGGAAACCTTTGTCCGGGTCTTTATCTCGCCAAGATTCAGCACCATGGCGAGACACAGCTGACACTCAATAAATGTGTATCGAATGAAAAATGAATGAATAAACAAAGGTTTCCGTGCAGTCAGCTCTTCTCTTCAGAGCAAAGGGAAGGAGCAAATGCAAACCCAGAGGTGGAGCCTGGATACCTGGCCTGTGCATTTCCACCAAATGAGTAACACCATAAGGGCATCTCTGAACCCCACCCCTGCCAAAGCATTTATATGGATGGGTACAAAGAACAGGGAATCAGGAGAGAAATGGAAAGAATGTTCATAGCAGCATTGTTTGTATCAGCCACAAAGTGGCAAAGTGAAAAGACTCGTCCACAGATGAATGGATAAACCAACTGTGGTATGTCCAAAAAATGGAATGCTGCTCAGAAATAAAAAAGCCCACAAAGTAGACCCCAAGAACCCTATGTTAAGTGAAGAAAATCAGATAAGAAAGTCTGAGGCTGTTCATAGTAAATGCCCAGAATAGGCAAATCTAGAGCCAGAAGTCAGGCAAGAGGTTGCTTGAGGCTGGGGTGGGAATGGGATTAACTGTAAATAATACAAGGGATCTTATTGAGGGTGGTGGCAATGCTCTAAGATAAGTACAAAGATGGTTGCACACACTAAGTTCACTAGAAGCTGAACTGTACATTTAACATGGATGAATGCTATGGTACACAAACTACACCTCAATAAACACACACGGTGGGCAATCCTTTTTATCCAGACTAAGAGTTTTTTTTTTTTCTTCAATGTACTATATTTAGTTATGTCCATCTATTTAGGTTTACATATTAAACATCTGCATGTACAGATACATACACATGGAATTCCCTGGTGGCTCAGACGGTAAAAGCGTCTGTCTACAATAAGGGAGACCGGGGTTCGATCCCTCGGTTGGGAAGATCCGCTGGAGAAGGAAACGGCAATCCACTCCAGTACTATTGCCTGGAAAATCCCATGGACAGAGAAACCTGGTAGGCTACAGTCCATGGGGTCACAAAGAGTCAGACACGACTGAGCGACTTCACTTACTTATACATACACATCATAATCGAAGTCAACCATTCAGATAATCCCATATGTGAGAGCTTATTATGGGATGTGCAAACTTCCATTATGAATTCTTTCAGTACTAGACCAGATTTACAAGTTATGTTAAACCAAACTTTCTCCATCCATTAATTTCAAGTTTAATTTCACAAGAGCTCTCAAAAGAGGCTTCCTTGAATTTGGCAACATACTTATTTTTAATTATTAAATAGATAATTGTATCTGTGCCACAGGTATGTTTTCATCTCTTTATGACATCTTAGGAATTCTTTGCTGCAAAATAACCTCTGATTTAGACTACAAAGCTTTTCCCTAAAATTCTGGGTGCAGGAAGGACTTACAACCTCAAAGTCAGGGCTAGCTAGATCCACAGAGTGCTAACATGACATCACAGTGGCTGGGTCCTTCTCCACTTTACGTTTGGTTTTGTTTGCATTTTTATTTTTCCTAGAAGGGCAAAGTGTGACTTAAATCAAGGGAGTGAGAAGTAGATTTTATATAAAACATGAGAGCCATAAAGGAAATGGGAAGAGCACATTCCCCCACTAGCCACCTGAGTCACCCTGAGCAAATCACTTAATCTCTCTGAACTTGAGGTTCCTCCTTTGTAAAATCAGAGCGGCAACACCTGCCTTGCAGTGTTGTCACATGGATCCTGAGGACAGACTGAGATGGTGCTGATTGGCTGGTCAGTTGCAGAAGTCCAGGTTATGGAAAGGTCTGGAACACTGTGTTCCAGGGCCTCCTAGCTGGACAGAAAAGGAGAGAAAAAGACAAGCAAAGGGTCTGGTTCTTGGAATCACAGCAGTTCACAGCAAATCTGACACAGTTTCCCACTGCATTATCCAACTTCATCCAGCAAGTATTAATAGAGCACATGTGTGCATACCACACACACACACACACACACACACACACACCAGTTCTTTTATCATAAAGACCAAAGAAAGTGAAAACAGCAAAGACACAAAGGAACATTGTGCCTTCACAAACTTGAGGCTCTTGTCTTACTGATCTAAAAGCAGGAAACCAACTGTTTGTGTTTCCTTGGAATACGGTCTTGATACCATCCTATGTGCCAGGGCAGGCAAGTAGGACTGTCCCCAGAAAGGCTGTGCTATTTTCAGAGCTGACCTGATTTATGCATGAATCTGGACAGCTCTTCTTATCCAATAATTATGCACCAGGTCATTCATTACTGTCACTGCTAACAGATTTCATCACATTAGCAACACTGCAAGTTTACATGCTAATATATTTAGCATGATAAAAACTGTGGCAGAATCACAGCATAGCAAATCTTCACATCACCCATGACTATCATTAAATTCAAATACATGGTACCTAAAGAGGGGACACAGGCATACAAGCAGATGCTAACCTTTGACAATGAGGTAGAGAATGCTAGGTTTTTTAACGATACTTTTTGAGCTGATTCACAAGTGTTGTAAGACAGATAGGAAGAAATCCTGCACACTCCTACCCAGTTCCCCAGCAGTAACATCTTACAAAACTACAATAAAGTGTATAAGCTGGATAAACTAAGATCACGGCATCTGGTCCCTTCACTTCAGGGCAAATAGAAGGGGAAAAAGTGAAGCAGTGACAGATTTTATTTTCTTGGACTCCAAAATCACTGCTTACGGTGAACGCAGCCATGAAATTAAAAGACGCTTGCTCCCTGGAAGGAAAGCTACAACAAACCTAGACAGTGTACTAAAAAGCAGAGACATCATTTGGCCGATGAAGGTTCATATAGTCAAAGCTATGATTTTTCCAATCATCATGCACGGATGTGAGAGTTCGACCATAAAAAAGGCTGAGTGCCAAAGAACTGATACTTTCAAACTGTGGTGCTGGTAAGACGCTTCAGAGTCCCTTGAACTGCAAGATCAAACCAGTCAATCTTATAGGAAATCAGTCCTCCTGAATATTCATTGGAAGGACAGATGCTGAAGCTGAAGCTCTAATACTTTGGCCACCTGATGGGAAGAGCCAACTTAACTGGAAAAGACCCCCATGCTGGAAAGACTGAAGGCAAAAGGAGAAGGGGCTAACAGAGGATGAGATGGTTAGATAGCATCACGGACTTAATGCACATGTATTGGAGCGAACTCTGGGAGATAGTGTTGCAGACAGACTGGCATGTGGCAGTCTATGGGGTCACAAAGAGTCAGACACGACTTACTGACGGAACAACAACAAAGTAAGTTGTGTAGTGACACAGATGCAATCAAGACAGAAAGTTTCCCGTCACCATGAGGGCCCCCGAGTTTGTCCTATTATAGCCATTCTCTTCTTTCTCTAACCTCTGACAATTATTACTGTGTTTCTATAATTATAATTACAGGAACTATAATTCCTATAATGTTTTCATTTCAAGAAGACTGTGGAATCACCATTCAGTGTGTAACCCCTAGGTTGCCTCTTTTCACCCAGCTTAACTCTCTGGAGGTTCATGCAGGCAGCTGCGTGTACTAAGCGTTTTCTCGTTTTTATTGCTCAACACTATTCCATGGTGTAAAGGTACCATGATATGTTTAGCCATTCACCTACTGAAGGGCACCTGGATTGTTTCCAATTTGAGACTTTATTTTCCAATTTGAGACTTTATTCACAAATAAAGTTGTTATAAACATTTATATACAGTTTTTCGTGTGGACAGAAATCTTCATTTCTCTGGCATAAATGCCCGAGAGTGGAATGCTCAACTTCAAGGCAGTTGCATGGTTAATTTAATAAGAAACTGCCAAAGTGCTCTGTGGACTGGCTGTAACATTTTACCTTCCCATCAACAGTGTATGAGTGATCCAGGGTCCCCATATACTGGTCAGAATTTGGTGTCAGTATTTTTTATTTTAGCCATTCTGGTAGATGGATAAGGAAGTCTCAATGTAGTTTTAATTGCATTTCTCTAACGGCCAATGATGTTGACCATCTTTTCACATGCCTTTTTTTTTCTTTACCATCTAAACATCCTCTTTGATGAAATGTCCCATCATGGCTTTCAGTTCAGTTCAGTCGCTCAGTTGTGTCCGACTCTTTGCAACCCCATGAATCGTAGCACGCCAGGCCTCCCTGTCCATCACCAACTCCCGGAGTTCACCCAGACTCACGTCCATCCAGTCAGTGATGCCATCCAGCCATCTCATCCTGTGTCATCCCCTTCTCCTCCTGCCCCCAATCCCTCCCAGCATCAGAGTCTTTTCCAATGAGTCAACTCTTCTCATGAGGTGGCCAAATTACTGGAGTTTCAGCTTTAGCATCATTCCTTCCATTCCTTCCATCATGGCTTTACTTGTTTCTAATTAGCTTGTATCTTTTTTTTTTTTTTTTTGAGAGGTCTTTGTGAGTCTTGAGTCTTTTTGTATTTTGGATATTAGCCCTTTGTCAAATGTGTGGTTTGCAAATATTTTCTCCCACTCTTCAGCCTATATTTTCATCCTCTTAAAAAGTTTTCACAGAGAAAATGTAAAAATTTTGATGAGGTCCAATTTATCATTTTTCCCTTTTATGGATTGTGCTTTTGCTGTCAAGTCTAAGAACTATTTGGGAAGCCCCACATCTTGTAGATTTTTTTTTCCTAAAAGTTTTAGTGTTTTCGCATTTTATATTTAATTCTGTGATCCAGAATTTTGTATCCAGGGTTAATTTTGTATAAAGTGAGGATTTTATTTTTGCCTATAAATATCCTTTTGTTCTTGTATCATTTATTGAAACGGCTGTCTTTTCTCCACTGAATCTGTACCTTTGTCAAAAATCAATTGTGCGTACTTGGGGGAGTCTAAAATCTTTGTTCCTGTTTCACTGATCTGTGAATCTAATCCTTCCCTGATACTACACAGTTTTGATAACAGTAGTTATATAATGTCATAATCAGATAGACTGATGCCTCTTATTTTATAATTCTTTTTCAAAACTGGCTTAGTTATTCTAGTTCCTTTACATTTATATATGAATTTTAGAATTATCTATATGTTAAAATATTTTGCTGGGATTTTGATTAGAATTGTGCTAAACCTCTGTATCAATCTGAAAAGCGACATTCTCAACATATACTATGATGAGTCTTCCTGTACATGAACCTGGTATGTCTTTCATATATTCAGACTTTCTTTGACTCTTCCATTGTGTAGTTCCCAGAATACAAGCTGTCAGGATAACAGGTTTTATTAGATTTGCACTGAAATATTTCATTTTTTAGCAACTGTAATCACTTATGGTTTTGCATTTTTAAATTTCAGTGTCTGTGTGTTCCCTGATAATAGAAATATAATTCATTTTTGTAAATTTATCTCATATCCTGCAACCTTGCTAAATTCACTTATTAACTTTAGGAGTTTTCTAAAATAGATTACAGGAGGTTTTCTATGTAGATAATCATATCTATAGAGATAATTGTATCATCTACAAATAAGAACAGTTTTATTTCTCCTTTTCTGTATGTCTTCTATTTCCTTTTCTCCTGTAGCACACTGGCTGGAACTTCTAGCACTGTGTTAAGTAACAGTGGTGAGAGTGCATATCCTTGACTTTGTCCTCATCTCGGGAAAAACATCCAGTTTCTCAGCATTAACTATCAAGTCAGTGGTAGTTTTTATAAATGTCCTTTATCAAGTTGAGGCAATGCACTCCTAGTCCTTTTTTCTAGAGGTTCTCATCACAGATAAGTTCTGAACTTATTAAACACATATGATCCTCTGATTTTTCTTCTTTAGCCTTTTCTTATGATACATTTGGAGAAGGAAATGGCAACCCACTTCAGTGTTCTTGCCTGGAGAATCCCAGGGACGGGGGAGCCTGGTGGGCTGCCGTCTATGGGGTCACACAGAGTCGGACACGACTGAAGTGACTTAGCAGCAGTAGCAGTATGATACATTACATTAACTGACTTCCAAATATTGAACCATCTTTGCATCCATGGTATAAACTTCACTTTGTCACGGTGCATACTTCTTTTTGCATGCATGTGCACCTGCTAAGTCACGTCTGACTCTATGAGTCCATGGACTGTAGCCCACCAGGTTCCTCTGTCCACGGGATTCTCCAGGCAAGAATACTGGAGTGGGTTGCCATTTCCATCTCCTGGGGAATTTCCCGATTCAGGGATCAAACCTGCATCTCCTGCACTGGCAAGCGGATTCTTTACCACTGAGCCACCTTGAAAGCCCCCATATGCTTCTTTTCCATGTTGCTAAGTTTATCTATTTATTAATACTTTGTTAAGGACTTTCTTAGTCTATTTTCATAAATTATATTGATCTACAGAATTTAGAATGATAGCCTTTTAATAACACTTTCCTGCTGTCAGAACTTCTCCATGAGATCTTCCCTTCCTCCAACCTACATGTTCTTTTTTCAGGACCAGGGATTCCATGAAATAGCATGAAAATTCTGTACAGGGCCCTGGCACACTGAGGTCCATCAATCAATACTGAACTCCTGAGATCCCTCTTCTACAGACACTTATGACTACTCCTTCCTCACCCTTCTTTTGCTGGAATCTTCACAACAGCTGGTAGAGCCTATAGATCAATTTGAAAAGGCTGCATCATTGGATTTGGGCACAAGAAGCCACTTAATCTTCATCTAAGTTGCCCCAAAGTTCCTTAAGTTTGAATTTAGAGGTTTTACAATTATTTCATGGCAAATAGAAGAGGAAAAAGTGCAAACAGTGACAGATTTTACTTTCTTGAGCTCCAAAACCACTATGGACAGTGAATGCAGCCATGAAATTAAATATGCTTGTTCCTTGGAAGGAAAGCTATGAAAAACTTAGACACGATATTAAAAAGCAGAGACATTACTTAGCCAACAGAGGTCCATATAGTCAAAGCTATGATTTTTTCCAGTAGTCATGTACGGATGTGAGAGGTGGACCATCGAAAAGGCTGAGTGATGAAGAAGTGATGCTTTTGAATTGTGGTGCTGGAGAAGACTCTCGAGAGTCCCTTGGAGAGCAAGATCCAACCAGTCAATCCTAAAGGAAATCAACCATGAATATTCACTGGAAGGACTGATGCTGAAGCTAAAGCTCCAATACTTTGGCCACCTGATGGAAACAGCCAACTCACTGGAAAAGACCCTGATGCTGGGAAAGCAAAATGAGAAGCGGGTGGCAGAGGATGAGCTGGTTGGATGCATCACTGACTCAATGGACATGAATTTGAGCAAACTCCAGGTGGTAGTGGAGGACAGAGGAGCCTGGTGTGCTGCAGGCTACGGGGTCACAAAGCGTAGGACAAAACTTAGCGACTGAACAACAGTGAATCTGTGCCCTGCTTAACTAAGTCAGTACATTCAAAAAGACTTAGATGATATCAAAAAGGGAGTTTTCTCAGAGCTCAAAGAGTTTACCATTTAATACAGACAGACTCCCATACTGTGGGCTTGCTCCACAGTACAAATTCTTTAATACTCAAGAACAGGTAACTACAAATGACCACTCAGGGCACCTCAGCAAAGTGCAGTCCCTTCACAAATCACACCCCACTGCCCAGAAGTGTGCCCAGAGCCAAGGTCTTGCACTTGGTGAGTTCCCCATCAGTGTTTCCTGAAGGCACAGGGTGGGCTGGTCACTGCAAGGACACTGCCCCTAAATCTGCTCAAGAGCCCCCTTGTACCTGTGCAGCTCTGATCAGCTGCCCACCAGCTGCCTTGGGGTCTGTTGTCTCTCTGAGCATTTGTCAGAAGCCAGGTTCTGACGTGGTTGTTCAGGCTTCTTTATCCAGATCGTCAGTCCTGTGAACATACCAAATTCCCTCCTGCAGGAAGAGTTTTGTTTAAAAACTAGTCTCTTCACCTGGAGCTGGAACTCCTGATAAGTGCTTGGAGACCCAATAGCCCCTAAACTCCCCAAATACACACCCACATAAACTCCCAACAGACATGCTCACTCCACCCAGACACCACCCACACCATACACACACACACACACACACACACACACACACACACACACACCTGTTTCTACAAAAACATTCCTAAAATCTTCAAGGAAACCAGGCCTTGGTGATTCCCCATCTGTCCTCCTCCCAAGCGCCTGAGGTATCACGGACTCTAAGCGTTGGTGACAAGTGCTGGGGGGCGGGGTGGAGGATGGAGGCCCCCACCAGGACAGATCCAGTGAATGTACACTGCTGGAGGGAGAGGGGTCCATCAGGAGGTCTGTCACCCCAGGGTGTGCTCACTCCAGGCGCTGGCTCTGGGGCACACTTGGGTGGGGCAGGGAATGCCCCCCAATCCTGGGGGTCAGCGCTCCTTTCTGACGGGCAACACAGCTTCTGTGTTCACTAGGCTCTTTCATGGGAGAAGGCAATGGCACCCCACTCCAGTACTGTTGCCCAGAAAATCCCATGGATGGAAGAGCCTGGTAGGCTGCAGTCCATGGGGTCGCTAAGACTCAGACACGACTGAGCAACTTCACTTTCACTTTCCACTTTCATGCATTGGAGAAGGAAACGGCAACCCACTCCAGTGTTCTTGCCTGGAGAATCCCATGGACAGAGAAGCCTGGTAGGCTGCAGTCCATGGGGTCGCACAGAGTCGGACACGACTGAAGCGATTTAGCAGCAGCAGGCTCTTTCATTGGTCTTTTCCTCTGTATCAGTTGACCCTGGCCTCTGACTCCTCTGTTACAAAGGAACAGCTCTGCCGTCCGCTCTTCAAGCCCCCAAAAGGGTTTTATTACAGCTTGGTGGGGGGGCCCTTGGTGGGGGGCCCCTGATGGTATGCTAGGTATGGAGTACAGGACGTGCTAGCACACCCCCCCCCCCTCTCAAAGCCGAGGCCCCCTAATGGCAGCAGCCACTGCCCCCACCCCAGCCCATCCTTCTGCCTCTGGCCCTGGCGCCGACCTGGCATAGAGCTGGCCTCAGCAAATGCCCACTGTTGAATCAGGAGGGCTGCTGGCCAGACTGGCCCTCCTCGGAGCTCTTACTAATGGAGCAATGGTGCCAACATGACGCGCTGGTTGGGCAGGTGGCGGTCCCCAAACACGTGCTTTTCTCACTTCTGAGTTTCCATACGGAAGTGTCCAGTATGAGCCCCCAAATGCAGCAAGTCCAGAGGGAGAAATGAAAGCAAACTGCACTCCTGGTCTCCAAGACTCAGAGCAGGGTAAGAATGTAAAAGGAATCCTCATTAATCCTATTTTAGACTGATGACAAGTGGAAATGCTATTTTGCACATACTGAAAAATTAAATATATCATTCAAGCTGATTTCACCTGTTACATTTTTTTTTCAATGTGGTTACTGAAAAATTTCAAAATACCAGTGTAGCCCGTGTTATATTTCTATTGGACGGTGCTCCTCTTCACCCCAATAAGGGTGTTTTACCCCTCATTTGCCTGCCCCCATTGTTGCAGTGAGGAGTCTCGAAGAGGAGAAATCCACTCATTTCTGGGTCTGCTCAGCATCCACTCAGGGTGGGGCATGCCCAAGCACTTAGAAACTGAGGAGCAAACTCAATGAGAGATATAAGTGAAAATAGAGATCAGGACATTTTTCTGTGCTATACAGACATTTACAGCAGATATGTCTCCTGAACTACAGTGTCAAGCTGCACATGACAGCCCCGGGACTTATTTTATTCTTGGAATTTGTACCTTTTGACCCGACCACCCTTTCACCCACTCCCCACCCCTCCCCCCTCATCTCTGGCAACCACCAGCCTGTTCTCTGAATCACATATTTGAAAGTTGTTGAGAGAGTAGATCTTAAAAGTTCTTTTTTGTTTTGTTTTTTAATTTCTTTTTTAAGTTGAATTATAGTTGATTTACCCTGTCTTGTTAGTTTCAGGTATACAGCAAAGATAGATATATATATATATATATATATATATATAAAGCTCCATCTATGAAGCTTCCCCAATAGCTCTGTGGTAAAGAATCTGTCTGCTAATGCAGCCTAAGTGGGTGAGATCCGGGGTCAGGAAGATCCCCTGGAGAAGGAAAACGGCAACCCACTCCAGTATGTTTGGGAAATCCCATGAACAGAGGAGCCTGGCAGACTGCAGTCCACAGGGTCACGAAAGAGTCGGACATGACTGAGTATCTAAACGACAGCTATCTATCTATTTACCTATCTATCTATATCCTTCTTCAGATTCTTTTCCCTTATAGGTTAATACAAAATACTGAGTATAGTTCCCTGTACTATCCAGTAGGGCCTTGTTGATTATCTATTTTCTATATAGTAGTGTATATATGTTAATCCCAACCTCTTAATGTATCCCCCCCGCCAAAGTTCTTATCATAAGAAAAAAATTAACTATGTACGGTGACAAATGTTAACTAGATTTACTGCGTTGCTCATTTCACAGGTATCCAAGTATGGAATCATTATGCTGTACACCTGAAATTAATATAATGTTTATGAAAATTATACCTCAATTTTTAAAAAAGCATGCATATTTTATCCAAATACAGTGCAAATTCCACAGCTCACATTTAAGACAGGAACAGACATCGCTTAAGGTGTCTATGTGTTACTGACATTCCTCAACATCTTCCAGCTGCCTACCTGCACTCCTATACTGACCAGAATATTCTCTTGCAGATGCGTTGGCCCTGTCTTCCACTAGTCCCTAGTAGGCACATTAACTCTCCCTATTCCTCAAGACAGTCCAGGGGAGGGGAGACCTCAGCCCAGGGCAAGGCCAGTGAATTTGCCTTTTGCCCTCAACTTCTACCCCATGTCTCTCAGGCCTCCCTTGGTGGCACCGTAGCTCCCACTGCCAGACCTGTGCCACCTGCCTTCGTGTTCTCTTTTCTTCACTCACCTTTCCTCTCAGAAAGTTAAAAATTGGATGCTCTCACTCCTACTGAACTGATAGTAACTGAAAACTATCGCACTGAGTACTTTCAGTTCTTATCAGATCAGTAGCTCAGATAGTTTTTCCTGAACATGCCTGCATTCCAATTGTGATGAAGTTTCAAGCCAAAGGAATGAATCTCTAATGGTGGAATTGTGAGCACCAGTAAGTAGGGTTGAAGAAGGTCTCTATCTGTGGGGGGCAGAACAGAGTCTCAACCTAAACCTGGCTCTGGCTGTGCACTCCTTTCCTGGGTCTTAGTTTAGAGTCAAGGCCAAGTAACTACAAGGGCAACACTTGGAAAAAGCATGGGCACTGTGCCAGGTGGATAAGTTTACTCATTTACAGAGAGCTCCTGAGCATCTACACAGTGGCAGCACTCAAGAGGTCCTGAAGGGTGAGACGGCCCTTGCCCTCATCACCCACAGCCCAGAGACCAGGGCTCCTCTCCAGCACCAACCAGGAAGCCTGAGCACTGGTGCACCAGTATCCCCAGCAGACACACTCCCTGAGTCTCCAGCGCCAGCTGAAACCCCTGAGGTCACACACAGGGCTCAAACACTGACTTGCTGCAGAGTCAGGCAGGAGGTCTCAGCAGACACACGGTCCAGGCCACTGCCCATTCTGGGCTGGAAACGGCAAGAGGGCAGAGGCAGTGGGCTCTGTTGGCTGACCACCCAAGAGAAAGTGCACCAAATGACAAAAGCCTCAGTGAGTGGACAGAATCAGCGCCTGATCGGTGTGTGGGGAAGGCTGATGCACAGATGGACCCAGCACGGCTGCCACCCACCTTGTCTTGGGCGGGAGGGGAGAAAGAAAGAAAGTAATAGCTTCTTTCAGAGTGCACGTATGGGATGGAGATGCAAATACAATCCCTAGTCCCTCCAGCATAGCCCCCCTCAGCCCAGCCCCCTCAGCCTCCC
>NW_011494861.1:8785632-8787963 GCF_000754665.1 Bison bison bison
CCGATTCCCCCCCAGCCCCCTGATCCCCTAGTCTCCCATAGTACAGCAGCAGGACCCTGTTCTTTGCCAGCACATGACACTCTGATGGTGCCCAGGTCAGTGGGTCACAGCCAACAAGGGCAAAATGGATGCCACCATTCCCACTGTCCTCCACCCAAGCTCTCTTTGGGTCATGTTGGAGGTATTTATCTACTATGAAGATGCCCATAGATGAACAGGGGGCTTCTAGCCTCTTAGCATCCTCAGAGAAACATCACTCATCATCTGGCTACTTCCCTGCGCCTGCTGGGACATCCCAATTAACTCCGCTGGTCCAGAGGTTGCTAGGAGACAATCCAGCTCACTACATCCACCCACCACCAGCAGCAGTAGGGGATGGATCCTGCATGCTCTTCTGGAAGGGGCTTTGGAAGAGGCCCTGAAGAAGTACCCTACTATGCCTGGCTCATTGCTTGTAGAGAGTGCTGCTCCCAACAGGGGGCCAGAGCAGCCTCCTCCAAGCAGCCAGAAACAATCCAGGCTCTATATGGATAGCCACCGGGGGAGCCAGGACCCAAGGGCTCCTGGAGCTCTGACATGGGAACACTGCAGCCTCCGACTTTCTATGAACTGAGTTAATCTGAGTTACGTAACCACCACTCCCCGCTGGATGGCCTCCTGACGCACCAGCTCCTCTGAATTCCTGGAAGGGG
Source organism: Bison bison bison (assembly GCF_000754665.1). Taxonomy (NCBI): domain Eukaryota; kingdom Metazoa; phylum Chordata; class Mammalia; order Artiodactyla; family Bovidae; genus Bison; species Bison bison. The sequence continues at coordinate 8,786,325 of NW_011494861.1, forward strand.
GTCTTGAGAGAGAGTGGAGTCTGGGGCCACAGGGTCTGTTTGCTATAGCCCCAGTGAGTCCGCCTCCTGCCTCCCCCTCCTGGCTGACTGGCATCGGGCAGGAGAAACCCTCTCGAGCCAGACTTCAAACGTGAAAATCTAGATCAAGGATATATTTGGCTTTCCAAGCTAATCTCTACATCAATTTGGTCTCTACTGAGTTGTAGCCCTTTGAAGAAAACTTGGCAACTACATTTGGAAAGCAGATGACTCTTACGTAACCCCAGACAGGAGCCTGGGCCTCTGGGAGGCTGGGCAGTGGTCGGCCGGATTGGGGCTTGGTGTCCACCCACTTCATTGCGACCCAGGGTGCAGCCTTGACCCACGTGCTCTGTGCACCCTGTGGTTTCCCCACACAACGGCTGGGGGACGAAGAACTCAAGAAGCACACCCAGCCCACACCTGCCAAACACCTTGACGGTGTCCGTGTTGGGGCTGGGGACCACAAGGGGGATGGGATGCCGCTGTTCCCTCTGAGCGACCTGGCTAGGAGGATGCAGGATGCATGAGGAAGAAGGCGGCTCTTTCTCCAGGGACTGGGAGACAGACATCTCAGGGAGGCGAGGAGCTGTCTCAGCTTGTGCCCTGCTCCCTACTTACTGGCCTCTTTGATGCACAGAAGAAAAAGAAGCAGGTGATTAGAATAAATCAACCAAAGAATAAATCAATTAACAGGCTGGGAGGAGCCTACTTCCCCCTCCTCTGCTTAGACAGTGTGTCCCCTGGGGCGTGGGGGAGCTTTGAGTGGTGGGGGGAGATGCACCCACGTGGCAGAAAAGATGTGAGCTGTCTCCTAAAATGATGATTTATTCCAGCAATATTGTCCTGGATGAGTATAACGGCTACTGACACTCGAGGGGCTCCAGTGGTAATCAATTTGGTGCCAGCAGCTGGAAGTGGGTGAGGACCAAGACTGACCAGGAGGGTGACGTCTGTGGACAGAGCCTCTGACCTGGTCCTCTAAAGCCCAGCTGCAGGGCCCCAGCTACTGGAGGACTTTACAGGCAGCGATGGGGACAACCAAGCCACTGGGACTGTGCACAGAGACCCAAACATGGTACCGTGTGGCCGGCGGGGACCTGTGTGAACCTCCATGAAAGAAGAGTCATCTTATATTGCTACAGACCCTCCCCCACCGCAGGCACACCCAGGGCCTCTGGAACAGAAGGAGCAACAGAACCTTAGCCTGGAAGAACAAGCAGAAGGACAGACACCAGGCCTCCAAGGAGCCCCTGAGGACTCCTGGCAAGTGCTTCGCAGGCTCCGAGCCCCCCATAAAGCTGCTACGTGGAGGGCTGTAGCCTCAGAGGCCACACACAAGCAGGCGGCCGAACTCTAAAATCTGTGCCGCCTGCTGAGTAAGCATCCCCTTCAAGCTGCTCCCAGATCGAGCTCGGACGCAGCTGGCAGGGCTCTGAGGCCACCTTCAAAAGATACCTTTATCTGCACGGATGGAAGGTATCTTTGGAGCTCTGCTACAACCACCACCAAAAAGGCATAAAAACAGCTCCAAAACACTCAATCTGTTCCTCCTCCTCCTCCTCCTCCTCGGAAGAAAAGGCACCGCACACAGCTCCTTTCCAATGCAGAAGCAGAAATC
>NW_011494861.1:8788063-8790130 GCF_000754665.1 Bison bison bison
AAGCAGAAATCCTAGCCCAGACTTTGTCTCGCAAGCCAGAGCTGAGAGTCTTCACTCGGGTCGTGCCCAGAGCCGTCTCGTCACCTGGGCCCCGTATCTTATGCTTGCTTGACCTAACCAGGCTGGAAGCCAGACAGCACAATGCCTGGTGCTCACCTGGGGGAGCCATGGAGGGGCTTGGGAGGAGCAGAGGTAGTGGGCTGCCTTCAAGGAAAAACGCATTAGCAGGTCCCAGGCAAGCCATCCCTGGCTTTTAGTGACTGTTACGCTGTGCCTGGTGAGATGCAGAAACACAGACCCTCCAAGCACGGCCCCTTCTCCTGGCCAGCCGGCCAGGGGGTGGCTCTCAGACATGACAGAGCTCTCTCCTGCCAGCCTCCCCAAGAGGTGACAGCCGGTCCTCAGAGGCACATTTACAGAAAATCTCTTGTGCTAACACTGAAGGGAAAAAAACAAAAGGTCAAACTTCAAAATCAGCAACAGAACTATTTCCTAAAGCAAAATCCCAGGTAGACCTCACTCAGGGATGCGTTAGATGAACTGTTTTAGTGAACCACCAGAGAGGTTCTTTTTTCCCGTAGTATTTATTCACTTTTCTCTTTATCAAAATATACTAATCTTTCAATCTAGCAAGTTGGTAATAAAGAAAGATGTCGGTTCAAATAACTTGCCGGCAATCAGGAAGGCAGTGCCAGACAGAAGCTGGGGAGGTGTCTGGGAGCTGAAGGAGCACCCTCTCCCAAAGAGGGGAGACCCCTTTGATCTTTTGGAAGGCTCTGGAGTCTGGCTGAAACCCGGCAGGCAGAGGCAGGGCACCTGGAAGGGGTCACTCGGGCAGAGCTGCCCTGACGTTCCATGGAGTCTGCGTCCCAGAGCGGCTGAGCCTAAACCTTATCTAGTCTGAGTACAGGACATCGATTCAGGCTGAGCCAATATCCAGCGCAACCCGCTTCAGTATTAACCTATTAAAGCCCAGGCCGCCGAACACGACCCGGCCACCCAGACAAGAAACGCCGCTTTCAAGAAAAAGGCCAAGGATAACACTGGACAATTCTCACTAGATATTTCCAACAGGCTTTGCCCCGGGACTGGGGAATCGTCTCATAAATCAAGGGTAGCTAAGAGACGCCTTACGGGCTCCGTCCTCTCCCAGTTTCTCAAAATCAGGACGCGCACTCGATTCCCCCCTCAGCCCGCTCCCCCCAGCTTTTATCGGCTGGTGGTGGGGGCGGCTCAGGCACAGGCTCCGGCGACGACCGGGCCCCTTTCTCCCCAAAGCGGGAGTGCAGTGCATCCCAGTGGACAAACTCGAGAACCGCACGCTGGCTTTCGCAGCCTCCGCCTGCGTCCTTCCCGTTCTCCGATGCAACCCGGGACCCACACGCACCAGCTCCTCTGAGACCCCGGCGGGAGGGTGACGGATCGCAGGCCGTCTGCCCCGCCAAGGGGACAAGTGTGTCCGACTGGCTCCTAGAAGGGCTAAAACCCGAGAGCCGTGGCAGGCGAGCAAAGTTTGCCCCGAAGGGTCTTCTTGGGTACCCCTGCTGCGGGCATCGAGCTCGAACCCCCGGTTTCAACCGGCCCTGGAGTCCGGGACAAAGGCAAACCCCAGGGCGTTCCTGGAGGGTGTTTGCCCGTAGGGAAGAAAGGGTGCCCTCCCGCGCTCCCCCAGAGCCTCAACGTCTCCCGCCCCAGCTGCCCGCCAGCTGTGCGCGCCCGTCGGGCCCGGAGGTCACCGGCAAACATCTGGATCGGCAGCTGGGAGCCCAGGAGGCCCCTGCTCAGCCCCGGGGCCCCGAGGAAGGGGAAAAGAGGGGCGGCCGTGGCTATCAGGCTTCGGTTTCTTCTAACTCCGCCGGCCGAGCTCTCGCCAGACCCGGAGCCCCCTGGCTTTCCCTGGCAGCCCCGGCCCCCGCCCTGGGTTCACAGCCCGCCGCGCCCAGCGGCCCGCGCCTCCCCTGGGCCCCGAAGAGGCGGCGCGCCGGGGCGGCTGGCCAGGACACTGCGCTGCTGGCGCCGGGAGCAGCAGGCGCGCCCGGCCGGCCCCAGAACCGGGAGAAATGGGGC
>NW_011494861.1:8791444-8800859 GCF_000754665.1 Bison bison bison
TCCCCAGCTCTGGCCTCGTCCCGGTCCCCACCTTGGGAAAAGCTCGAGAGAGGCCGCGGGCTCGGATTGGACCGCCGGGCGCCGCCGGATGGTGTTGCCACGGTAACCGGATAGCACGCGAAGCGGTTCGAGGTTCTGACCCGGTTACCGGTGCACCCAGTGCCCCGAGAGACCTGGTTTGGCGGAGGGGACGTTCCCGAGGAAGTACTCGGGGGGCGCCTGGGGCGGGGACTAGGAGAAAAGTTTCCTCCAGGCAGAGGTGCGCGGAAGCGGCCGCGGGAGTCAGGTAGGTGGGAGGGTCCGCTGCTAGGCACTCGTGTCTCCCCGCGGCCTGGACCCCTGTCTCGGCTCCGGTGAGAGAAGTCTCTGCGTCCCTGGTCAGAACTCCACCATCTTCTGTCCCCCCACCCGTCCCGTCCAGTCCTGAATCCCGAAACCTCAACAGCTCCCCGGACTGGGCATCCAGCTGCGCCCGATCGCAGGACTGCAGCTGCTGCTCGGCCGGCTCTGAAGAAGGAGGACCCCGGAGAGTTCCAGGACCCCGGCGTCTCGGACTGTCCGTCCCTGGAGTTCCCATGCCTACCTGGTTAGGTTGTCCTTGCAAGGCCTTGACTAGAGGCGAAAGGGCCCGCGGCGGGGTCCCTCACACCGGGAAGAGACTCCTGGGAAACTCCGGGCTGAAGGCCGACTCCGTGAGCAGCCGCGACAAAGCCCTGCTTCCAACTCTCAGCGGCCCGAGGAGGTGCACAAACCAGGCCTTAGAAATCAGCTAGTGAAGCTCCTGTGTGGCAAGTGTGGATGCGGGGGTCCAGGGAGGGGCAGGCACCAGTGGTCTATGCAGGTGACTCTCCCACTGAAGCTCTGTAACCCCCAGCCCGCGAGAGAGACCCCCTCTATCAAGAGAGGCCTCCCTGGGAGGGGGCAGATGGTTATGGGGTGGAGCCAGGCCCGGTGCTTGCCCCTGAAACTTGGACTCCCAGGCAGGCAACTTCATCCCTGAGCCTCCAGGACCTTTAAAGTCATAAGGTTCTCCTCTGCCCAGGCAGGAGGACAGAGGGGGATGACCTGCCTCCCGGAGAAGGTCCTAGAGGAGAGGGCAGGGGACAGGGTGGTGTGGTGGCCAGATCACCCCAAGTCTTTGACGCAGGTAGCCCAGGTGCCACTGTCTACTCACTATGGGATCCTGGGCACATTATCAACCTCTTTGGGTCCTCAGTTTTCACATCTGTGAAATGGGTTCCATATTCCCTTCCACAGCAGCGATTTCTGTGGGGGTTAAATGAGGTTGCCTCACACTGTTTCACTATTATTGTCCGAAGAAGCGGCAGGCTGATTCAGCCTTTCACCTACCTGACCACCCCTGGCGGGTCTTCCCCTGGAGTCCTCTCTTTGCTTGAGGGTTTAAGGGGGTGAACAGATCCCAAAGGGAGGTCCTGAAACAATGGACTGGGCCCCTGAAGCCTGGAGAGAAGCGGTGACTTCACTGCTGCCACCTAGCGGGATAAAGTGGGAGTGCTGCACCAGGGAGGCCCTTCAGGAGCCCAAGAATCCTTGATGAGGTTGCCCGGTCAGGTGAGCCTGGGAGTCTCCTGACCAGCTCTGCTCCAAGGACCCCTTCAGCACCCTTATGCAAACCCTCGTCTCAGAACGTTTTTAAGTGCATAGAAACTAAAATGCAGAGGATTGTTAGGAAACCAAGTGCACTGAAACACAACAAAATATTACAATGCATTTTTTATATAGCAGTGTATGTTCTTTTTATTACACTGAGGATGAATCGCCAGATCCAAAGTGTGCCGTGATTTGGCTGTGTCCGGACATGTAGCAGTAATATTTCGAGCCATCCACAGTCGTGGTGATGCAAGAGAAATGTCTGCAGTTTCTGTTTGATGGTCGCAGGTATGTCACACCGCCTTGTTCTGCTGCTGTTTATAACAGAAAGAAAGGCTGGACTTAGGTGATTTTCTCACCATCCAAGTATAAGGACCCCTTGCATTCTACCCACATACCCAGGGGCTCCCCAGACCTCAGTGGAATTGTTTTCTGGAAAGAGCTGGGGGCAGAGACAGTCAGGAGGGGAAGTTACCCAGCAGGGAACCACCGAGACTTGGTGGGGCGCCTTCCACCCCTAGGGGAGGGAGGTTGCCCTCACCCAGGCTGTAAAGTCAGATTGAGGACAGAGACCTGCAGGTTTCTGTTTCCTGGGGCACTGACCACTCGGCTGCAAATCCTCCAAAGAGAACAACTCTTATTTTTTTTTTTTTCTCTTGATGCAAATATTGTCATTCTTAAAAGGCTTTTTTTATGTGGACCATTTTTTTAAAAAAGTCTTTATTGAATCTGTTGCAACATTGCTTCTGTTTTGTTTTTTGTGTTTTTCTGGCTGCAAGGCATTTGGGATCTTCGCTCCCTGACCAGGGATCAAACCCACAACCCCTGTAGTAGAAAGTGAAGTCCTAACCACTGGAACACCAAGGAAGTCCCAACATGGTCATTTGTATGTGCTGAAAAAGAATAAAATCATGACATATTGGGCTTCCCTGGTGGCTCAGATGGTAAAGAATCTCTGTGTGCATTGCAGGACACCCTGGTTCAATCCCTGGGTCAGGAAGACCCCCTGGAGAAATGAATGGTTGCCCATTCCAGTATTCTTGCCTGGAGAATTCTATGGACAGAAGGAGCCTAGTGGGCTACAGTCCATGGGGTCGGAAAGAGTTGAACACGATTGAGTGACTCACACTAACTAAGAGCAATGACATATTTCACTGTTAATGTAACTGGTTTCTTGTGCTTGGATGGCATCTCATATTTCTGACCAGTCCATTTTTCTCCTCTCTTGGGAGTTTGGAGGGGATGGTGTAAGTCATCTCCCACCCAGCACACTAGCATGCACACACACAGAGGCAGAGACACACGCCTACAAGCTTGAACAAATGCAAAAGGGAACTTTTCAGATGTACCCATTGTTGAAAGATCACCAGGTCCCCACCTCCAGGAGAAGCCTGCAACCAGGGACCTGGAATCCCAGGCTGGCCCCAGGCTCTGGAAGCCCTCTCTGCCCTGCAGTATTTTCCCAACAAAGAAGCTGGCCGACCCCCAGCGGGAGGCCCTCTTTGAAGCTCTTAGACCATTTACCTAATGGCCTTCACAGACTTGACTATTTTTAAAACCCATCCAAAGCCAAATTGAGCTGCCATTGTTCATTTTTCTCCCAAGGAGGTAAATGTGTCTTAAGCATGACATTTGATTAAGTGGCTACATTTGTGATTTTAAATGGAAGGGAAATACTGATTGAAATTGTTATAAGTTTCTTTAAAGCGTTCACAGTCTTCTCTGCCCCCGCCCCCCTGCCTTTCCAGCTTCCTCCACCCATTAAAACATTCAAGGGGTCAGAGGGTTGGGAAAGAAGTACAAGTCACTTTTCCTCCTGAGTAGGGGAGGGTGAGTGCCCCTGACTTTGGAGTCCTGCCCAAAGACCCCACCCGCCTCTGAACTGTTCCCCAGGGATGCTGCACACAGCTGTCCACTCCAGCTGTGGGCAGGTCAGAGCCTGGGAGGGAAACTGAGACTCCCTCTCATCAAATGACTCGGAGGGCCACTGTCCAGCAACCCGGGCCTGGCCAGAGGAAATGTTGGGTCTCTGCTACCCATCAAATACTCATGTGTATCAGAGAGGGAAAAATATGGTCCCTCCGCTTCCTCTGATCAAGCAATGGACTCCCATGAGGGCTGCCTAAGAATTTTATCTGGGAAAAAGAAAACCCTCACTTCAAGCCTTTAAAAAATTTTCTGTGATGACCAACTTTCCTGTTCTATTTAAGTGGGCAAGGATGAAGACTAGGAGGATCCATTCCCATTGCAATATAAAGTGACCATTTGATTAGCAGTCCTTTGGCATTACAGGGTGTGGAGGTTTGGGGCATGAAGCTGGAGAGTAGAGGGTCTAGGGTGGACAGACATGGGCGGGAAGCCAGTCAATGAGGTGCCTGGGGATGGGGCTACCCAGCTGAATCCTTACACATTCTCCTGTGACTGAGTCCGAAATCTGAAGGTTTTGGCCTTCCGTGGTGGTGCAGTGGATAAGAATCTGCCTGCCAATGCAGGAGACATGGGTTCTATCCCTGGTCCAGGAAGATTCCACATGCCATGGAGCAACTAAACCCATGCACCATAGTCACTGAGTCCATGAGCCGCAACTCCTGAGCCAGCATGTTGCAACTACTGAAGCCCGAGCACCCTAGAGCCTGTGCTCCATCACAAGAGAAGCCCTTGTGCCACTAGGAAGGTAGCCCCTGCTCACCACAATAGAGAAAGCCTGTGCACACAGCAGTGAAGACCCGGCCCAGCCAAAAATACATACACGATTTTTTTTTAAATTTTTAAATGAAGCAAAGTCTGAGGGTTTTGTCCTGTGTTGCAAAGTTTCTGCAGTTGTGTTTGCGTCGAGGGGAGTTGGGGGACCTCTGCTGTGGGGGTGAGGGCTGGGGGAGACCACAGTGGCCAGAGAAACCAGGAGGAAGAACTGGGACACGGTGACTAATTCCAGAAGGGATGTGAGGAAAATTCCTTCCTGCCTCACATTCCAGAAGATTCTGGGTCCTGGGTGGATGGGGACCGTGGTGGCAAGAAGAGCCGCCCAACTTCACAGAGTTCTCAGGATGGGGCTTTAGACAGGTGAACTGGGTATTAAGGAAAATCAATGAGGTTGGGGGCAGGTCAGGGGCCCCTTGGTTACACTCACTGATACAGTAAGGGACCAGGGACATCACTTGCTAGCCCCAAAAGTCCCACTCCTTCTAGGAGGAGAGGAGAGAGGCTGAGGATGCCCTCATTGTGTTGACTGAGCCCTGAGGATGTGCAGGGAAAAATACCAGTGATGAGGCTCCCTGGGAACAAGCTCCTCCATCGGTGGTGGGTGCACAGGGACTGAGGGCTGACCCTGGAGGGGTCGCTGCTCCTGGCAGGTCCAGGGACCCCTGGCTCTAAGCAGGAAGGGTCGAGTTGGATGCCCCAGGATTCTGAGCTATTGCTGTCTCTTCCAAATCAATTCATCAACCGCGTTCAGCCCAGACCAGAAACTGTTGCATCGGCAGACAACCTGCAGAGCTTGGTGACAACCCGACACAGGGTGATTTCTCGCTCCCGCTCAAGACCACCATGTTGCCCCATCCGTCCTCCTGCACGTTGTCTTCACTCGGGACCAGCCTGCAGGAGCTGCTCTCACCTGCACACCCCGTCATGCAGGGCAGAATCATGGCAGAACCTCACTGTGGCCCCTACGGCTACCCCCAGGAGGTGGCACAGCCAGGCTGGCATCAGCAGGCTGAGGAAACAGAAACCTCACCCAGAGAAAGGCAGGTGATACCTCTACTTATGAGTTATTGTTGTCGTTCAGTTGCCAAGTTGCGTCCGACTCTTTGCAACACCATGGACAGGCCTCCCTGTCCTTCACCATCTCCCAGAGTTTGATCAAACTCATGTCCATTGAGTCAGTGATGCCATCCAACCATCTTATCCTCTGTCAACCCCTTCTCCTCCTGCCCTCAATCTTTCCCAGCGTGAAAGGTCTTTCCCAATGAGTCAGCTCTTTGCATCAAATGGTCAAAAGATTGGCACTTTAGCAACAGTCCTTCCAATGAATATTCAGAGTTGATAGGGGCCAACAATTCCAGAAGGTTTAAAATTTCATTTTTACAGAGCCCCTAAATTTGACAATGCTAAAATTTGTTGAAAGGAAGGTAGCATGTTTTCTGGCAAGCATGTTGTGCTTGCATGTTTTTTTCTATCTCTGAACTCTAGATGGATTTTTGAACCTCGAGGCTGCAAGAATTCATCTAGACATTATCGCCTACCCAAGAGTCAGGCACCTGGTTAATGCTGGAAACTCAGAGGCAGACAGTTGTCACTAATGATTGGGTAGTGGGGCTGATTGGCTTTATCCCTAACTATACAAATGGTCAGATAATGCATCTTTAGGGCCTGTATTTCTATCTAGAAGAGAGAGCTGTGATTAGTCAAAAGCAACCATCACCATCATTTCCATCACCATCTTTTTCATCATCACCATCCCCATCATCATTATCATCATCACCACCATCACCACCATCACCATGGTCACCATCGTCATCACTGTCATTTCTAAGATACCTCCGTGGCCTCCTTTCTCAGTCAGTAATTACTGGACCCTGCCTTCCCCCAGAAGCAGCTCATCTGGGCTGCTCTCAGCCAATCTAGGAAGTAATTGAGCAGAAAAGCCACTTCCTCTAACAGTGCCTTGTTGGAGCTGTTATCTTCGGCTTGAAGAGGTTTCCAGAACATGCCAAGGAGGGAGGAAGACTTGTCGTTTCCTGAATGCGCCGGTGCAGAGCAAATGCCTAGCTGGTTTGTCCCAGTGTAGCCTGAAAGTCACCCCTGCGTGGAAGATGAATGAAGAATTTTAAATTCTTCTTCACCATGAAGAATTTTACATTTCTGACCTCATTTAAGTGCCGCCGCAACCCGGAGAGGTTGGTGATACTATCATACACGGGCTTATATTGAAAGCATTTCATACCGTGCAGCCTGGGCACCGGGATGAAGGTTGTCCACAGCCATGGGGTCATGCAGGGCTTCCGGGAGAGGACCAGAGGCGGCGGTCGGGGTGCTGGGGAGTAGGGGGGCTGTTTGCAACTCGTAGGAAGGTATTCCAATTCTGTAATATCTGGAGTGGCTGCTCCCAGCCATGCTGACTGAATGCCAGGCCTGATCACATGCATATGCATCAGAACTTCAAAGCTGATTGTCCAGGATCCCCCTGCAGGGAAGGGACGACTCAGTGATCCAGTCTGGGATGTCCAATGCCGAAGCTCTCTCTAGTACAACACATGAAGGACTCTTGACAGAGACCCGTTTCACCACCTGCTTTCTTCTTTTTTTTTAATTGGTCCTATGGGTTTTATTCTTTTTTTCTCTTTCTTTTTCTTTTTTTGAGTATGTTAAAAAGCCGAAGCCCTGGAAGGCAACCTGTGTTCAAAGCAGTTCAATACTCAAATTCTACCCATGGCTACCCTGGATCATGATTTTTTGATGCACAGTAGAGCTGGTCCCCTGCATAATCAACTCTGGCCCTAATTCCACCTTTAGAACTATGCTTTTATGAAAGGTTCACTTTTGTTTGGACCTCTAGGGAATGTGGCTGCATTTACACACTGCCAGATGACCACCCCATATCTACTGCCCCGTCTCTTACTAACAGAACTTTGTTGGGGGGTGGGGGGAGTGATAAATGTGCTTGGCTGAAAGTTCATGTATTCCCCGCCTCCTTTTTCCTGAGGGTGGCTTGTGATGCAGTTCTGACCAATGAGATATAAGAAGAAATTGCTTGATGGGATACCTGGTGAAGTTTTTTAGAAGGGGGCTGACTTTTTAGCACCTGTTTTTGCCTTCTTTCTTGTCCTTATTTTTGCCTGGAATGCAGATAGGATGCAGGAGATGGTGCAGCCATGTTGTGACCATGAGGTGACAGGTATGAGAGTGGAAGCTGCATGTCAAAATGTCAGAGTAAAGGGACAGAAGGAGTCTGGGCCACTGGGGTGTGGTGCACAGCCACATGCATTCCAAATTACCGACCTACCGACTTCCTGTTTGGCAAGGGAAATAAATCTCACATTAGTTCAAGCTTCTCTTGGTCCCAATTTTCTGTAGCTTTTGGCCAAATGTAATCCTCATTGAGAGCATGCCAGTGCTTACCTGTAAGGCTGGTAGTTAATCAATTGTAGGCCTTCAGTGTTTTAAGATTCTAAATTTCCTAGGGTAGAATTTTATCAACTGTCACTGAAAGTTAAAAAGGAATGACTGAGATCAATCCAGAATCAAGAGTCTAAATAGAAACATAACACAGGGTTTTAAGTCTTCACGGTGTGCTGTGCTCAGTTGCTCAGTCATGTCTGACCCTTTGCGACCCCGAGGACTGTAACCCACCAGGCTCCTCTGTCCACGGGATTTTCCAGGCAAGAATACTGAGGTGGGTTGCCATTCCCATCTCCAGGGGATCTTTCCAACCCAGGGATCAACCTGGGGCTCCTGCATCTCCTGTACTGGCTTCACCTTTCCCCCTTAACATCTTGATATACACCTGATTCACCAGCGTCACCTCTTTCGCTGAGTTCTTTCTGCCTTGGGGATGGGAGTGTTGAAGCTAAGGAATTCATCATTCCTTTGTTCTGATGTTTCTGGAAACTTCACTGAGTAAGGAAGTACATGTCTCCCAGGATACAGTGACTCCTGGCTCATCTGGGTTGCATGTCTGATGCCCAGAGTTCTCCTCTGTTGCAGGAGTCAGCAAAGGGCTCCAGAGAAGGTAGCCTGGTCTGCTGTGTCTGAAGCAAGTGTTTAAAAGCTGAATCAGGCTCACAGCATCCCAGATGAGCTTGAGGACTTAGGCTTCCCAAACACATCAGCAATCCAGGGTATGTTTTTGAAGCAATAGCTTGGATACCACTAGAACTGCCCCTACCCTCATAATGAGCAGTGACATTTGTATCCAAAAAAGGACGCTTCAGTTCAGTCGCTCAGTCGTGTCCGACTCTTTGCGACCCCATGAATTGCAGCACCCCAGGCCTCCCTGTCCATCACCATCTCCTGGAGTTCACACAAACTCATGTCCATTGAGTCGGTGATGCCATCCAGCCATCTCATCTCTCTGTCGTCCCCTTTTCCTCCTGCCCCCAATCCCTCCCAGCATCAGAGTCTTTTCCAATGAGTCAACACTTTGCATGAGGTGGCCAAAGTACTGGAGTTTCAGCTTCAGCATCATTCCTTCCAAAGAACACCCAGGACTGATCTCCTTCAGAATGGACTGGTTGGATCTCCTTGCAGTCCAAGGGACTCTCAGGAGTCTTCTCCAACACCACAGTTCAAAAGCACCAATTCTTCAGTGCTCAGCTTTCTTCACAGTCCAACTCTCACATCCATACATGACCACTAGAAAAACCATAGCCTTGACTAGACGGACCTTTCTTGGCAAAGTAATGTCTCTGCTTTTCAATATGCTATCTAGATTGGTCATAACTTTTCTTCCAAGGAGTAAGCATCTTTTAATTTCGTGGCTGCAGTCACCATCTGCAGTGATTTTGGAGCCCCCCAAAAAATAAAAACTCTGACACTGTTTCCACTATTTCCCCATCTATTTCCCATGAAATGATGGGACCAGATGCCATGATCTTCATTTTCTGAATGTTGAGCTTTAAGCCAACTTTTTCAGTCTCTCTTTCACTTTCATCAAGAGGCTTTTTAGTTCCTCTTCACTTTCTGCCATAAGGGTGATGTTATCTGCATATCTGAGGTTATTGATATTTCTCCCGGCAATCTTGATTCCAGCTTGTGCTTCATCCAGCCCAGTGTTTCTCATGATGTACTCTGCACAGAAGTTAAATAA
>NW_011494861.1:8800959-8801662 GCF_000754665.1 Bison bison bison
CAGTTCTTCTGTGTATTTGCCACCTCTTCTTAATATCTTCTGCTTCTGTTAGGTTCATACCATTTCTGTCCTTTATCGAGCCCATCTTTGCATGAAATGTTCCCTTGGGATCTCTAATTTTCTTGAAGAGATCTCTAGTCTTCCACATTCTGTTGTTTTCCTCTATTTCTTTGCATTGATTGCTGAGTAAGGCTTTCTTATCTCTTCTTGCTATTCTTTGGAACTCTGCATTCAGATGCTTATATCTTTCCTTTTGTCCTTTGCTTTTCACTTCTCTTCTTTTCACAGCTATTTGTAAGGCCTCTCCAGCCATTTTGCTTTTTTGCATTTCTTTTCCATGGGGATGGTCTTGATCCCTGTCTCCTGTACAATGTCACAAACCTCATTCCAAAGTTCATCAGGCACTCTATCTATCAGACCTAGTCCCTTGAATCTATTTCTCACTTCCACTGTATAATCATAAGGGATTTGATTTAGGTCATACCTGAATGGTCTAGTGGTTTTCCCTACTTTCCTCAATTTAAGTCTGAATTTGGCAATAAGGAGTTCATGATCTGAGCCACAGTCAGCTCCCAGTCTTGTTTTTGCTGACTGTATAGAGCTTCTCCATCTTTGGCTGCAAAGAATATAATCAATCTGATTTTGGTGTTGACCATCTGGCAATGTCCATGTGTAGAGTCTTCTCTTGTGTTATTGGAAGAGG
>NW_011494861.1:8801762-8802633 GCF_000754665.1 Bison bison bison
ATAAAGGTTTCTCAAGAGGCAGGTCAGGTGGTCTGGTATTCCCATCTCTTTCAGAATTTTCCACAGTTTGTTGTGATCCACACAGTCAAAGGCTTTGACATAGTCAATAAAGCAGAAATAGATGTTTTTCTGGAACTCTCTTGCTTTTTTGATGATCCAGCGGACGTTGGCAATTTGATCTCTGGTTCCTCTGCCTTTTCTAAAACCAACTTGAACATCTGGAAGTTCACGGTTCCCGTATTGTTGAAGCCTGGCTTGGAGAATTTTGAGCATTGCTTTACTAGCGTGTGAGATGAGTGCAATTGTGCGGTAGTTTGAGCATTCTTTGGCACTGCCTTTCTTTGGGACTGGAATGAAAACTGACCTTTTCCAGTTCTGTGGCCACAGCTGAGTTTTCCAAATTTGCTGGCATATTGAGTGCAGCACTTTAACAGCATCATCTTTCAGGATTTGGAATAGCTCAACTGGAATTCCATCACCTCCACTAGCTTTGTTCGTAGTGATGTTTTCTAAGTCCCACTTGACTTCACATTCCAGGATGTCTGGCTCTAGGTCAGTGATCACACCATCGTGATTATCTGGGTTGTGAAGATCTTTTTTGTTCAGTTCTTCTGTGTATTCTTGCCACCTCTTCTTAATATCTTCTGCTTCTGTTAGGTTCATACCATTTCTGTCCTTTATCGAGCCCATCTTTGCATGAAATGTTCCCTTGGGATCTCTAATTTTCTTGAAGAGATCTCTAGTCTTCCACATTCTGTTGTTTTCCTCTATTTCTTTGCATTGATTGCTGAGTAAGGCTTTCTTATCTCTTCTTGCTATTCTTTGGAACTCTGCATTCAGATGCTTATATCTTTCCTTTTGTCCTTTGCTT
>NW_011494861.1:8802733-8846390 GCF_000754665.1 Bison bison bison
GGGGGGGGGGGGGTGTTAGTTCTAAAAGGTCTTGTAGGTCTTCATAGAACCGTTCAACTTCAGCTTCTTCAGCATTACTGGTTGGGGCAGAGACTTGGATTACTGTGATATTGAATGGTTTGCCTTGGAAATGAACAGAGATCATTCTGTTGTTTTTGAGATTGCATCCAAGTACTGAGTTTTGGACTCTTTTGTTGACCATGATGGCTACTCCATTTCTTCTAAGGGATTCCTGCCCACAGTAGTAGATATAATGGTCATCTGAGTTAAATTCACCCATTCCAGTCCATTTTAGTTCGCTGATTCCTAGAATGTCGACGTTCATTCTTGCCATCTCCTGTTTGACCACTTCCAGTTTGCCTTGATTCATGGGCCTAACATTCCAGATTCCTATGCAATATTTCTCTTGCTTCTATCACCAGTCACATCCACAACTGGGTGTTGTTTTTGCTTTGGCTCCATCCCTTCATTCTTTCTGGAGTTATTTCTCCACTCATCTCCACCCTCATAATGATCAGCGACATTTGTATCCAAAAAAGGACACTTAGAGTAATCAGAAGGATATGGGTTCCATTTGTTCCTCTTTTTTTACATCAAACAAATAACGTCAAGTGCTGCCTTCACCACTTACCAGATCTCATACCAGTTATGTCATTTCCTTTACCATGGTTCTCACATCTTGCAAATGAGACAGGAAGGAGCAAACCTCGGGAGGATTTAAATCATATGACCTGGGCGATGCTCCTGCCACATTAGATGCTCATAAATCATTGCCATGATTAGGAAGGAGCTGCTGTCAGTGCAACTGGTGTACATCTGAGGACAGATATCAGCTACTTATTAATTTATCCTTCATGCCTCAAAGATTTATTGTGCATGATTCTAGGTACCAGGTAAACTTTGAACAGTTAAACACACCTTCTTCATAAGACAGTTCAGAGAAGAATCCAGACCATAAACAGAACACAAGATAGAAATGCATAATTGTCCACTGGAAACTTTCTGAAAGTCATTGACTGGCTGTTGTCTGGTACTCGGCACCATCGCCTCCTTTCTAAGCTCTCTCCTGCTTTTAGGGGCTAGAAGCCTGCAAACTACATCCCTAGCCCTCCTTCCTGCAGTAGCAAATGGTCCTGTGAGTGGCTGTGGAATAATGGTGTCTGGATCTCAGAGGAGAGTTAGAGACTCACACGGTAGGAAAGCCAGGGTGACATCCATATATATTGATGAAAGTCATACATGTCTCAACAGAACAGTAAGACCTAATGTAAGCAGGGTTCTGCAGAGTGCTGTGAGGGATCTGAAGCTGCCCATGCCTCTGAGCAACTTGGTAGGAAAACAAGGACAAACAGATCTGGGTCAACTTCTCTCCAGGCAGAGCAGTCAGCAGCTTAGAGTCAGCCATTCCTCGATTCCCATGTTCATTGAGCCAACTTGTATTCCATGACTGCTGCATCAGACAAATGAGATCCTATCTCTCAGGTTGTTTTCTAGTTCAGCCTACTGAGTTTCAGAAAATGTGAGCTAGACATCACTTTGGAACCCAGATTTGGGATTAAGGGACGGATGAGATTGGATTGTCTTCATCCCTAGATTCCTTGGGTCAAGTTCCAAGCCCCAAACATCCATGTGGGAAGGTTAGTAAGCTCTCTGTGATCGAAGCATCACCGGCTTATTAAAACTTGCTTGAAAATTGGGAGAGGGGCAGGTAGCCTCATCTGTTGAATGTCTAAGTTGATTGTTGAGGCTTCCCTGGTGGTCCAGTGGTTAAGACTCCACATTCCAAGCCAGGGGACAGAGGTTCAATCCCTGGTCAGAGAACTAAGATCCCACATGCCACGGGGCAACTAAGCTTGCATGCTACAACTACTGAGCCTATGTGCTCTAGAGCCTGTGCATCCCAACTAGAGAAGCCTGCAAGCCACAACAAAAGATCCCATGTGCTGCAACTAAGAGTCAATGCAGCCAAATTAATTAAGTAGTTAATTAATTAAAAGAACTTGATCGCTAACCAGGGACACACGGGTGTCCAAAGGGGAGGCTCTTGGCAAACAGGGTGACCTAGACAGGCTGGGACTATAGTTCTGGAATAACTCTTCACACTGCTCTTTCTCACTCTCAAGGTGTCCCAGTTTGGACTATAAGTTCTATGCTGACTCAATCAATCAAGTGCTTCCACATCAAAAGCTTTGATGTTGTTCAGTCGCTAAGTCATGTTCAACTCTTTGCGACCCCATAGACTGCAACATGCCAGGCTTCCCTGTCCTTCTGTATCTCCCAGAGTTTACTCAAATTCATGTCCACTGAGTCAGTGATGCTAACAAACTATCTCTGCCACCCTATTCTTATTTGCCTTTAATATTTCACAGCATCAGGGTCTTTTCAAATGAGTCTGATCTTTGAATCCAGTGGCCAAAGTATTGGAGCTTCAGCTTCAGCATCATTCCTTCCAATGAATAATCAGGGTTGATTTCCTTTAGGATGGACTTATTTGATCTCCTTACCTTCCAGGGGCCTCTCAAGACTATTCTCCAGCACCATAATTTGAAAGCATCGGTTCTCCAGGGCTTAGTCTTCTTTGTGGTCCAATTTTCACATTGTTACATGACTACTGGAAAAACCATAGCTTTGACTACATGGACCTTTGTCAGCAAAGTGATGTCTCTGCTTTTTAATACGCTGTCAAAAGCTATTGAGCATTAAAGAGACACCACCTAGGAGTTTGGAGAAGGAAATGGCAACCCGCTCCAGTATTCTTGCCTAGAAAATCCCATAGACAGAAGAACCTGGCAGAACAGTTCATGGGGTCGCAAAGAGTTGGACATGATAGAGCAACTGAGCACACAACTGGGAGGTTGAAGGCCCCAGGGATCTTAAGACTGAGAAGTGAGAGTCCATCCAGGAATGTGGGCATGCAAGCTCACACCAGCTTTGCTTACAATCACCAAAAGGTGGACACAACCTAAATGTTCATAAACAGACAGGTGGACAGCGGAATGTGGATCCTCATACAATGGAAGACAGTTAAACCTTAAAAGGGAATGAGGCAGCGACACATGCTACCACATGTGTGATCCTTGCAAACATGACATTGTGAAAGAAACTAGACAAAGGGCATGTGTGGGGAACAAACTCCGGAAGATAGAGAAGGGCAGGAAAGCCTGGCAGGCTGCTCCTTGAGATCGCAGAGTTGGACACGACTGAACAATCGGACAACAACAACAAGACAGGAAGTAGTTTACTATTTGCTCAGGGCTTTGGGTAGGAGGAGGATAGGGAGTGATAACTAAAGGGTACAATTTCTGTTTAAGATGGTTTAAAGTGATGAAAATGTTCTGAAACTGACTAGGTGATGACTGCACATATCTGTGGGTATGCCCAAACCATTGAATTGTACACCTTAAATGGCTGAATTTTGTAGTATGCGAATTAAATCTCAATAAAGCTGTTTAAGACTCATGCATGGGTAAAAATCCATTCAAAGTCAGATAAACCAGTAGATTTTAATGTAATACAGTACAAAAGGTACAGACGTGGAATTCCACCTTGCAACTAACCGTTAAGAAACCACAACTTGTCAAATGTCCCTATGGTTTCAAACAAGATACCCACAATTATTTGAAATATCTATTAAAACATTCATCTCTTCCCTAGCTACACCAATGTCTGAGGCTGAGTTTTCCTTAGATACGTCAACCAAAACGACACGTTGCAACCGACTGAACAGAGATTCAGATGTGACGATCCGGATGTCTCACACAATGTCCTTTTAATTTGGAAATGTTATTTTTAGTAAGAATGTTAGTTACACTAATAACAGTAATTTTTAAGTGAAGAAGGAAATGCAGACTCAATAATTGGCTCAGCCTGTAAAACCTGTGCAGTGTTAGCATAGCCGTTCACCCCTTCATTCAAAAATTCATCGGATGCCCACTCTGTGCGTGAGTGATGGCGATGATGGTGATCATTATATTAATTCCAGTTAACATTATAAACCAGTTAACGATGAGTCAAGTGCTTGATAAATTTGGGCCATTTATCCTGACAGCACCCCTTAAAGTGAGGACATTATTAGCCCAGACAGCTGCTCTGGGAGGTACCCAGGGGCAGGTCTGCAGAGTATGTTCTGGAGTCTTTTGCTGGCAGGTGGGCAGCATAGACGCATAGCCCTTCAGCCTTTGTGGCTGACACACAGCTCCCCTCAGCCAGTGTGGCAAAGTGGGTATGCACACTGCAGTTATGTTGTTCTTAGTGGGGTGTGGAGTCAGTGTCCAGGGGCTGTATGGACACCCCCCAACCCATATCTTCAGTATGGGTTGGGGGTTGGTGTGGGACATCCCCCTGCTCCCAGAGGGAACTTGCAGGGCAGAGATTTAGTTCTGGGGGCAGAGTTACAAAGTCACTTCCTGACAGCTGTTGGTTCCCACCTGCCTGCTTCCTGGTCTTGATTGTCGGGAAGTGTTGTGAACCAAACATTTGTGTCCCCTGGAGATTCCTATGTGGAAGCACAAACTCCCAGTGCAATGGTATGTGGAGGTGGGTCCTTTGGGAGGGGATTGGGTTTAGATAAATATGAGGGTGGGGACCCTATGATGGGGTTGGTGCCCTTACAAGAAGCTGATGAAACCAGAGTGGATCTGATCCCTCCCCACCCCCACCGACTGGGTTTGTGTCCAGGATTCCATCACCTCTCGTTCTTCAGTGTCATGGGCCTTCCTTTTTCAAGATGAGGGAAGTTATATGGAACTAATAATTACCAAAAAAGACTGAAACTTGCCAAAGCAGTCCTAAGGTAAAAGAACAAAGTTGGACCTCCCAGAGCTCAGATGATACCACAAAGTTACAGTAATCAAAACAGCATAGTATTGTCCCAAAAACAGACATAACGATCAATGGAACAGAATGGAGGGCCCAGAAATAAACCCATACACCATAATCTTCAACAAAGGAGGCAAGAATATACTATGGGGGACAAGACAATCTCTTCAGCAAGTGGTGTTGGGAAAGCGGGTCAGCTCATGTAAATCAATGAAGTTAGAACACTCCCTCAATCCATACACAAAAATATACTCAAGGGGGAGTGGGGTGGAGGCTGAAGAGGGAGGGGATATGTATATACTTATAGTATTCACATTGTTGTACAAGAGAAACCAGCACAACACTGAAAAGCAATTATCCTCCAATTAAATTTTTAAAGTTTACTCAAAATAAACTCAAAACTTAAAGGCTTAAATATAAGACTTGACAATGATATAAATCAACAATACTTCAAAAAATGCGTTTTTTTTTAAAAGGGCCATGCATGGATGGTGATGCCACGCTGTACAGGGAGGTGTAGGGCTAATCAAATTCTGTGCATTCCGGCTGCTTCTGACCCAAGCAATGGCAGCACTGACCACAGGAGCCTCTGCCCACAGTTGAGAGTCCTGTTCTTGTGTCCATGCAAAGATTTCCAGTGGAGGCTAAGCGACAAGGCATTTCAGGAGGATTTTCTGCAAGTTTGGAACTCAGATGGAATCTTTGTCTCTTCCTCTGTTAACCAGCCTATTCCTGAAGCCAAACCCTCCTGCGGCCTCTGGTCACCCTGCTCGACCAGAGTGACCACTCGGTGCTCACTTTGCTTGGAGAGCAAGGTGCACGCGCTACTTTTGCTTCCCTGGTGGCTCAGTGGTAAAGAATCTGCATGCTAACCAGGAGACTTGGGTTCAATCCCTGCTTTGGGAGGATTCCCTAGAGAAGGAAATGGCAATCTACTCCAGTATTCTTGTCTGGGAAATCCCATGGGCAGAGGAACCTGGCAGGCTACAGTCCATGGGGTCTCACAGAGTCAGACATGACTGAGCAACAGACTATTTTCAGGGTCAAGAAAGTCGGTGACCCAGATTGGCCCCAACAGCACCCCATTGTAAGATCTGTCTTGAAGAATCTTGTCTTTTCTTGCCTCGTTTCAGTACCTCTGACTCATGAGCAGGTGAGATAACCCCAAAGGTCCTTTGCTTTGAGGCCTGTGGGATGCTCCCCACCTCCCCCTGCACAGGACAGGGAGGAGGTGACCATCGAGGGTACTCAGTGTTGAAATGCATAAAGGGAAGCACTGTCCTGTCCTGCCTGTTCTTTGCAGGTCACTCTCTGTGGCAAGCATGCCTGAGTGAGCACATCTCAGTTCGCAAGATTCCGTCCTTCTCTCTTTGTTGGTGTTTCCTTGTTTTTCTGCAGCTCGACAGGGATGGTCCAGAGATGCAAGCATCTTGTGACTTCCCTTTCCTGCTGGCAGCTTTCCGTGCTCCCAGCGAGCAATGGAGGAGGGCTTCAGAGGGCCAAGGACATCCTAAGTGACTGGCCTGACCATTCCACCCAGGGATGATGGCTCACAGCTCCCCTACCCCTGCTCTGGGTATCAGCAACTTCACGCATGCGCCACCTGGTTCAAGGTGAGGGATTTCCCCGTATTTGGGGCAGAACAGACATCACCGCCTCCTGAGGCCGGCAGTGCAGTTTGGACACGTGGCCTGAGCTGCTGAGAAGTGTTTGTCCTGGATTCCAATATGTTTAAGTCCTCGGGGTCCCAGGGGTTCCTGCTGTGACACGGAAGCATCTTTGCCGGATCTTTAAAAGGCCCAGGGCAGGGAGGAGAAAGCCCAAGGTGAGAGCATCACCTCACCGGAGCCCCGTTTCTGCATGCACCACTTTCCTTGGCTGACACAGTCTTCCTGCTGTAGGAAAGGCACAGCTCAGGTTTAGAGTATGAAGTCAGAGGACACTAATTAGCCACACTTCCCCACCCCCAACATCAAAATGCGAATCCTGGTACCATACGAGGATGGTGATTTGTGTGACTTATTACCATCGCTCCAATCACTTGGGCTCGTCTTTTCATCTCAGAATTTCAAAGAAGAATGCTTTATAAGGAGATGGCTATTCATTTGTACAATGAGAGGCATCCTTTGAAAACGGGGCTTTCAGATTCTTGATAGAAAAATCTCTGATTTCCACTTGGCATGATTAACAGGCTGAGGAGTTCCCCAAGAGCAAATGTGTCTGTCAAGTGGGGTGCAGGCACTGATGTCAGAGGCAAAAGGTACCCCCCACACAACATGACAGAAAGCAGTTCCTTGAGAGTCTAAGCTTCTGAGACCCTTTGCAGCCAACTCTGTCCTTCTCAAGCCCACCTTCTTCCCAGGAGCCAAAGCATCATTCAAAGACCACAGGCAAACCCGAACAGTATTGTTATAAGGAAGCACAGTGAAGATGTAGGTGCTGGCCAGACTGCTGCTGCTGCTGTGCTCCATACAAAGAGGTTAAGTAATAGTTTCTACCCCTGAGGGCTGTAAGTATTATATGAGTCATCATAGATTCAACCCCTGGAAGTGTTTGGTACATAGTAAATACTCAATAAATACTCAGTAACTATGGTGAAGCAGATGATGGCCCTGGTGAAGTCACTTCCTGGCTTACAATTCAACAATGGATTTCAACTTCTCCCATACAATGCGGAACAGCAGCATCCGGCTCATCCAGGTTTAAGAAAGCCTACTCCAGCCTCGGCTGGGATGACCTGCACTGCCCACCTTCACACTACCCACCCATTCACCCTGCTCATTCACTACCCACACAATACACAGCTGCTCAGCACCCAATCTGAGCCAGGCAGTGAGGGTGGGGCTTCCCAGGGCAGTATTTGGGCATTTCTTTCCCTATAGGTACGTTCCTCGGTACTCAGCCCCACACCACCTGTCCCAGGCCCGCACTGTCCACATCCTGCTCTCTGCACTGTCTTACTGGCCCTTTGGCTTGTGCATCAGCCAGAGGACCCTCTTGGAAAGTGCCTCCTCCTCGCTCCTCTGTTTCTTGGCCAGCTTGTCCTGGCTGTTTAGGACTCAGTACAGTCTCACCTCCTCCGGGAAGTCTTCCCAGCCTCCCTGTCGGGTTAGGCGCCCCTCCTCTGTGGGTCCACAGCCCGCCGTGCGTCCTCTTTGTTACCACAATCCACTGCCAGCCTCCTCCTCCCCATCCTCGTCCTTTCTTCTTCTGTCATCCTCATCTTCACCCTCATCATATTCTGTTCCTCCTGCTGGAC
This sequence comes from Bison bison bison, assembly GCF_000754665.1. Classification (NCBI taxonomy): domain Eukaryota; kingdom Metazoa; phylum Chordata; class Mammalia; order Artiodactyla; family Bovidae; genus Bison; species Bison bison. Next base: position 8,810,811 of record NW_011494861.1, read on the forward strand.
TATCATTTCCTCCAGGGAAGAACTGGAACTGACCTTCTTAGTAACTGGTCCTTGCAAACGCCCAGATACTGCCCTGGGAAGCCCCACCCTCACTGCCTGGCTCAGATCGGGTGCTGAGCAGCTGTGTGTTGTATGGGTGGTGAATGAGCAGGGTGAATGGGTGGGTAGTGTGAAGGTGGGCAGTGCAGGTCACCCCAGCCAAGGCTGGAGTAGGCTTTCTTAAACCCGCTCTGGCCTGCAGGAAGGTCCCTGGGGTCACCTGGAACACTCCCTCCCCTATGTCACATAAAACACTCTGGCAAATTAAAGGATGGAAGGCCCCATTGAGGAGACGACTCCTTTCATTGCCATTAAACATCGTAAGTGATGGATTCCTCCTAGAAGCAAATGACACACAAGAATCTGGCTGGATGCCGGGCTCTTGCTGCACTCTGGGATTACCTGGCAGAGAACAAGAGGTTAGTTTAGCCAAGAAGAGACTTGGATGAGGGCTGCTTGCAGACACAGTCCCCAGGTGGTTCCTCCTTTCTGCTATCCATGCTTGTAGAGACAGGCCAAGTTCTCATAAATTATCTTTACATGCCCAAGGAAGATTATGCTATTTTGGGCTCTGGAGACTTTTAAAAACAAATGAAAAGCAAAACACAATAGCTCAGGACGTCTGACTCACTCAGAAGGGAAGCAGGCCCACCTTCTAGGAGAGGAGAGAAGGGGATCCTGGTGGGAGGACCACGGAGAAGGAGGTGGAGACAGCTGTTTATCTCCGATTAACACGAGCCCACCTACTGCCGTCCACGCTTCTCGTCGGCCTCTCTGGTGACCTGAGAGCAGTGAGGCTGTACCTTCTGGAACCTGAGAGGAGGCTGATGGGATGGGAGGGCTTGGCATCCCCAAACCCTCTCATACAGACCAAACATTGTTGAATTGGAGTCTCTCTCTGCTCTCTTCCTGGTACAAGGCTGTAAGAGGGAACCGGGCATCCCCAAACCTGAGCTCTTCCTGGGGTTCAGTTACTCAGTCTGGTCATGGTATTATTTGTGGCTCACAGATCTACTGCTTGAATAGCATCTCAGGGTGGGGCACAGCCAGAGAGAGGGGGTACCTCTATGTTCCATATCGTGCAGCCAAGGATGGGAGCACCAGCCTCTGAGGTGGGTTGTGACCTCCTGTAGCCCCCCTCCCCTGGACCACTTGCCCACACTTCTCAGAAGCAGGGTTGTCATGTCCAGGCTCCGGTACACAACCCACCAGTCCCATGGCAGGCCTCCCAGGCAAAGCTCTGCAGCTCACAGCACAGGGACCACCCCCACCCTCTCCGGGTCCCACACCCACTGTGTCTCGGAACTTGCTGGGTGACAGGCAGGAAGCAAGCGCCCCCATTGCCTCTCACACTGTATTCTCTCCTTTACTTCATGCATCTGCGCAGACCCCCGCCCTGTGCCAGCTCATAACAGGACCTGGGTGTGCAGCGATGAGCAAGCTGCTGCCCTCAGGAGATGTGCAGGCTGGTGTGGGGTGTGAGGCAGTTAGTGAGGGCAGATAATTAGTGAATAGACGCTGTATATATATGCATGTATGCATGAGTGCTCAGTCGTATCTGACTCTGCAACTCCATGGACTGTAGCCCACCAGGCTTCTCTGTCCATGGAATTTTCCAGGTGAGAATACTGGAGTAGACTGTCACTTCCTCCTTCAGGGGATCTTTCTGACCCAGGGATCAAACCCCCTCCCACCTCCGCCCCATCTCCTGTGTCTCCTGCATTGGCATGTGGGTTCTTCACCACTGTGCCACCTAGGAAGCCCATGTAGATATAAATAATGTATCGATAATCTCTCCCATAAGAGGCTGATCATCTCCAGCGCCCGTGAGTATGTGACCTTCATGGATGGGAGTAAATGAAGGATCCTGAGATGGAGATTGTCCTGTATTATCTGGAGAACCCAGCATCATCACAGGGTCCTCGTAAAAGAAAGGCAGGGGGTCAGAGTCAGAGACTGCAAGATGCTGCCCTACTGGCTTTGATGATGGAGGGAGGGGCCACAAACCAAGGAATGCTGGCACCTCTAGAAACTAGAAAAGGCAAGACGGGATTCTCTCTTAGAGCCGCCAGGAGGCAGGAAGTCCTGCTGACCCTTTGCTTATAGGACCTATGAAATCTAGAACTACAAGAGAATAGATTTTTACCTATTTAATAAGATAATAAGTGTTTTAAGTCTCCAAGTTTATGAACTTTTGCTAGAGCATCAGTAGAAACTAATATCCCTCTGCCCTCCACACCCAAGTCTATGAATGAAATAAAAGTAATGGGCTCAAAGGCTTCCCTGGTGGCTCAGTGGTAAACAATCCACCTGCAATGCAGCAGAGCCGGGTTCTGTCCCTGGTCCATGAAGATCCCCTGGAGACGAGAATGGCAACCCACTCCAGTATTCTTGCCTGGAGAATTCCACAGACAGAGGAGCCTGGCAGGCTACAGTCCATGGAGTCGCAAAGAGTGGAACACGACTTAGGGACAAACAACAACAGTAATGATGGGCCTGAGAGCAACTGGAAGAGGAGGGGTGGGCTCACGGCTTCCTTGGCAGGGCGGTCAGGGAGACCTCACTGTGCAAGTGACCCCAGACCGAAGACTGAGTTGGGGAGGAGGGGCCAGCCCAGTGTAGCTAAGGTCAGAGGGTCTCCTGACCATGGAGGCAGCAAGAGCTAGGGCAGGTGGGTGAACGGGGGCACAGCTAGAAAACATTGCTGGGATGCCAGTCTCCATGCCCTGGCTTGGTTCAGGGTATGTTCATCCTTCTTGTTTGGCAGCAGACAGCCCCACAACCCCTGCCCACAGCCGCACCACTTGACTTCAAGGCTCTTTATCTGATAGTCTTAAATTTCTCCTTGCCTTGGGGTCCTTCAGAGGGAGCTATAGGGGTGTGGCCTGGCCTTGGGTGGGGTGAGTCCAGTGAAGTCCTCTGCATGGTGAAAAATTTGGCCTTGCCTGAAGAGTGGTCTGGGGGTGACAGAGGATGAGATGGTATTACCGACTCAATGGATATGAGTATGAGCAACCTCTGGGAGATGGAGACAGACAGGCAAGCCTGGCATGCTGCATCTATGGGGTCGCAAAGAGTTGGACATGACTTAGCAACTGAATGGCAAAAAAGAGTGGTCTGATATTTGCCTTTGGCTTCTGGAAGGTGACCTGTCATCCTGACAGGAGGGCCAACATTGAGGATGGGGCTGGCCATGCTGGAAAGACCACCCATATGGCTTGGTAGAGGTGCTCTGGGTCCTGCCATCTCAGCCAACCTGGTGACTGAGATGGACCTGGTGGGCACTCAATGGGTCGGTCACTAATCAAACCATCGTCAATCAATCAATCATGCCTACCATGGAGCCCTGAGAAAGTGCTGGGCACAGGGCTCAGGAGCGCTTGCCTGGTGGGTAATACCCAGCATGTGTTGTCACTCCCTCATGCTAGAGGAGGGGGTGTCCTGACCCCATGCGGAGAGGACAATGAAAACTCTGTATTTGGAGCCCACTCAGACTCTACCCTCCCATGCCTCTGCCCCTGGTTGGTTCTGACCCATAAGAAACTGTAACCATGAGTTACAGCTTTAGTGGGTTCTGTGAGTCTTTCTAGCAAATTATCAAACCTAAAGGTGATTTGAGGATTCCACCCCACCCCCCAATTGGTGTTGGTGTCAGAAGTGAATGTGGTCTTGGCTGAATGACCCCAGAGTCCTCTGACCTTGGCAGTCTGGCTAATTGTCAGTCCCCCTATAAAACACTGCAAGATACACCCCTCGGGGAAGGATGCTCAGCATTTACCCCAGGCGCCAAGCCTTGGCTCCTGGCCAAGAGCTGGTGTCCTTAGGAGCCCCAGCACCCCCTACTCCAAGGAGGGCTCCAGCAGCTGCTTCCACATTCCAAGTCCTCTGTCACTCATGATTATGGCTCATGGCTTCATTTTCTAAGAAATGTACATCAGAAAAAAACAGCTCCAGTGGTTGACCACTTCGAAAATGCAAATCAGTGCAATTTCAATCAATACATGCAGCACTGAGCATTAAAAATGCAAATTTCCTGCTGTGCAGAGAGCAAGGAAGAGCAGTGCCTTGTTTAGAAAGAAGACTCGGATGGCAGGAGGACCTTTCTGGATCCCCGTGGAAACTCGGATCTTAATTGGGACAGAGGAAGAAGCAGAGCTGGGGGCATTAGTGGCTATGGCTGCACCACCTGGGTCCTCAGGTTATAGAAATGGGCTGATGGCCAAGCCTGGGCCCCTTTAAATGAAAGAGGAAGGGCCCATTCCCTTCATCCACTGCGTTCTGCATCCTTTCCCTGCTTTTCCTCCTCAGGAGAAATTGGTGGTTGGAGAACCTCTGACTCCCAGGTAGAAGCGCATGTGGGAGGAAACCTGATGAAAGCCCTAGGAGGCCACTCCCTGAGGTGTACCTGGCCCAGGTGAGGGGAGCACCTGACTCAGCTCAGGGAAGGCCTTGGGGTCCAACCCAGCCTGCATCCCTGGTGGATCTGAGGGAAGATTCACCTCCATTCTCTCTGGGGGTTAACTCCCCAACCTCCCGATCAATCGCACCAAATTCCTTCCTCCAGGAGGCCTCCAGGGCCCCAGCACTGTCACCCCCTTCCCAGTGCCCTCCCTGCACTGCAAGCCCTTGACCACTCCCGCAGCTGCCACCCGTCCACCTGTTGATGTTGGTCCTTCCTATCTGCGTCTAAGCCCCTTGAGGGCAGCACCACCAGGTTTTTGCTCTGTTTTACATAAAATGTGTTGAAATGAATGAATGATGCCCATCTCCTAGTCTGTCTGGAGACATGGAATAGTGGGTTCCAGATCCCAAATGCAAGTGGTCCGGTGCAGCCTTTCACCCAGGCCAAAGTCCCAGCCCAACACACCTCTGGTGGCCACCTGCCCACTCCTTGAACTCATGCGTGGAAATACACAGCCTCTGTGGTGCTTCAGGATCATCACCTGCTCAGCGTCTAAAATGCCTGTCAGTTATTTCACAATTGCTGTGAGTCAGAGGCTGCGTCCTTGGTGTGGTTTCGCAAGGCTTCCATCACAGTATTGATGGGGGCAGGGGTCTCATCTGAGCTCCCATAGTTGGCAGAATTCAGTTCTTTGCCGCTGTAGAATTCATGGCACTTCCTTCCTCAAAGCCAGCAGGAGACAGAGCCTGTGACTTGGGAAGGGCCCCAGTCCCTCTTGTAAGAACCTTCCCCTAGTTGGGTCAGTCTCACCCTGGACAGGGCTTCCCTGCTAGCTCAGCTTGTAGAGAATCAGCCTGTAAGGCAGGAGACCACAGTTCGATTCCTGGGTTGGGAAGATCTGCTGGAGAAGGGATAGGCTACCCACCCCAGCATTGTTGGGCTTCCCTGGTGGCTCAGCTGGTAAGGAATACACCTGCAATGTGGGAGACCTGGGTTCGATCTCTGGGTTGGGAAGATCCCCTGTAGAAGGGAAAGGCTACCCATCACAGTATTCTGGCCTGGAGCATTCCATGGACTTGAGCTCAAGATCAGTCGACTAGGGACATTAATGACATCTACAGAAGCCCAACGGTCCATGGGCGAGAAGCAAGTTACCATTCTGACCAGGCTCCAGGGTGAATGAACCACAATCATTCAGCCACTTTGGAATTCTGCCTGCAGGTCTCATAAGGCGGCCAGCAGCCATTCCATTATCTGCTGGGATACCTGGAGTTTCCCGTCCCATGCTAGGACCTTACATCATGGTTGGCAACTCTGGAGATTGTGGCCTGACACCTACTCTGCCCTCTTCTCTCCTGGATCCAGGAGACTCTCTAGACACAGTTCAGCTCAATATCCCATACCACCCACAGGGCACCAGCGAGCCTGCCCAGGCCTCCATCCCAGATGCCTTTACAGCCTCTCCCAGCAGCCCAGGGCCTCCATCCCCACACGCTAAAGCAAAGTCCTCCCACACCTGATTCCCAATCCCCGTACCCCCCACCCCCATCCCCGCACCAGAGCATGTCTTCCTTGACTCAGAGCCTTCTCTCAAGCCTGTATCTTTGTGGTGTTGTTCCTGTCCATCCCCCAGCCCCATGGCTTTAACTAATGGACTTCTTCCACCATTGGCCTGAGCCTGCCCTCATGTGGTCACCTTGCTTGGCTATGTGGTGGTCTACCGGGTGTTTGGGACACTGGAAGGACAACCAAGACCTACTCACCACCAGGCTAAGCAGGCTTGCCCTAGGCTTTGCCCCCTGCCTCCTGGAATCATCCTGTCTCCGCAGGTAGACACTGTCTAGGGAGGAGGAAACTGAGGCTCAGGGAAGCTGAGGCCTGCCTGGGTCAATGGCTGCAGGATAACACAGGATGCTGGTGAAACATGAACTTCAGATAAACAACAGTAATTTTTTATGAATATACTGCAAATGTGGCACAGGTTGTCAACACCAGCGTGTGCATACGTGTGGTTTATCTGCAATTCACATTCAGCTTAGCATCCTGCATGGTAACAGCTGGTAACAGATGAGGGAGCAGAAGGAGAGTTGGGACCTGCCCCCAGAGACTGAGCTCCCCTCGGCCTGAGGACAGGACTTGTCGGCATATGCCACCTGCCTTCCTCTCCCTACACGTGGGGGCCTGCAGCCACAGCCCTGGGCGGCCTGGAGGCAAAGCCACGCACCAATGGAGAGTCGATGAAACAGCAGGTCCCTGCCACTGAGGGTTATGGGATGACTCCCAGCAAGTGTTGTCCTGGGGACCACCTGCTGCAGATCGAACGTTGTTGTTGTTGCCATCTCCGACTCTTTGAGACCCTATGGACTGTGGCCTGCCAGGCTCCTCTGTCCATGAGGATTCTCCAGGCAGGAATACTGAAGTGGGTTGCCATGCCCTCCTCCAGGGGATCTTCCTGACGCAGGGATCAAAGCCAAGTCTCTTATGTCTCAGGCGGGTTCTTTACCACTAGTGCCGCCTGGGAAGCATAATAAGTAAATAAATACATTTTAAAAAGAAAAAGAAATTTAATCCTATCTCCCAATGGGCTGCTATCAGGAGGCAGGGCCAAGGGAGGTCCTGAGTGTGAAACCCTCCCGATGGATTGGTGCCTTTAAGAAAGACAGGAGAGATGCAGGTGAAGATGGTGAGATGAGGCAGGTCTGCGAGATAGGAAGCAGATCGTCACCAGACAGCATGTCTGCAGGGGCCTTGACCTTGGAGGTACAGCCTCCAGAACCCTGCGTACCATGTGTCCGCCTCTTAAGCCCCTGCTGCTGCTGCTAAGTCTCTTCAGTCGTGTCCGACTCTGTGCGACCCCAGAGACAGCAGCCCACCAGGCTCCCCCGTCCCTGGGATTCTCCAGGCAAGAACACTGGAGTGGGTTGCTGTTTCCTTCTCCAATGCATGAAAGTGAAAAGTCAAAGTGAAGACGCTCAGTCGTGTCCGACTCTTAGTGACCCCATGGACTAGTCTGCTGTATTTGCTATGGCAGCCGCAGCAGACAGATCCGCCTCCTCCCTCCTCTCCCCCCTCTTCCTTCCTCCTCCCTCCTCCCTGCAGAGGCCAGCCCCTCCTTCCTCTCTTTCTCTTCCCTCCTCCCCCCTCCCTCTTCCTTTCCTCCTCCCTCCCTGAAGCCTCGCCCCCGTGGCCTGCTTCTCTGCCTGAGCTATTTATCAATGCAGGGCAGGCTTGTTCCATTAAACCCTCAAATGGAACTTATGGATGTAATCGTTTTCTGTGATCTGTCTCTGCTGAAAGTGGGGCAACTTGCACTCCCCGGCATGTCACTGCCCGTCTTGAAATGTTGTCTTGAAATGATTAAGCCTATGAAGTTTTATTTCCTCCAGCAGCTGACAATTCTGCAAAATGGAGAGATTTTAATTTCAAGTGGCACAATAAAAACCTTGTTGCTTCGAAACCCAGTGAGTAGGTTCTGGGGGACCCAGGGCCTGAACTTCTTGGTAGAGGGGAGGCCTCAGCTTCCACATGGGGGTGCAGAGCCAGCCCACCTGGACCTGTTTCTGTTCTGCTGAGAGGCCCTGTTGTGTGGCCTGGGGCCAGTGTCCCTATTTTCTACCCACCCCCTCAGCTCCTCACTCTGGAACATCTCAGAATCCATGCTAACTGCTTGGAGACACAGAGCTGATCGTGGGAGTGTTTTCACTGTCCACGTGGCAGGAGAAAGGGGTGGCCTTTACACGTGCAGCCGGTCCAGCCTTCCCAGCCAACCTATCCCCCAGCACAGCTGTGAAGGCGCAGACTCCTTTGTGGAATTGACTGCTCCTATCCCCACAAAGGAAGGGCCCTCCCAGCTGTGACCCACAGTCCCTGCAAACCTGCAGAGGACAGCCAGGTGGCTGCACATGGGCCATGGCAGCCTGCACCCGGGCGGGGCTGCTGCTCCTCCACGAGCTGGCCCAGTCACCTCTCCTTGCGGTCCACCCCCCAGAGTCACCCCCTGCAAACCCCCTTGGACTGCTGCACCCCGTGCCTGTCCTCCCCTCCTCCTGGGGGACTGCCTCCTTCTCCTTGCTGGCGAATTGGCTGGAAAAGGAAGAAAAAGGACATGCTTTGTTTTACTGTCTTTGCTAATTTCCACGGTGTCAATACTCCCAAGGGAGCCAGTTCAAGCTACAAACCACAGAGAAACCTGCTCACAAAACTCCTGAATATCTGACCAGCTCTCAGGACCCCTCTGCACAAGCACAGTGAGTTGAGTGGGAGCTGAACCGCTGTGTTTGCTCCATCTCTTCCTCCGGAGGGTGGGACCCTCGTCTCCTTCATCCTCCTCCGCACTGGCATAGCCAGTGCCGGCTTCTCCCACTTCCTTGGTGACCGTGTTGGGCCTGCCCTCCCCAGACCCTGCTCCAGCTTGGCCAGGCTTGCATCCCACCCTGACCAGTCACATCTTGGCCAGATCAAGGCCTCCAGCCCTGTGCAGACTCCAGGGCATCCTCTGCAGCTCACTTGATAATTCTCTCTCGTGCTTCCTCCACATGGGTGGCCACAGCTCACGCCTCTGTCGTCTCTACATGCACACCAGGTAGCTCGGTGTCCAGACATAAGGGGGGAAGTGTAAACTCTGGTGGAATGAAAGGACTCCAAACTCGGCTCTGGGGCAGCAGGAGCCCATGGAGGAAGACTCCAAAGCCCGGTCACCTTGTCCTCACCTCATCCCCTGGGTCAGGTCCAGCCTTACGTTTCTGCCCCAGACCTGCTTGGACAGACCCTGAAAACACTGACTGTGTTCAGCTCTGTTGGGCACATATTAGGTGCTCCATAAAAGCGAAACCCGTGGTGAGGGAGGGGCAGGCTCCCACGGAGCACTCAGCGTCTCAGTTCACTGCCGGATCTGGGAACCAGGAGGGAGGGAGGGCCGGGCTCCTCTGCAGCTGTCACTCTTCTTGTCACACAAGTGCCTGGAATTAAAGCTTCACCATTAATTGCAATGGATCCGTCTGGAAAGTCTTCCTGTTTGTAATTTGGACAAATTGCCCTGTATCCTCTCTCAACGCACGTCGCGTGCAAAGCAGCTCCGGGAGGATTGATTTCCTTTCTGTCGTAGGAGAGACTAACCCGCGTGGGAGGTGCCCTGGGGAATGCCAGCCGCAACCTCCTCCCAGGGTTGCTCCAGCAGAGAAGTTCCAAACACAGCCCATCTCCAGACAGGGGTTTCTGTGCGCTGAGAACAGTCTCTCTTGCTTGGGCAGGTGGAGCCTGGAGGGAGCCACATCTGGAGGCGACTTCCCCACCTTCCCTGGTCATGCTGGTGAGTTGGGGGGCACAGGGTGAGACCAGTGAGCGGAGAAGTGGACCACGTGCAGAGGCAGCAGCTGCCGCAGGCTTGGGGTGACCTTTGAGTGAGCTAACGAGGTACAGCAGGTAGGATTAGATGCTCACCTGGACACAGATGCAGGAGCCAGAGACACCTGAGCTCAGACCTCCACCCCGAGCCAAGCAGCTGTGTGACTCTGCCTGAGACAAAGGAAGACTCTGAGTTTTCATTTGCACGTCTGCAAAAACTAGCAGGATGGGAGATGTTACCTGCCCAAAGGCGGCGATGTTTGTACAGCTTCCCTCCCTAGGAGGAGCCATGTGCCGCAGCCCTGTGTGTCCTGATAAGAGGATCCAGCCAGCTGCACCCCAGCCATGTGGAGGAGATATAACTGGAGCAGGGTTTGTGGAACCTCTCCAGGCCGTGAGTGCACGCCACTCCATTCACAGGACCTCATCCCCGCACAACGAGCCAGGTTTCCCCACCTCTCTTTCTGGAGTCAAGCCACGTGTCAGCCAGCAGAGCAGAGAGATGGACCTCAAGTCCAGGCCCAGCTCATCAAACCTCCCAAATGAGCCCTACCATGGACTTTCCCATTTAGGGCTTTGGGATGGAGAAGGCCCCAGAAGAGCTGGTGTTCCTGCTGTTGGAAATTCTAATGTGTAAGGTCTGGCCAGAGTTCTGGGGTGTGTGTTAAGGAAAAACAGAGAGTACTAAAGACTGTCTGTCATCGCAGGAGGGGCTGATAGTAGGTATAGGGTCAACTCAACCATCTGGAGGGGCTGGAGGGGAGAGGCTTTCAGCTGCTGCTGCTCAAGGAAGATGGACACCCCCAGATAGGGGTGGTCAGCTGTCCCTCAGGAGGGAGACTTTCTTCAGCCATTCTGGCAGCTATAACAGAGTTGGGGGGTTACAAACAACAGATATTTATTGCTCAGTTTTGGAGGCTGAATGTCTGAGACTGAGGCACCTGGAATCTGGTGAGACCAGCTTCCTGGTTCATAGATGGCCGTCTCCATGCTCTCCCTCCATGTGGCAGAAAGGGCAAAGAAGTAGTCCCTTTTATAAGATCACAAATTCCATTCATGGGGCTCCACCCTCATGGCCTCATCAACCCCAAAGGCCTCACCTCTTAATATCATCATACTAGGGGTTAGGATTTCAACATATGGATTTGGGGGGGACAAGCATTGAGCCCATAAGGGTGACCTTTGGCCCAGTCTACATGTGTTGCAAGACACCCCATCAGTTTGGCATTTATGCCAGATTTTTCATTTTCAAACAGAGTATTATGACGAATGTTCATGTTGAAATAAGCCATGTGGTCCAGCAGATGCCAGCTTTTGGCCCCAGGCTTCCACGATGCTCTTGTCTCCTCGTGCATGAGAAGCAGGCAGTGAGCAGTTTTAATTTAACATGGGATTCAAGCTGAAAGACCACTGATGATGACGGACCAGCCTTGCTTTCAACCCTTTCCAGACCCAGGACGTTTCTCCTGCCTCTGAGTGGTGACCACCATGGGGTACCTCTCGGGCATGAGTGGCAGGAAGTACGTCCTCCATCTGGCCTCCCTCAGGTGAAGAGAGGAATATCCTGAGTTACTGCCTTCCCTTGGCGGACCTGGTGGACAGCCAGCTGTGCCGTGGCTAGGACCACCACCTGGAAGACCTCGAAGCCCCCAGCTGGTAGCTGATGTGGCCAGTGGGGCCAGAGGGACCCTCCAAGCAGAAGTGTGTGAAGCCCGGTGAAGATCAGAGATCAGCGGTCCTGCTCAGAGGGGCTTTCCAGGTGGCTCTAGAAATAAAGAACCCACCTACCTGCCAGGGCAGGAGACATAAGAGACTGGGCTTTGATCCCTGGGTCAGGAAAATCCCCTGGAGGAGGGCATGGCAACCCACCCCAATCTTGTCTGGAGAATCCCATGGACAGAAGAGCCTGGCAGGCTACAGTCCATGGGGTTGCAAAGAGTTTGATATGGCTGAAGGGACTTAGCATGCACTCACAGTCCTGCTCAGAACAGATAAACAGGAGCAGCCACAGACTCGGCTACAAATGAGACTTTCTTTATCATCAGAGCAAATATATCACCAAGTATTTATTATTTGCTAATGCTTTTAAAATTTTGTTAATGAACTCTTTGGGCAGCAATGAGCTAAAATAATGAAAGTACACATTTAATGAAAAAGCAAGGACTGAGCTTCTGTCTGTCATTAAAGTTGCGATGAAGCTGCAGCTGGTGCAGAGAGCCCTTCCACATGGCCCCTCTGCCTGTGGGCCACAGGCAGGATGCTGACTGTAAGGCAGCCCCTACATCCTACCTTAATGGTCATTTAAGAAGAATTTGCTCAAAGATGGGTACTTACCATGAGTGGCTGTAGAAGGCTTCTTGCATGTGTGCCCATAAGGCCAGATTTTTCATTTAGATCAAATGCTGATTTAATTGTTTTTTTTAATTTAGATCAAATGCTATTCTTCCTGTGATTCAAAAATATTGCTGCCATATCAGTAAGCAAAGGATGTAGCAACCATCAAGTCACCACATTATAGCCACCCTGACTGTGAGCCCGGAGTGAACTCAGGATGGAGGCAGCAGGAACCCCGCTCCCCATCCACATCTGGCAGTCAGCTGCTACAGCCACACCCTCCCGATGGTGCACCCTGAGGGGACTAAAATGAGAAAGCACAGGCTCCTGGCCCCAGATAGCTAAGGTGCACATCAAAGGAATGATTTCAGTGAGCCCAGACTCTTGCATCTTCCCATACATAGAAAAGCTCTAAATGCATTAACTTGAGATCTCTGATCTGCTTTAATTAACAGTAATCTTTTGATGTTCTTATTACCTAGTCTTTTGTTGCAAAAAACCCTGTATATCCGGCTCCCCTCCCCTTGCCCCTTCAGCACAATTTTCTCAGTGTTATCTGAGATGCTGTGTCCCAGGCTTGAAGTCCTCAGAAAGTCCACCAAATAAAACATAACTCTAACTTTTAGGTTGAGCGTTAGGTTTTCCATCAACATTCCCAAACTCAGGCTGCTCAGTTCAGATTTTAAGTTTCCTTGGGCATGGAGGAAGGATGAAGCAGTTAGCCATCAATATATCAGGGCCCCTGATACATTGGGAAGAAGGCTTTGGGAACTGGAAAGGAAGCCATTTTGACATCATGACATCAGATTGTTTCTGGTACAAAATCTGTGAATTCCAAGAAGGGCTCAGTATTTCGTGATTCATTTGCTAAACTAAAAATACAGTTTTAGGGGCTTCCCTGGTAGCTCAGTGGTAAAGAATCTGCCTGCCAATGCAGGAGACATGGGTTCAATCCCTGATCCGGGAATATCTCACATGCTACAGACTAGCTGAGCCCGTGCACCACAACTACTGAGCCTGTACTCTAGAGCTTGGAAGCCACGACTTCTGAGCCCACGTGCTCTAGAACCCGTGCTCTGCAACAGCAGACGCCACCTCAATGAGAAGCTAGAGACCACAACTAGAGAGCAGCCCCTGCTCTCTGCAACTAGAGAAAAGCCTGCGAAGCCACAAAGACCCAGCACAACCAAAAATAAATAAAATTTATATTAAAAAAGTTACAGCTTTAGGGGTTTCATTCTGTTGGAAGCAAAACACCTGAGACCACGCTGAGTGCTATTGCAGAATCGGATGAAAATTCCACACTGAGGGTAAAACTGATTGATTATATTATGTTGTGAATAAAACAAGGCTGCCTGCCTTATCAGAAAACAAAGGACATTGCAACCATCCAGGCACTACAGCCCCGCCCTCCCAGCCCCCACGTCACTACAGTGAGTCCTGAGGGAACTCAGGATGGGGAAGAAGAGCATTCTGGCCCCAGAAAGCTAAGGTGCAAATCAAAAAGATGGTTTCAATGAGCTCAGACTCTTGCATCTTCCCAGTTACAGAAAAGTGCTAAATTCCTAGACTTGAGATGGTTTTAACATCTTTTGGTGTCCTTACTCCCTGGTCTTTGCTGCAAAAACCCCTGTATATCCTGGCTCCTCCCTTGCCTCTTAGGAACAGTCCCCCTGAGCTGAGAGACTGCATCCCGAGCCTGAGTACTCAGTTTTTTTCTGACAAATAAAATAAAATTCTCAACTTTTAGGTTGTGTGATTTGTTTGTTTAGTTGATGCGGTCATAATATGAACATATATTTGATACGAGTTTCAAGTTGGAAGCCACATTCTTATTAAAGTAAGAAACTGTTGACTTAAAAATAGTCACAACCTAGAAATTGAGAGTTATGTCTTATTCAGGGGGAATTTTTAGGACTTCGAGCCCAGGAGACAGCATCTCAAGTGACCTGGAGAGAACTGTTCTGAGGAAGCAGAGTGGAGAGTCAAAGTATATAGAAGTTTGCAACAAAGGGCAGATAATCTGAGTATCAAATGCTATTGTAAATTAAAGAAAACCAGATATCTCAAGTTAAGAAATTTAGTGTTTTTCTGCGCATGAGAAGATATAAGGGTCTGGGTTCAGTGAAATCATTACTTTCATATACATCTCAGCTATCCATGGCCAATATCCTTGGATCTGAGTTTTCACATCCTTAGTTTCTCAATCACCATAGAGAGTGGCAGCGGCCTCATAATTGCCAGAATGCAGGCATTGTTCTTTCTGGGCATCCTCCAGGCTCAGAAACTCACTTTTGGAGGGCCAAAATAGCTGATGGCTGTGACATCCTTGTTTATTGATACAGCAGGAAATACTCCATTTCACAAAACATACCAAACAGAAGTGGAAGAACAGGTTGTGGAACACAGGTAATTCAAACGTGTCTGAAAAGTTGAGACAATCTAACAGTCAAGTGATAGAAGTTACAGTGGTTGGAAATTTACAACTGTGTATCTGTATATACTTAGAGTAACTGAATTGCAACATTTTATGACAAGCGGATATTGAATTTTAAAAAGCCCTTCAGTGTGGCAGTACGGGTTCTCTCTTGCTGCTCTCCATGAAAAACAGTCTGGAAATGTTTGAACCTTTGAAGAGCTTCTTTGTAAATCAATCTAGAGTGTCCTATAACAGCACTGAACCCTTTTGTAAACAAATCCTCTGTGTTTTGGCTGCATTCAATAATCCAACGAGGAGAGCAAAAACAACAACAAAAACTTCAGCTTTTGAGGCTTTTGGAAAATTATCATTATTGAAAACAAAGCTTGCAAACAGGAAGACATTAAATTTATCCCCATGCAAGCAAGGGAGGGAGGGAACCAATGAAACCATGTGAGCCCCTACAGCCTCAGATTTAATTTAAAAATTACATAATTGTGCTTTGGAATATCTCAACTAGTAGAAAGCATCTTTTAATGAAATCCTATTTTTAATTAAACAAATTTATATTCCATGCCAGAATGGAACCAAATTAAAAGATCTACAAGTTTGCAGCATCTAAATTTGGAGAAACATTCAAGAGAATCATATATAGAAATGACTTCAAAACAGACAACTTATTTGATGAGTTTTATCTTGTTAAGACTGTTTGTCGAAGAAAGACTCTCAGCCTCTGTACATGCATTTGGGTAAAATATTTATACATTTCAACCATGGAAAAACAAAACCCATGAACATGCCCTCTGTAGAGAGCAAAATTTGCTTATTCTGAGCTTACCACATCCCCCTGCACCCGCGGAGAGATAATTGTCTCAATTAAATATGTTATGGTCTAGGAGAGAGAAGTCAGTGTAAGGTGTCAACAATTTCAAATGTATTAGCAAAAGAATACACAATTTTGATGAAAGACCAAGCTATTTTACAGAAAATTTTTAGATGTTAAGAGTCTATTGAAAAAAATGCTTGTTCTTCAGAAAAATTCCAATGGATCTACCTAGGGAATTCCCAGGGTGTAGTGATAAAGAATCTGCCTGCAGTGCAGGAAACATAGGTTTGATCCCTGGATCAGGAAGATGCCCTGCAGGAGGAAATGGCTACCCGCTCCAGTATTCTTGCCTGGAAAATTCCGTGAACAGAGGAACCTAAAGGACTATATATAGTTCATGAGGCTGCAAAAAGTTGAACATGACTGAGCACACACACACATATATGAAAACCCACTTATCAAAAAAATACTTCAAAAATACGTCATTTTAATTGTCTTTAATGCCCTCCTTTCACTATGAAGAAAGGACAGGTGAAATGATCAGCACACACACCATCCAAACTCTGCTTATTTTGCTCTGATACAGGCAATCTCACAGCTACATTATTGTTGTTGCTAAATTAAGGTCTAATTTACAGTACGCTGAAATCAAAAGCTCATAAGTGTACAGTTCAATAAACTTTGACATATGTACACACCGACATGACCAATATATGGAATGTCTCTACCACTCTATAAAGTTCATTGTACCTTTGCTGTTATTTCCCTATTCTGGAGTCGGTGGTAAAGAGTCCACCTCCCAGTACAGGAGACACGAGAGATGTGGGTTAGATCTATAAGTAGGGAAGAGCCCCTGGAGAAGGAAATGGCAACCCACTCCAGTATTCCTGCCTGGGAAATCCCATGGACAGAGGAGCCTGGAGGGCTACAATCCATGGGGTTGCAGAGAGTTGGACATGACTGAGCACTCATGCATGAAGATAACTACCCTTCTCATTAACTGAAATCAAAAGGATCTAGGTCCCAGACCTGGGAAGTGGCTCAAGCTTCCTGAATGTTGGCCATCCATTCATGCAACAGAGCCTGGGGTTGCTAAGATGCCATGAGCTGATAAGGCACAGTGTGGCCATGGGGTTAGTACTCAGTCAACAAGAGCACAGTCAGAGGGGAGGAAGGATGCAAGAGAAGAGGTCCCCACCAGTGCAGAATTCCATCACCATGGACAGTCTGAGAGGACTCAATTCTGTCAAGATATCCTGCTCCACCCTTCTTTCTACCAGGGTCCTACCTGTCTGCCAGGTGTCTAACCTGCCTGCCTCTATCTGCCTACACTCCCTGTAACCTCCTTTCTTCAGGCAAAGATTTGTGACCTCTCCCTGCTGCCTGGAGTTCCATCGTATCCCTGAAGCTCTTCTCTGACCCTCCAACAGGGATCCATGTCCCCCCACAGATACGTGGCCCCTGCTCTTTCCTGTGGCCCAAGGCACTTGCAGCTCTAGACACCCTATAGAGATAAGCCCAATACCACTGGGCTTAGCTCTTGACACAAATCCACAAGCAACAGACATGAGCCTTAGCGAGACGACCGAATCTGGTCTCGGTCACATGCTCAAGAGATGAGAGTGGGCACCTTTCCTTCCTTGTGAGCGGTTAATAACACTACAACATTTAAGGACAACTGTGAAAGGCTGTGTCATAAACTGAACATCAAGCAGTGCTACATGGTAAGCCTGACGATGCCCATTTCACGGATGACAAAACTCAGACTTGGGAAGCCTAGGCCACCCACACAGCACCCAGTGAGATGGTGCCAGACTATGCTCTGGGGCTGGTCCTTCTGGCTCTGCCACCTGACTCTGTCCTTTCTGTCTGGCCCATAGGACACATGGGTGTGGACTCCCAGAGCCCCAAGTTAAGCGGGACTGCCTTGAGGGTTTGCTTGTCAGGAAGTTCCCAAGACAGTCTAAAGCAGAGAGCGCAGATGCCACCAGCCTATGGGTCCCATGTATTCTTGATGTCACTGGGGCCCTGTCCAGTGGTTCACATCACAAACACTCAATTCCTACCTGAGCCTCCACCATGAAGGGGAATGAGGATGAGGCTCACACGACCCAGCTTTCTAAGCCCCTGAGCCCTGGGCCCAGCCTCGTGGGGTGATGCAGCTCCGACCACCACCCCTCACCCCTCAGGGAGGGAGGACCCGGAGAGCAAACGTCTCACACAAGCCATCTCACATCTGTGCCCCGCGATGCAAATGCTGGGGGTTTATTTTTACCTGCAAGTGCTTATGGAACGTGTCTGATAATGTATTTATAACGGCCCGAGAAACTCAGCTAGCAGCAAGCGCCCTGAGTGACAAGGAAAATTGTTAGAAATTGTTCCCTGTGAAAATAATGAGCCCGCTGAAATGAGCCAATCAAAACAGCCTCCTGATGGCTTCCTGTACAGCCAGGTGTGGCAGGAGGGGGTGGGGGGTTCTGCTGGAATTGGACTCGGCCTTCTGAGCCCTGCGGGTATGGGTTCAGGGATGTCCTGGCTCTTGATGCAGATGCCCCTCTGCGGCAGCCGAGCCCCCTGGGCAGGATCCCTTCAGGGCGGGATCGTGAGGGGGTCCAGAGAGAGGGGTAGGGGGTTCACGTCACCTGGAGTCTGTGTCTACGCCTGAGGCCAGCCCACTGGGAGGATGCCCCCATCTCCCCAGAGGGGTCCGTCCTCCCTCCCAGCGCAGTCTAACCCAGTGTCCGCCCATGTGCTTCTCTACCCTCGTGAGCTGACTATTCTTAGCGCCTCGTTCCAGAGGGTGAGATGGTTGGATGGCATCATTGACTCAATGGACATGAGTCTGAGGAAACTCTGGGAGATCATGAAGGACAGGGAAGCCTGGTGTGCTACAGTTCGTGGGGTCACAGATTCAGACACGACTGAGTGACTGAACTGAACTGAACCGCCCCCCTCATTCCCTCCACCCAGGACCCCCCCCCCACCCCCGCACCTCCTTTTCCTGGCTCCTGTCCTGATTCCTCCCAGGTTTGGCTTAAACCATCGCCCCTCCAGGCAGGCTCCTCCTTGCCCTCCGACTGAGCCCGAACTCAAAGCTAAGTCTGTGGACACCTGTCTATTTGTCTGTTTCCTTTGCTAGCACAGGACCTTCTGGGCCCGTGGGCTGTGTCTTCACTCCCCAGGTAGTAGAATTGTGTGCGGTAGAGGAAAGACGTTCATAATGAATGAGAGCAGTGGAACTTGGGTGTGCAGAATCCTGTAATGAACCTACGACATCCATCCCTTGTGTTAGGATCATGTAGCAACAGTTCTACCGTATATACCCTGATATATGTTGCTTCTGTTTCTCTTCCTCACTCCTGATCATCAGTGTCGATTCTGCAGATCTTGCCCTGTACCTCTGGCCTTTCTCCCTTGTCTTATTTCAACCCTTTCCACCTGGGTTCAGGGCTTATCAGCTCTGCCTGCCCCACCACTCGCTCTCCCTGCCCCCCACCTGCCCCTCAAAGCTCCCTGCCTTGGGGTTCACTCTGAGCCCACTGCTGCTCTTTCTCTAGGTCTTCTGTGGCTCCCCAGTGCCTGGATGATAGAGGCTGAGCTCCTCCACAGCACGCAGAGCCCCCCACAGTCACATCCACCGGCAGGTTACTTGGTCCAGCTTCAGACGTAACACTTCACCACAGTGAGTTCTCGCCACATTGACACACATCCTGTAGTTTCTTATGGGATGGGACTTTGGCACACACTGTTCTCTGTGGTCCAAATGCTCAGCCTTCCTGACTGTCCCCGTGTTCTCGCTTTGTCTCTGTTCTCATCACACTTGAAGATTCAGCTCTGGAGCCATTTCCTGGGGACCCTCTTCTCCTCCTGCCCCCACATCCAGCCCCTCCCCTAAGTCCAGGCTTCCGAAGCTGGTGCCCTCCGGCTGTGCGTGGTTTCCTAGGGCACTGGTGTGAATCACTCTTCTGCAGGAATCCTTCCTTCCGGGGATGTGGACTGCGTGCTCTTAGAGTGAGCCGAAGACCCCTCAGCTTCACCTTTGAACCCCTGGTGCTAGGCCTGCCTTCACACCACGTTTATAGGCGGGAGCCTCCACAGACTTTCCTGGCGGTGCTAGTGGTAAAGAACCTGCCCTCCAGTACAGGAGACGTGGCTTCGACCCTGGGTCGGGAGGATTCCCTGGAGGACATGGCAACCCACTCCAGTATTCTTGCCTGGAGAATCCCATGGACAGACAAACCTCGTGGGCTCTGGTCCATAGGGTCACAAAGAGTCAGACACGACTGAAGTGACTACGCACACGCACACACAAGCCTCCACAGGCTAGTTCCGAGCTCACACAGAAAGTACAACAGCTGTCAGCCACGTCCCGGCCACAGGGCAGGTCTCACTCAGGCCCAGTTAAACGAATGCAGCCTTGGGCACACTTTGTCTAACCACATCCCCATGACGACGGTTTGCAGGCCGGTTTTCGCCTCTGTTTCTACAGATGGGGAACATGACC
This sequence comes from Bison bison bison, assembly GCF_000754665.1. Taxonomy (NCBI): domain Eukaryota; kingdom Metazoa; phylum Chordata; class Mammalia; order Artiodactyla; family Bovidae; genus Bison; species Bison bison. The sequence goes on from NW_011494861.1 coordinate 8,830,678, forward strand.
TCGAGATGCTGGATTTCCATATCCCCTGTTCTCACAGGCTCCGAGGTCCCCACTGGCTTGGCAGCATCCTGAAGCCCCGTGAGGATGCAGGTGTGGACCTGCCAAGGAGGGGGATGTGGCCAAGGTGGACCAGAGGCTACACCTCTCAGAGGCAGGGTGACTGCATGTTCCTAAGGCTGATGGTACTGTCTGAGGGCTGGGGCTTCTCTTCTGCATCCGGATATCTTGTATCCATTTGGGTTCAATCGAGGAACCACCAGTAGGTGAGCAAGAAAGTTCAGTACAAAGAATGGCTGGTGAGGGACCAGAGTCAGGAGGAGGGGGCCTGTGCAGGTGCAGAGAGGCGGTCCAGGCTGCTGACTCAGTGGAGAAGGAGGGCAGCATCCTTTGGTGCCAAGGCGACAAGTCGCCACTTAGAGCCCCTGCAGACTTTGGAATCTAACTCTCCTTCACTGAGTGGATCCCAAACTGACTGAGTGGAGTTAAAAGCACTTTCTCTGCCCCCACCGAATAGGTTGTAAAAGGCACAGCATCTACGTCAGCTCTTAGTTGAAGGTGGGGGGGCGGGGAGGACTGGTGAGACAAACTGGATCACTGTTTGTTTTATCAGTTACTTCTAGAGCAAGATAACAATTACATGTCAAGTGCAAAGCATAGACCTGATTTACAGCAGAACTGCCAACTCCCTGTCCCCCTCGTGCACCTGACAATTCACGTGTTTCCATTTGGCATCCTGCTCCCTGCGTGGTTCTAACATTATCTTTCTGTTTACTGACAGGTGAACCCTTCTAGAGGTTGACGCCCTCATGGAATGATGGCGCTGAATGGTGCACATTTCATCGTGTTGCTGATTACCTCAGGGGACCTTGTGGATACCTGGGAGTCACGGCAGGACCGGCTGAGGCCCCAGGGTAGGGTAGGGCAGGGGGCAGTAGGAGGACAGCAGGAGAGGCCCTCATGCAAGTGTCCCCAGCATCACCCCTGCCGACGTCCCCCTCACTTGGACCATGCAGGCCCCCATGCTGGTGACTTGGCACCTGGGAGGTGGGCTGCTCTACAGAAATGGAGAGACCTCAGTGCAGCTTTATCTGCTCTGCCCAGGAGCTCCCCCACCCCAGTGTTCTCAGGGGTGGTCTTCTAGTGTGAGTAATCCCAGCTCTGGGCAGGACTGATTCCCCACCCCAGACTGTCTCTCTGCAAAGCACACCCCCTGATGGGGCCACCCGGGACCCAGCTGTGCACAGCCCAGAGAAGACTGTGACCTTGGTTGTCAAAGCAGCTGTTGTCCTGGGCTGATAATATAGACAGATTCAGAGCAGAGGCGGAGGAGGGGTGGGGCAGGGTAGGGGGAGGCCGAGAGAGCAGGGGAACAGAGGACAGGCAGGGGCAGAGGAGAGAGCCAGGTGGGGACCTAAGAACTTCAAAGCCTCTGAACGCCTTGTCTGTGTCTCACCTTTGACCCAAACAGGATGTGTGGCTGGCCTGGGGGCTGCTCTCTTTCTAACCCACCCCATCCTAGCCGGAGGGACCCAGCATGTGAGCCCAGCTCCCCCACATCTGAGTTGATTTCCACCTTCCCACCTTCCTGTGTGTTTTCCCTTCTAATTGAAAGCTGGTGAAATGACAGTTCATCACTGCTGTTTTATTTATTTGGAAACAAGGAAAGCACTTCAGATGTGGTAGGGAACAAAGCAGGGTTGATAATAAGAGTGCCTCCGGCCCTTTGAAAGACAAAGCCAGGTCCCTGATTAGCCCCTAGGGGTAAGGCAGAGTGGCTGGATGAGGTCTGGAGTGTCATTTTGTTGTCTCTGCTGGCAGGGCTCCTTGAATTGCCATTTAAATTATTCAGGTGTTTAAGCACCATTTGATTCCGGGTATCATCAGGGAGAAGCATTTCAGCCAGGGGAGGGGGGCCTCCTCCTGGCAGCTGGACCCACTCTTGTGTTGGTTAAGGGAGGATGCAGGGCTCATGGCATTGGCTTAGCATCATTTTGCAATGATGGGGGTAGAATCAGCCTTAGAATGAGACCCAGAAGCAGTAAGGAGAGACCAAGAGAAATCAAGCGAGGAAAGGAGCTATGGATTGAATTGGGTCCCCAAATGCATGCCTACCTGGAACCTCCAAATGTAGGATCTTTGCAGGTGTGATTAAAGTGCATCCATACTGGAGCAAAGGGGGTTCCAAATCCAATGTAATGGGTCTTATAAGAAGAGGAGAGACACACAGAGGCGTACACAGGGGAGAGATGGCCATGTGATGACGGAGGCAGAGACTGGGGTGACGGATCTGCACACTGAGCGTCATCAGGAGCCACCACGAGAAATGCACAAAAGGACCCTCCCCTGGAGCCTCCAGAACGAGCGCGGACCTGCTAATGCCTCTGCAGCCAGAAGTGTGAGAGCACAAGTGTGTGGTACTTTAAGCCACCCAGTCTGAGGTGCTTTGTCACAGCAGCTCTCAGGAACTAGTCAGAAAATCCTGGGTGCTGCTGGCTGTTGGCGCCCTTCCACCTCTGGTCACAGGGTTAGGAGGGCTCGTAAACGTCCCTCCTGGGTTCAGCTGGTCTTCCACCTCTGGTCACAGGGTTAGGACGGCTCATAAACGTCCCTCCTGGGTTCAGCTGGTTTGAAGTGGGGTTTTGACAGTTCATGACCAGAAGATTCTTAAACGACACAAACTCCAGAGTTATTAAAGACCAGGTCTGGCTGGAGTGGGTGATGGCAGGGAAGCCTGGTGTGCTGCAGTCCATGGGGCTGCAGAGTCAGACATGACTGATAACTGAACTAACTAATGTCTGGCTGGGCAGGAGAAAGTAATACGTGTGTTTTCCTAGAATGATGTGTGTGCTTCAACTCACTGAAATGAGTCCCAGGAACTTTCCCTGGAGCCCTCATGGCCCCAGACAATGACCAAACAAGGTGCCACCTTCAATGAGCTCAGTGTCGTGGAAGGAGAAAGAGGCTGTGTAATTAGAATGCAGGCCAGTATAGGTACACAGGTCAGAAAAGTCACTGCAGGAATTCACGAATGGCTTGACCCTGCTAGGGCTTTCTCTGTGGCTCAGATAGTATAGAATTTGCCTGCAATGCAGGAGATGCAGGTTCAATCCCTGCATGAGGAAGATCCCCTGGAGAAGAGAATGGCTACCCACTCCAGTATTCTTGCCTGGAGAATTCCATGGACAGAGAAGCCTGGAGAACTATAGTCCAGGTGGTTGCAAAGAACTGCTCACGACTGAGTGACAAACTTTTGTTTTTGACCGTTCTGGGCTGGTTTGATAATTGAACACCACATTTAGAAAGTAAAACATTTCAATCTCTCCTCTTAAGCAATGGGGAAAATATACCACTTCTGAGCAGCTTTTTAATGTGTTTTAATATTCCTTCAACTTAAATTACTAAAGCTTGTAAAAAATGAGTTCCTGTTGATGGATAAGAAAATATTCTGCTCCTTACCGCTAAGAGCAAAGGACCACTTTTCAAAGGGCTACTCACTCTGTCATTTAATTCTTGGTTTCATTTAGGAAAGGAGGAAAAACTACTGGTTTTGAGGGCTTCTGTGCAAGTTTGGATAGTACATTTTCAGATTCAATCTTTGTAACAATCTGATGAGGACTCTAATACTTGTTTATTTCAGCTCAGGGAATAGAATAATTAAATAATTTTCCCCGGATGACATGGCAGGAGAGCGTTGGAATGCAGTTCTGCCTGGTTTGAAAACTCATGCTGGCTTTTGTTTGTTTTGTTTTTTCCTACCAGGTCATGCTTTAACGTAAAGCAAAGAGGCCCAGTGCGGTTATAGCCTGACTGCAGTTTATGCAGAAGGTCTGGGGTAGAACTGAAGGAACAGTCAAGGACTCACTTGGTCAATTCCTACTCACCATCTGTGTGTCCCTCTGTCTTCCTTGTATGTTGTAGAAAGCCACACAAAAATCTTATACATGGAAGCAACTTTCAGAAGACTTATTTGCATTTTGCTTTTCTAGCAACAGAAAAGTGAGCATTCACTCAGTCTTGTCTTCAGAAAAGCAAAGCTCCAAGAAGGGAGGGATGGAAATGTGTTTTCATTGCTGATGGTCTGTCCTTCCTACTCCCAGCAGGAAAATGGACTTTCGTCTTTCAGTGCCTGTGATCTGAGCTTTTTCCCTATGGACAATCCATGCGCACCACAACTGGATCTGGAGGGGTTTCTGCGGAGGGAAAGAAGGGGCCTCTGGGTCCAGAGAAAGCAGACAGCTGAGCCATGTGCTGATGCACATGCCACGGGGTGGATCCAGGAGGACTGTGATGGGACAAGTGTCTCTGGCCTCTGTCCCCAGCTGCCCACTCCAGGGGGAACTGGAGGCATTTGTCATTGGTGTGGCTGGGTTGGCAATTAGGTCCATATACCCACTCTGGATGAAGGGAGAGGAGGCCCCACTGCTGGGGAGAACCCTTCATGGCTTCATCGTTTCCATCCAAAGGCTGCTGGCTGGCCTCCTTGAGATCCTCTCCTTCAAACTCTGTCTGTCCAGTTTCCAGCTCACTCCTTCCAGGGAAAGTTCACCCTTTTCAGCAGCCACAGCCCCTCAGGGCCCCACCACCTCCCCTCCTGCCCTGAAGGACAGGGTGTTATTTTCTAGACAAACACTGAATTCTTACCTTTTCATATTGAGAATATCCCTGCCACACACAGAAAAGCTACTGCAAATGTCATGCTGCGAAAGAGGCGGCTGGACCTGCCTGTAAGATGTGCCAAAGCCTATGGGGGCCCAGGCCGCCCACCCCCAAATGTGCCCCATGGCTCATGATTATTTTGAGTTAAAGTTACTTAAGAAACAGCCAACCCAAGAGGGACACCCTGACTCTCTGTCTCTCTGAAAGCAGGATATACATCTCTCATGTGAAAGGTGCTCTCCCTGAGTCTGGAGGTAGAAGGACAAATTTCCCACAAAAGATCTGGAAATTGGGGCTGAGAAACATATGTCAACAAACCTGGTGACCTCTTTCATGGACTAAAGCTGTTTATATTCTTCTCAAAACGAGCGCTGAAACCTGAGTTTCTCGGTCCTATCATTCTGCACAAATGTATGGTTTCTTCACATAAAAAGCATGAAAGCTGCCTGCTTTGGTCCCTTCTTAGATCCCATCTCTGTGGAACCTCCATGTGAAAGAAGTAAAATTTGTTTCTTGTTCTCCTATTCATCTGTCTCATGTCAATTTTATTTACTAGTCCAGCCACACTATCTCAAAATGTTCAGTTCAGTTCAGTTCAGTCACTAAGTCATGTCTGACTCTTTGCGACCCCATGAATCACAGCACGCCAGGCCTGCCTGTCCATCACCAACTCCTGGAGTTCACTCAAACTCATGCCCATCGAGTCAGTGATGCCATCCAGCCATCTCATCCTCTGTTGTCCCCTTCTCCTCCTGCCCCCAACCCCTCCCAGCATCGGGGTCTTTTCCAATGAGTCAGCTCTGCATCAGGTGGCCAAAGTATTGGAGTTTCAGCCTCAACATAAGTCCTTCCAATGAACACCCAGGACTGATCTCCTTTAGGATGGACTGGTTGGATTTCCTTGCAGTCCAAGGGACTCTCAAGAGTCTTCTCCAACACCACAGTTCAAAAGCACCAATTCTTCGGCGCTCAGCTTTCTTCACAGTCCAACTCTCACATCCATACATGACCACTGGAAAAGCCATAGCCTTGACTAGATGGACCTTTGTTGGCAAAGTAATATCTCTGCTTTTCAATATGCTATCTAAGTTGGTCATAACTTTCCTTCCAAGGAGTAAGGGTCTTTTAATCTCAAAGGTTAGAGGAGGTAATTTCCCCCTTACCAATAGACCCATATAGGAAGTGGTTCCTGTTTGTTTAAGAAACACAGAACAGAGTGTAGCTGGTTGAATGGTGGCCCCAAGGTACGACCACATCCTAATTCACAGAACATGTGAACCCAACCTTCTATGGCTGAGGGACCCTGAGAGGAGGAGCTTGTCCTAAATTGGCCCAGTGGACCCTATAGGCACTCGTGTGTGACTTCATGAGAGAGAACAGAGGGAGTTTGACATAGAGAGGGGAGAAGCCACTGAAGATGCAGCAGAGATCAGAGGATGTGGCCATAAGCCACGGACCCTCTGGATTCCCCAGGAGCTGGATATACCAGAAATCCTCCCAGAAGCCTCCAGAGAGAGCATGGCCTTGTCAACACTGGGCCTCCAGAACTCTGGGAGGATAAGCCTCTGTTGTTTAAGTCCTAGAGTCTAGGGTACTTTGTCACAGCCACTGGAGCAGACTGAGACTCAGGCTTAGGAGAGGGTTGTCCTGTGAGCCAGCTGAGGGAAGACAGCGTGGGGCAGAACCTTCCAGGGAGAGAAATGCAGAGCAAAGCTCACCCCCCTTAAGGAACCTAAAATGCCCCAAGGCTGGCTAGTGTCTGGGGGAAGAGCAGAGACCAGGCCACAGGGGATCATGTTGGATTTGCCAAGGGGATTAGGTATATTCTAAGCTCTGAGAACATTGTTCTTGTTTAGTCGCTAAATTATGTCTGACTCTGTGAGCCCATGGACTGTAGCACTCCAGGTCTCTCTGTCTATGGAATTCTCCAGGCAAGAATACTGGAGCAGGTTGCCATTTCCTTCTCCAGGGGATCTTCCCAGACCAGAGACAAAACCTATGTCTCCTGCATTGGCAGGTGGATTCTTTACCACTGAGCCACCAGGGAAGACTAATCTCAGGTCATAATCGAAGTGTTAAGGAGAGGAATGTTGGATCTAATTTACATATAAGAGCATTAAGTTCAACCAAGCCTGCTCTGAAAGGAGGGTTATGGAGACTAGATCCTGGATGTGCAGAAGACCAGTAGAGAGACAAGGATAGGCAGAAAAGGGGCCCCTGTCTAGACAGGTCAAGCTTCAGGCACAGGGTATATTTTCAAGTAGAAAAGCAGCTGGGTGTGTAGTCTAGAGCCTCAGGGAGAAGACAGAAATTGTTCATGAATCATCACTTATGGGGACTGTTTAGTGCTGATGGAAATTTAGGATGGGGGTAGATAGAGACTAGAAGAGGTAAGGACTCTAACCTTTAAAGATGGGATCAAGGAAGTGGATTGGGAAGAAGTAGGTGGGGAAGCAGAGGAGTCCAGGAGAGGGTAGGGGTGGGAGGAGAGACAGCTTCAAGGAGGACGGAGGGTCTGCTGCGCTAAGGATGCTGAAAGCTCTAATGAGATGAGGACAGACAGGTCTCTTATATGCAGCAATGTGGAGTCCTTGGCAACTTTGGGAAGGTTAGTTTTTAATGGTGACGATAGAATTGACCATGTGCCAGACAGGTTGCTGCTGATGAGAAGCAGAAACGGTTCCTGGAATCCACTTAGCCTGAAGCTTGGCAAAGCATCGGTCACATCAGCTACCTTCCTGAGAGTAAGTTATTATGAAGTCACGCTTGAGATTCTTCTAGTCTTGAGGTCTCTGTAAGTACTGCCTGAGCGCAAGGACCTTCCCCCAAGTGCATGTGTCCTCAATTTTACCCAGCGGTTGCTGGTGCTTGCTCAGTAAATTCACTGGATCATACGGGAACTATATCATTAACATCATATTTCTTCCTTTCCAGTGCCCTGGTCAGCACCTGGACCCAGGGCAGAGACCCATTAAGAGCTCTGATAACCAAGGTCACTGTTTTCCAATCACAGGGTCTTGTCCTGTTGTAGATATCCCCTAGATGACACAACTGATCAAGGACTGTGACCCAAAATACGCAAAGAACTTGCACAACTCAACAGGAAGAAGACAGGCATTGTCGTTTAGTCACTAAATCACGCCCAACTCTTTTGCAACCTCATGGACTATAGCCTTCCAGGCTCCTCTGTCCATCAGAATTCCCAGGCAAGGTCCAGGTATGTAGGTATCCCAGTAGGTAGGTATTCAGGTAGGAGGGTATCCAGGTATGTCTGACTATAACAAATGCATAAGCACACCTCTCTGGTGGGTGGGTTGACGGTGGGGGAGGCTGTGTGTGTAGGCGCAGGGGTACATGGCAACTTGTGTGTGTGTGTGTGTGTGTGTGTGTGTGCGTGCGCACGCGCTCAGTCATGTCCAATTCTTTGTGACCCCAAGGACTAGAGCCCACCAGGTTCCTCTGTCCATGGGATTATCCCAGAAAGAATACTGGAGTGGGTTGCCATTTCCTTTTGCTAAATTTTTCTGTGAACCTAAAATTGCTCTGAAAAATAAAGTCTATATATAAAAAAAGATACCCTAACTGTATCTTGTGCAGGATTGCTGGAGTTGCCCCACTTGCTGGATTAGAGACCGAGATCAGGTGTGCAAAACATCTGGAAGCAAGAATTCAGTGTCTCTAAGTTCCTTTTCAAGACATTCCTGAGGGTCATTAAGGTTAGAAGGACCGCCTGGCTCAATGGATTCCTCACACCTTGCTTTATTATGATTATTAAATATTACATATACTTCAGTTATGTTAATATAATTATATGTATACAGATTCACAGATTCCTAATTCTGCATTTAGTCAAAGCTATGGTTTTTCCAGCAGTCATATATGAATGTGAGAGTTGGACTATAAAGAAAACTGAGCGCCAAAGAATCGATGCTTTTGAACTGTGGTGTTGGAGAAGACTCTTGAGAGTCCCTTGGACTGCAAGGAGATCAATCCTAAAGGAAATCAGTCCGGAATATTGATTGGAAGGACTGACACTGAAGCTAAAACTCGAATACTTTGGCCACCTGAGGCAAAGAACTGACTCATTGGAAAAGACCCTGATGCTGGGAAAGATTGAAGGCAAGAGGAGAAGGGGACGACAGATGATAAGATAGTTGGATGGCATCACTGACTCAATGGACGTGAGTTTTAGCAAGCTTCAGGAGTTAGTGATGGACAGGGAGGCCTGGCATGCTACAGTTCATGGAGTCGCAAAGAGTCGGACACCACTGAGTGACTGAACTGACTGAACTGAATTCTGGGCATGTGCAGTAACTTCAGAACCAAAGGTCTCATTCTCATGTTCTCTTCTATGACCCCTTGAAACCTGAAAATATCAAACTCATTCTGAGCAGATGCCCCCAAAATACAGCTGGAATGAACAATAAATTCTGATACTTTCCTGTCTCGGGCAGATGATAGAACTTTCATAAACATGAAAGGGAACCCCTCCAGAGGGCAGTGTCCATAGACCCCAGGGGGTACTTGGCTACGGGGAGCTGTCCTTGGTGGAACCAAGGTGTCCACAGCCTGCAGCCAAATTCCATTCACTGGAGGATACATCTGACGCCAAGCAGACTAAGTTTGCTCCCCAAACAATAATGCTCACTGTACCTATAAGACTGGTGTCCACACTCCTGACCTCTATCTGGAAAATCACTGCCTACGATCCTGCCAGTTAGGACACAAAGCCCCTGGGGCCCCTGTTTTCACAAGAACAGAGGACAGACAGCTCTGAAATCAGGGATTGAACCTCTTCTGTGAAGCTTTCCAGACAGTGAGTGGGTCTCACCTTGTCATAGCCTGACATCCCCCATTCTCTGCCTCTGCAGACATCCGGTTCCTACAGCCCTGTGGGCGTGAAGAATAACGGAGTGAAGAAGTTGGAATCTGAGCCTCCTTTATCAAATCTCCCTTTGGAGACATGCTGAGTCTGACTATTTCCTCCCATTTTTCTGGTTGGAGGATGAGAGGGCCTCTCCTGCTAGTGGGTTCCCAGTCCCCATCAGCTGTGCTCCACGAAGACAGGACTCCCAAGCACCCCTCTGGTCCTCAGGGTTTGTGTAGAAACTCACATGTGAGAGGCTTTGTTCATCAGCATTAGATAGCTCAATTATTTCAAATAAAATTTGCTAAACCAATCCACCCACCTGCCCAGAACCCAGCTGCCATTCAAAACAAGCGGTCCTTTTCTAAGGTTTTAACAAGGAAGGTTTTCCCTTCGTCTGAGTTTTAGTTTCTCTGCAAAAGTGCTGGGTAGTCCAGTGGTTAAGACTCTGTGCTTCCGCTGCAGTGGACTGGGGTTTGATCCCCAGTCAGGGAACTAAGACCCTGCGTGCCATGCAGGGTGGCCATAAAAAGGTACCGGGTCAGCTCCATCCACCCTTCCTGTGCCCACATCCACATTCATAGCCTTTTTTTTTTTTTTCCCATGACACAAACCTCTCCCTCACTGCCTGAGTCTGCACTCCCATGACTGTGCAGGTTCTGCCTTGGGCCATTGAGACAACCTTCATCCTCAGGCTTTAAAGGGAATTGTGTTTTGCCAGCTGAGATGCTGGGTTTTATGACACCACTGGGTACAGTCCCTTTTTCTTCAAACAGAAGATTGTTAAAAACAATTGGAAACCTACCAGGCTGACAAGTGTAAAAACAAATAACACAGAGACGGTACTGGCAGAAACTTAAAGTGTCCCCCGAGACCAGAAGGGTCTAGAGGGGTGTCAGATGGAAGCTGACACACCTGGCCTGACCTTTGATGACTCATCTGGGGCCTCAGCTCAGGTATCCACCCCAGTGAAGGAACACCATTCTCAGGAGAGCCCTTTTCCCAAGAGCCTGGGCTTATCCATGACAAAGCCTAGTTACAGCACAAAGGCTGCAAGCGGGGGTGGGGAGCTGTCTGCTTGCAGCTTCCTTCTCTTTCTCTGAGAAGGAAAGGAGTGGATGGGAGGGCAAGGGAATGAGCTGGGAAGGCTGCCTCTCTGTGGCCAGGCTTTATGGCCTCTTGTCCCATAGAAATTCTGCTACTGGGGGAATTAAGGTTAAGGCGGAAATCCACGCCTGTGAAAGTTATTACCATGGTTATCTGGGAGCTCTTGTTTACAGAGAGCGGGTGACATGTTCTAGGGCCCATGAGCCGCAGCTACTGAGCCCCACACATTCTAGAGTCTGTGCTCTGTAACAAGAGAAGCCACCACAACGAGAACCCCACACGCTGCAACTTGAGAAAGCCTGCATGCAGCAACGAAGACCCCATGCAACCGTAAATAAATACTTAACAAAACAAAAAGTGGATGAGACATTGCGGTAATTCTAGAACTCTCTGGGGGAAAATACTGTGGCCCCATTGGGGTCTGGGGAGAATTGAGGTGGCATGAGGTCAGGCTGTGGCAGGGGTCCCCTGTCTAATTCAGGCAGGGTGCATTGCGGAGGGTGCATGCACCCTGCCAGGGCAAAGCAGCCCCCAATGGGGACAGTATCCCAACAGCAGAGGATCAGGGAGGGGTCCCCAGTCTACACACACATCCTGAGCAGCACAGCTTATACTGAGACCCTTGGATTGCCAGGTTAATTGGGAGGGGGTTCCACAAACACATCTGACTCCCCTTTGCTTGCCCCTGGTCACAAACAAAAACATGCTGACCTTGATTCTCTGGGTTTCTCAGCATTAAGGGTAACATCCACCTGTGACGTGTTTCCATCAGCGGCCAGTGCTCCTGACGGCAGCGGGAGGAGGGGAACAGACGAGGAATCTGGGGGATCAGGTACATCAGAAATTGGAGGATGTGATTTCCTCTGTTTGTTTCAGAATGAAAAGGGAGAGACGAAGAGGGATGAACAGTCTTCTGGAATAAGACAACAGAGCCAAGCGCTGGGTCTGGTTTGTTTCACTCACTGGCTGGGATGGGGGGAGCAGTGGGATGGAAATGGAGGACGTTGCATCTGGGGACCCCACCCCCCACCCACACACCTGCCTCCACCTTGTTCTTCACCCCCTCCCCTTTTCATCTTTCAGGAGTGACTTGGGTTGCACAGTCACATTTGAACCATGAAAAGGCAAGGGGGTAAAGAACAAGGTGGAGGCAGGCGTGTGAATGAGGGGGGTGGTTCCTAGGTCATACGTTAATGCATATACATTGAATCTAAACCACCAGCACATACCAGAAAAAATGGTGCAGATGAACACATATGCAGGGCGGGAATAGAGACACAGACAGGGAGAACAGGCATGTGGACACAGGAGGAAGGGGACGGTGGGATGGATTGGGAGAGTTGGACTGAAATATATATACTACCATACGTAAGACAGACAGCTAGTGGGAACCTGCTGCACAGCACAGGGAGCTCAGCCCTGTGCCCTGTGGTGCCCTGGAGGGTTGAGATTGGGGACAGGTGAGATGGGGATGAGGTGGGAGGGAGGCCCTACAGGGAAGGGCTATATGTATGCAGATAGCTGATTCAGGCTTCCTGGTGGCTCAAAAGATAAGAGTATGCCTGCAATACAGGAGACCCAGGTTTGATCCCTCAATGCAGAAGATCCCCTGGAGTAGGAAATGGCAACTCACTCCAGTATTCTTGCCTGGAGAATTCCATGGACAGAGGAGTCTGGCGGGCCAGAGTCCAAGGGGTGGCAAAGAATTGGACATGACTGAGTGACTAACACACTTTACATAGCTGATTCATTTCATTGCACAACAGAAACTAACACAACTTTGTAAAGCAATTTTACTCCAATAATAATAATAATAAGTGACTTGGGAACCTGGCAGTTGTCTTCTGCTACACAGAAAACATGGATTGGGCAACACAGCAGCCAAAGAGGAGTGTTTTTTATTCTTTGCCCTCCTGCAAGGTGTTTTGATCAACAGAGGAGCAGTCCCACTTCACACCATGCCCTGAGTTTGCCCTGAGAGAGGCCAGGGAAGATCACAGTCCCTGTCTCTGAGGGGCCACAGACTCCCCGCCCAGGACAGTGAGTATCCAGGTGCACAGGCTGGAACCTCAGGCTGGGAACCTCCTGGAGCCCAGCTGGAGGGGGTGGAAGGGTAGACAGCAGGCATGCGGCCTGGGGAGGGAGGCAGTGGAGCAGAGAGCAGGTGGCCAGGGCTCTTGGGGAAGAGGGCTTGGAGGGGAAGAGGGCTTGGAGGGGCAGAGTTGTTGATCCATCCTCTTGGGTAGAGCCTGCGGAGTTGGCACAAGGGGTTTGGAGGCCATGCAATCAGAGGACCTGGATTTGATGTGCTTGTTGTGTTTTCCTCGGTGCGAGACCTAACCTCTCTGAGCCTTAGTTAATTTGTATACAGGACCTGTGATTCTGGCACCAAGCCCATCCTTAATAAACACCCTGTGTGCTTTTCAGGCCGAGTCTGGGGCTCTGGGCCAATGTTTCCAAGCAGAACCTCAGGCTGAAAGATCCCAGGATGGGTCACACTGCCTTGGGCCAGGTCAGGCCCACAGGGGCAGAGGAGATGTTTTCTTTGCTCTCTGGGCATATCTGTGAGTGATATCCACCTAACCGTAGACACTCCTTCCATTGACTTTCTTCACTCACCAGCACAGAAGTAGTGGTGCCTATTCTGAGCCAGGCTTTGTGTGGGTTCTGGGTGGAACTGGATTGTTCCAGACCCTGGTGTAGGGGGATCATCATTGACCAAGTGCCCTAGGCCTGACCACAGCTCCTCCTGGGACCCCTGTTTCATTGTCACAATGTCTGGGGGGCCTGTTCCGGCCACTGAAGACACTTCCAGGATCTGGCTCTGGAAATGGGAGCTGGAGGAGGGGGCAGGGCCCAGATCCTGTCCCCCAGCTCCCAGGTCTGAGTGGGGTTTGCCTCCCGCCTTCTCCAGGCTGCTCCTGAAGCCTGCTGTGGGCAGATCCATAAGTTTTCAGTGACAGTGCCGGTCACCCTCATCTTGCATCTTGTGCTCAGTTGCTCTGACTCTTTGCTGCCCCATGGACTGAGCTCACCAGTCTCCTCTGTCCATGGGATCCTCCAGGCAAGCATACTGGAGTGGGTAGTTATTTCTTTCTCCAGGGGATCTTGCCAACCCAGGGACTGAACCTGAGAATCCTGTGTCTCCTGCATTGGCAGTTGGGTTCTTTACCACTAGCACCACCTGGGAAGCCCGCATCAGCAAGCTCCAAGAAAACTGCAGATGCTCAGAAAGAGGCATCTTCAGTTCACTGACAGAATTCATCAGTCAAACCCAGAGGCTGCTCTTGGGAGTCTCAGGCCAATCCTGGATGCAGAAGCCCAGACTCACTGAACAGATCCAAACGGATCCACCTGAAGTCCTGACCAAGCATCTCAACCCGCTCCTGCCCACCCTCAGAACAGCTCTACTCTCAGCAGGGATGAGCATGAATGGGTTCTGGGTCTAAATTCACACATCACTCTGTACACCCAACTCTGGCAGCTGGGCCCAGGGAAATGTCACACCTGCTGGCAACCTTCCAAGGGCACCTTGAGAATCTAGTGAGATGCTGGTGAGCTCTGTACACGAAGAGTGTCAGGTGTGAGTGACCGCAGACACAGCTCTCTACCCTGATGCCCCCAACCCCATCTGAGCTCTTTTCAGACCATCAAGAAAGCATCTTAATAATAGTGGATGGAACATTGGCTGCAAGTTTGCTCTGTCCCTTTATGGTTCTCATTTTACAGATGGAGAAACTGAGGCTCAGAGAAGTCAAGCCATTAGTCCAGGGCACACAGCAGGCTATAAATGATGCTCAGGGGGGAATCCCTGTCTATCCAGCTGCAGGGCCTCCATGCTGTTTGTCCTAGCTACACTTGAGTCAAACTCATCCTGCTCCACCAGAGCTCGGACCGCGGATGGGGTGATTCTGCCATCTCATCCTTTCTGAAGCTGCTTCCAGTGGAGGACCAAGGGTCGTCCTTGGTTCCAAGGCCCTGCTTGTAGCACACAGCTCTGCCTCCCTCTCCACACTTCCTCCTTCACTGCAGCCTGACCACGCTCCCCTCCACCAGGACCTTCCCATCCTCCTTTGGTCTCCTTCCATCTGACCACACCTGACCACATCTCCAGTCCCAAAGCTGTCCTTGACAGCCCCTGGCCCAGCTCAGTAACCTCCCCTCCTCTGTGATTGGCACAGCAAGATACAGATAACAGGAAAACAGCAACAAAACAAAACAAGGCACAGCTGACTTGGTTCTACAGTGATCACTGAAATTTTGTGAGGATTTGGATTTAAGTTATGCACAGTGAGGTGGGTGTGGGACAGTGAGTTACTTAGCTAAGAAGTGAGTCTAGCAGAACACCAAGCACCCGCCTGGCTCCTGCTCTTCATAGATTACCTAGCAGTGTGGCACGTGCTAGGTGATGTGCAGTTTACTAGGGAACAGGTAAGTAAACACCTGGTCTAGTTCAGTTCAGTCGCTCAGTCGTGTCCGACTCTTAGCGACCCCATGAATCACAACACGTCAGGCCTCCCTGTCCATCACCAACTCCCGGAGTTCACTCAAACTCATGTCCATCAAGTTGGTGATGCCATCCAGCATCTCATCCTCTGTCGTCCCCTTCTCCTCCTGCCCCCAATCCCTCCCAGCATCAGAGTCTTTTCCAGTGAGTCAGCTCTTCGCATGAGGTGGCCAAAGTATTGGAGTTTCAGCTTCAGCATCAGTCCTTCCAATGAACACCCAGGACTGATTTCCTTTAGGATGGACTGGTTGGATCTTCTTGCAGTCCAAGGGACTCTCAAGAGTCTTCTCCAACAACACAGTTCAAAAGCATCAATTCTTCAGTGCTCAGCTTCCTTCACAGTCCAACTCTCACCTCCATACATGACCACTGGAAAAACCATAGCCTTGACTAGACGGACTTTTGTTGGCAAAGTAATGTCTCTGCTTTTCAATATGCTATCTAGGTTGGTCATACTTTTCTTCCAAGGAGTAAGCGTCTTTTAATTTCATGGCTGCAGTCACCATCTGCAGTGATTTTGGAGCCCCCCAAAATAAAGTCTGACACTGTTTCCACTGTTTCCCCATGTATTTCCCT
>NW_011494861.1:8846490-8846991 GCF_000754665.1 Bison bison bison
TGGTACCAGATGCCATGATCTTAGTTTTCTTGAATGTTGAGCTTTAAGTCCAACTTTTGTCACTCTCCTCTTTCACTTCCATCAAGAGGCTTTTTAGCTCCTCTTCACTTTCTGCCATAAGGGTGGTGTCATCTGCATATAAGCAAAGGAGAAAAGGAAAGATATAAGCATCTGAATGCAGAGTTCCAAAGAATAGCAAGAAGAGATAACAAAGTCTTCCTCAGCAATCAATGCAAAGAAATAGAGGAAAACAACAGAATGGGAAAGACTAGAGATCTTTTAAGAAAATTAGAGATACCAAGGGAACATTTCATGCAAAGATGGGCTCGATAAAGGACAGAAATGGTATGGACCTAACAGAAGCAGAAGATATTAAGAAGAGGTGACAAGAATACACAGAAGAACTGTACAAAAAAATCTTCACAACCAAGATAATCACAATGGTATGATCACTCACCTAGAGCCAGACATCCTGGAATGTGAAGTCAAGTGCGCCTTAGA